>NW_028277113.1:4362884-4676538 GCF_059951505.1 Python bivittatus
GAGTTAGCATGCTTCCAAAGCCGCACGTCCATTCCGTTTTTCTCATGTGAACTGAATTTTAATATGCAAGTTGCATAGCTGAACACTAGCAGAAATTAATGGAGTGGTCCTAAGAAGCAAGTTGCTAGAATCCTCTCTCAGATTTCTGTAAGAGTCAAGTTTCAATGCAATATTTGCTATTTTCAGAATGAGGGAGAAGTGCTTTGTGAATGTGTGTGTATATATATACAGAGAGATTGAGATTATTAATTTTTTTATGATTTTACACATTATGTTTGCACATATTGTTTTCCCAAACTGTTCTTTTAATACTCATTGGGCAGATTAGTATTTATGTGTTTATTAAAATTTTAGTCAGAGGAGGCTCAGGGATGTTGAAAAAAGGGCATTAGAGGCCATATGCATTTCTGGACCTCAGACTACTTATTCTGGATAATGGATTTTTAATGGTACCCACTGCCTATTGCAATATAAAGCTGTAATAAAAAATATATATAATAAAGTTCATGTTTTATGTCCATATCATATTCTCTTTTCTTTTTCAATCACAGAAAACGTGACCTGATCAACAAAATTGTACTTTCCCAAAGTTGTAGCTATAGAAAATTCAGGTATAAGATGTTCCTTTTTACATTCTACTTTTGTCAACATTGAGAACTCTCACAATTCTGTTTTTGTGCTGTGTCAGCTCATTGTTGAAAATGTAAAGGGAATCATAATATGGTATTCATAATTCACATAATTTAGTGTTCAAAGCAAAACAAAACAAAACAAAACACCCCTGAAATATTTTTTAATACGTTGCCATAGAATCAAGATAGGCTTCCCTATCAAAGAAGTTTACTTTCAAGCTGGCTACATTTTAAGGGGCCACATCAAGTTTACCACTTCTGCTAAAGAAGCTGTAGAGCCCTGAAACATGAATAGTTATAACAGCCTCACAATGGCTTCTTTCTTCAACATAAAAAAGTATCACAGAAGTGTCCTCAAATTCTATTCTAAATAATTAATAATCATAGATGAATTTGAAAATATATGACTAATAATTTATAATTTTCCCTTCCTTCCTTTTAAAAAAACATCTAAGTCAGAAACAATGGTGTAAATAATTTACACTGTTCATAGTATCGAGAATCCTTCCTTCCATGGGAAGGGTACAGAAACCAAGGGGTAGCAGAACCAGAGACAATGCATGTTTGAACAGAATATAATCTCTTTGCAAGCTTCCCCAAAAATGACCTTTTCTAGGGAACATGATGGATAATGAGCTTAATAAACACTATGATGAATACTCAGTCTGATGAAATACATGTAATCCATCTGAACACACAGGTGCACAGAAATACAGTAAAATGCTAGGGTGGAGTTAAAAAAAAATAAATAAATAAAATGATGTGCCAAAGACCAGGAGATCAAATATGACCGATGTATAAAAATACCAAAAGTCAGGTTATGAACTTCCAAGATCAAGAATTGCCCCATAACAGCTAGATCCCTCCCCAAATTGTCTTCCAACAATATCCCAAGACAAGATAGATGAAAACCAGTTGGTCAGAGTCCAATACCTTTAGTTCATAAAACAGGAGACAAGGAAGAGCTCTGCAGGTATTCTGTAAGAAGTGGTACAAGCGTGCACGTAGAGTGGAAGAACTTCTGCCATTTATGGCTTGCTATTTCGTGTGCTGCTTTTTGCCTGTTACTTCTCTTACTATCTTTTTCACACTGGGAATTATTTCTGGAATTAAGGAGCTACAATACAACTTTTGGTAACTATTTAGATAAATAAATCCTCTGCTTACTTTAGTTAAGAAAATCACGTTGATCAGCAATGTGTATTTCTAATTGGCTGTGCTGGCACTGAGAAATGTATTAAAAAGACAAACGTATTCAAGCTTTCATTCAATAATTGCATCCAGTTGTTGTGCTGTTGCATTCCTTAGTGATTGTGCCAATCAGGGACAATCCCCAGTTCCAATGACCCATTCAGAAGGAGGAGCATGTCATGGGTCTTTAGGAGGCTAAAGAGTTCCATCTGATGGGATCTAGGAGATGAGGCTTTTCTGCCATGGCACTCACCCTTTGGAACATCATCCCCCCATGGTGATATTAGCCCCAACCCTATTGATCTTCTGGATCCAGTGGAAGCAGGGATCCTGCGAGATGGCTGCATTATGTGTTGTGACGTTAACTCATTCTCCCATGGTCTTATTTATGTTTATGCTTCAAATGTCTTAATTGTTTTTAATGATTATTTAAGACTTCATTTTAATTGTTTTCTTTTATTGTATGCTGCCCAGAATCACATTTGTGAGATGGGTAGCTATATAAATTTGATAAATAAATATATAAATTTTAAAAGGAAGAGGAAACTTTTAAATATTTTTTTTCTTGCCTTCAAAGCAAGGTCATTTATCTGCTTTACAATATAAGTCTTTTAAAAATGTTCAGTTTTAAACTAAACATTAATTTTTCCTTGTATGCATATGGGATGGATACAGTACTAAGGGTGAAAAGGATGTCCGTTTTCCAATGTGAAAGAAACCCTTCCAATTTCTGAAATTCAAATATTAAGCCCACCTTTTTTTCTGAATGTTTAGAGATAAGGGAAGGGACACAATTAATCTTTTAGGAATGGGAGAAATGCTGCCCCACTTTTACCTTGGAGTGTACATGCAGGTAGTCCTTGACTTACAACCATTTGTTTAATGACTGTTCATAGTTATGACAGTACTGAAAAAAAGTGACTTATGACGGGTCCTCTCACTTACAACCATTGTAGCATCCCTACGATTGTCAGGTTCGGTCAGCACAGGGCTTCAGGGAAGCACGGGGCTTCAGGGAAGCTCGCAGCCAGACCACGCGGAATCCACCGACGGTAGCTAGCGGGGAAAAGAGGAACTGAAAGCGCCGCTAATTAACGGGCCACCTGCGCCCAGCCAAACCGGAAAACCGCAGCGGAAGCTTTTAACTATAAACTGATAACGGCGCGAGCCAGCAATGAACGGGGCCGCAGGCAGCGAAACAAGATCGCAACGCAGCACAGAACCCGCGGGCTTGCACGTAACGGGGAGGAACCAACCCAGCCGGAGGGGGACTGGCAATCAAGGACAATAGACCCTGACCGATCCTGCCATCATGAACAATCAAGGGGGATTATTGGGGGCCCATAATCCGCAGCTGCAACGTGATTGCGGGGCGGGAAAAAAGCGCGGGAAGGGGGAATATAACAAGTGATGCAATTGTACCAAGCCAGTCCTGGCTTTGCTTGTGACTACTACGTTACGCATGAGTAAAACTTCTTTGTGAACCACACGTGTCACGAGAGTTTCTCTGTCGAATGGGGCAAACCTTACATAAAGCCAGGACTCACCGTTAGCGCTACCCGGTACCACCGAGGAGCGTTTCCTTTTCCAATACAGGCATGACCAGCGACGAGGAATCCGTGGGTCAGCTGGAGCACGAGGAACCCAGGCTCGAGGAGGGACGGTCGGAGCCACCCGGGAGCGACGGGACAGCGGCCAGGACCGGGCGCCCTCCAGCCGAGCGGTGGTCGATGGGCATGAACCAAGGGCCAGACAGTTCAGGCGTCACGATGACCCGAGGTTCAGGGTCCCGGAACCGCGAGTGGGACGAGAAGTTCGCCTGACTAGAGGAGAGAGTCGAGCGGCGCCTAGACGCCATGGAGGCGATGCTCCAGACCCTGCTACAGAGAGTGGGACCACCTGCGGTGAGCGAGGGGGCGAGCAACAGGGGTGGCGGTCCGGCACCTCAGCCGGCACCGCCCACGACGCCCCAGTCGGTGGACCGACGGGCGGCAGACGCCCTGAGACTTCAGAGGTATCACTGGGAAGTTCTCAGGGGACCCTGAACAGCTGCCACACTTTTTGACGCACGTTAGGGGGTTCATGCAGAGGGGTGGTCACCTATTCGCTAGGGACGAGGATAGAGTATCCTACGTGGCCGAGCTGCTAGATGGTCAAGCAGCTAGCTGGGTGATCGGACTATACGATGCCAACGCGGCGGAACTACGGAGTTTCCCGGACTTCATGCAGGCGCTCCAGGACAGATTCGAGGACACATTGAGCGCCAAGCGGGCGGAGGACGACATCCTGCAGTTCAGACAGTGGGGCAAGTCGGTATCAGAGTACGCCCTGGAGTTCCGGAGATTGGCAGAGAAGCTCACGGACTGGCCGGAGTCCCTGAGGGTGAAGTATTATAAGAGGGGGCTCAATCCAGAGATCCTGGAGCGGGCACTGGGGCGGGACGACCCATCCACAGTGAAAGATTGGATCTGGCTGGCCGGAACGGCGGAATCGGCGTGGCGGCAGATCCAACAGAGCGCGAGGCGACGGGACCAGACGAGGGACCAGCCGAGGGAGAGAACCCCCGAGGAAAGGCGGAGCAGTCGGCGGCAGTCCACCGGAGTGCGAGAGGCGACCAGAGCCCCGAACCTGTGCTTCCGGTGCGGAGGCAGAGGCCACCGAGTGGCGCAGTGCCCGACGGAGCGGGAAGGAGCCCCACCACGGCCTGAAGTCCAGCCCCCGCGTGCGACCGGGAAAAGGGCCGGCGACCAACCGCGGAAGGGGGCAGTGGCGGCGGTGACCGAGAAAGGACGCGGGGGGTGGTTGACCCCGGAGACGGCGTCCTCCGGAGAGGACTCGGAGCCGGCGGGAAACGAGGCGTGCTCGCACTGAACGGCGTCCCAGTGCGAGCAGAGGAGTCGAGGCGCGCAGATCCAATAGGAGATGAGGACTGCCCTCCGTTCCGGGTGAGAATACACATCCGGGGGGTGAGATCCGGAGGGGAGGCACAGCTGCGGGCGCTACTGGATTCAGGCTTCACCCACTGCTTGATGCACCCAGCTGTGGTCTCGGGGCTCGGACTACAGCTGAGGCGCCTCCGGGAGCCCATTGCATTCAGCCAGCTAGACGGCACGCTGGCAGGGGGGGGGGCAGCTCAGTATTACACCGAGCCGGTCCAGATGACGATCAGGAGTCACCGGGAAGAACTGAGATTTGTGGTGGTCCCGGTGGCCGACTACGCGGTGGTACTCGGCTTGGCGTGGCTACGACGACGGAACCCACGGGTCGACTGGACGGTGGAGGCAGTGCGGTTTGGGGTCGACAGGCCGGCGAAGTGCGGGAGCCGAGGGGACCGAGCCGTGGAGACGGGTGCGGCCGCAACCACAGATGGGCAAGTGGAGGGTCCGGGACACCGGGAGACGGGGCGAGAGCAGACGGAGCCTGAGACCCGGCCGGCAGCAGCAGCAGCAGCAGCGCCAGGACCCCGGAGACCGACAACGATCCCGAGGCGTGGGGAGGCAGCGGCGACTGGCGAGACAACCGCAAAGAGAGAGGCCGGGCCCGGGGAACCCACGACGGGCGGCGGAATCCCGAGGCAGTATTGAGACCTGGCGGCAGCGTTCGGGGAGAAGGAGTCCGACCAGCTCCCACCACACCGGCCCAGTGATTGCGCCATCGAGTTAGAGCCAGGGGCGACCCTGCCTAAGCCGAAAATGTACTCCCTGTCAAGGAGAGAAATGGGGGCTCTGCGGGAGTTCATAGACAAGAACCTGGCGCGGGGTTCATCCAACCCGCGAAGTCGCCATTAGCGGCCCCGGTACTATTCCGGGAGAAGAAGTATGGCTCGCTTCGAATGTGCGTGGACTACCGGGGGCTGAACGCAATCAGCACGGAGTACAAATACCCCCTCCCCCTGATGAAGGACTTGATGTTGCATCTGTCTAAAGGGAGGGTGTTCACAAAACTGGACTTGCGCGAAGCTTACTTCAGAGTCAGGATCCGCGCAAAAGATGAGTGGAAGACGGCGTTCAACACACCGCTCGGAAGCTACCAGTTTTCCGTGATGCCGTTCGGA
Organism: Python bivittatus; assembly: GCF_059951505.1. Taxonomy (NCBI): domain Eukaryota; kingdom Metazoa; phylum Chordata; class Lepidosauria; order Squamata; family Pythonidae; genus Python; species Python bivittatus. The sequence continues at coordinate 4,368,762 of NW_028277113.1, forward strand.
TTAAAAGGGGCCCCGGGGGTATTTATGCAGCTAATAAATGAGGTGCTGCACGACCTACTCTATCGGGGCGTCCTGGTCTACCTGGACGACATCCTCATCTACACCGAAACCCTGGCGGAGCACGTGAGCCTGGTGCGCACGGTGCTCCAGAGACTGCTGAAGGCACAGCTGTACGCGAAGCTATCGAAATGCGAGTTCCATCGAGAGCAACTAGACTACCTCGGCTACCGAATATCCAGCCGGGGAATTGAGATGGACCCGGCGAAAGTGAAGGATGTCCTGGGCTGGGAAGCGCCGCGAACCCGGAGGCAACTCCAAAGCTTCCTAGGGTTTGCGAACTTCTATAGACAGTTTATCCCGAACTTTGCCCAAATCGCCCTTCCCCTAACCGACCTGCTGAAGACCAAGGGCACTGGGAAACCCCCCAAGCCCAGCATGGCACTTGCGTGGACTGCAGAATGCCAGGGGGCGTTTGAGGAGCTAAAACGGCAGTTCACAGCGGAGCCAATCCTGCGCCATCCTGACCCAGATCGGCGGTTTATAATCCAAGTAGATGCGTCAGACGTGGCAACGGGGGCAGTCCTGCTCCAGCCCAGCCCGGAGGGGGCCACCCATGTGCCTACGCCTCCCGCAAATTCACCAAGACGGAGAGAAGGTGGATGGTGTGGGAGAAAGAGGCGTACACAGTCAAGTGGGCACTGGCCACGTGGAGGCATCTACTGGAGGGGGCAGCTGAACCGTTCGAGGTGTGGACGGACCATAAGAACCTCGAGGCCCTGAAGACCCCACGTAAGCTATCCCCCAAACAGGCGCGGTGGTCCCAGTACTTCGGGAGGTTCAGGTTCACACTAAAACACATCCCCGGGAAGCGCAACTTCCTAGCAGATGGACTGTCTCGCATGCCCCAGCACGCCAGCCTAGGGACTCCATCATCCCTGCCAGCAGACTGGCTGCAAAGGCGGTGACCCGAAGCCAGACCAAGGGGGAGCGACGGGACGCGGCGTCTGAAGTAAGGCAAGGGTTCGCGGAGGCGGCGGAGCGGGACGCTTGGCTCAAGCAGAACCGAGAGGCGCTAACCAGCCAAGAGGGGTTGTGGTGGCACGAAGGAAAGCTGTACGTGCCCGAGGGTTGCCGACGGGAGGTCATGGAAAGAGCCCACGACAGCCGGAGCGCGGGGCATTACGGCTTCGTAAAGACGCTCCACTTAATCCGGCGGCAATTTTGGTGGCCCACGCTCCGTAAGGACGTGGAGGCGTACTCGGGGGGTTGCCCGGTGTGTGCGACGGCGAAAGGGGCCAAAGGCAAACCTAGAGGGCTACTCCAGTCGGTAGCGGAACCCGATGGCCCATGGCAAGAGGTCGCCATGGAGTTCATAGTAGAGCTCCCGGAGAGTAAGGGGAAGACCGCCATTTGGGTGGTTACGGACTTATTCTCTAAACAAGCGCACTTTGTAGCGTGCCGGCGAGTCCCCACGGCAGAGGGGTTGGCAAGACTGTTCGTGCAACATGTTTACTGGCTCCACGGCACACCCCGACGGGTCGTCAGCGATCGGGGCGGCAACTTCATCGCGCGGTTCTGGAGGGAGTTCCTGAAGCGGGTGGGGACGAAACAAGCCCTTTCTTCCGCGGCGCATCCGCAGATGGACGGAGCCACGGAACGCCTGAACGGGGGGCTCGAACAGTACCTGCGCTGCTACGTGGGGCACCAACAGGACGATTGGGCAGAGCTACTACCATTCGCGGAAGTGGCATACAACAACGCCGTCCACAAGAGTACCGGGTTCTCTCCGTTCAAAGTAGCCACCGGGAGAGACTTCGTCCCCATGCCGGAGTTGCCTCAGCCGGAATCCCAGATCAACTCCCTGGACGCCTGGTTCGCCCAAATCGACGCGACCCGGCGAGCGGCGCACGTGGCATTGCAAAGAGCCAAAGCCGACTACAAGAAACACGCGGACCACAAGAGGCTCCCCGAGGAGCCGTGGAAAGTGGGGGACCAGGTGTATCTGTCAACCAAAAACCTAAAGACGCACCAGGCATCGAAAAAACTCAGCCCGAGGTTTGTGGGGCCGTTCCCCATTGCAGAGGTCATGAATCCAGTAACCGTCAGGCTGACGCTCCCGAAAAGCCTCGGAAGGATCCACCCGGTGTTTCATTGCAGCCTGCTAAAGCTGCACCAGCCGGGGAACGCCTGGCACAAGACAGAGGGAGTGCCACCACCCATCATGGTCGGGGGGGAGCAGCATTTCGAGATCAACCAGATACTGGACGCCTGGAGGCACAAGGGGCAGACCCAGCTCCTAGTGCAATGGAAACATTTTCCCAAGTCCCACAGCGAATGGGTGAGTAAAACCCACATAAGGGCACCGGACCTAGTGCGGGACTTTTACAAGAAATACCCCGGGAAGCCAAAATAGAGCCGGGGGGGGGAATTGTCTTCAGGGGGGCGGTATGTCAGGTTCGGTCAGCACGGGGCTTCAGGGAAGCTCGCAGCCAGACCACGCGGAATCCACCGACGGTAGCTAGCGGGGAAAAGAGGAACTGAAAGCGCCGCTAATTAACGGGCCACCTGCGCCCAGCCAAACCGGAAAACCGCAGCGGAAGCTTTTAACTATAAACTGATAACGGCGCGAGCCAGCAATGAACGGGGCCGCAGGCAGCGAAACAAGATTGCAACGCAGCACAGAACCCGCGGGCTTGCACGTAACGGGGAGGAACCAACCCAGCCGGAGGGGGACTGGCAATCAAGGACAATAGACCCTGACCGATCCTGCCATCATGAACAATCAAGGGGGATTATTGGGGGCCCATAATCCGCAGCTGCAACGTGATCGCGGGGCGGGAAAAAAGCGCGGGAAGGGGGGAATATAACAAGTGATGCAATTGTACCAAGCCAGTCCTGGCTTTGCTTGTGACTACTACGTTACGCATGAGTAAACCTTCTTTGTGAACCACACGTGTCACGAGAGTTTCTCTGTCGAACGGGGCAAACCTTACAACGATCACATTATCAAAATTTGGGTGTTTGGCAACTGGCATGTATTTATGACAGTTGCAGCATCCTGAGGACATGTGATCACCATTTGTGACCTTCCCAGGGGGCTTCCGATAAGCAAAGTCAATGGGGGAAGCTGAATTTGCTTAATGACCATGTGATTCACTTAACAACCATGACAAAAGGTTATAAAATCAGGCATGACTCACTTAACAACTGCATTGCTTAGCGATGAAAATTCCAGTCCCAACTGTGGTCATAAATCAAGGATTACCTGTACTTTTTTTTCAACACATTACCTTTCTTTTAACTTGGATTTAAAACAACATCTTGCAACAACAAAGCATGGTAGCTTTGGTGGCCCAGCCATTTGCATGAAAAACATTGACTTTAGAACAAAATTTAGTGTTTCATCCCCAGCAACTCAACTGCAGACCAACCAAGATACAAAAGGCCTGTTTCCCTCCATCGTTAGACATTCCTTTTTCAGAAATGTCCCAGACTATCAATTTCTTCTTGGATTTCCAGGTACAAAGAGGAAATTGAATGTAACAGCTGAAAGTATTATACAAGTTTGATGAATGTGAGATTGCAATCTATAAGTAAATGATATGAGGTATGATTGCCCACCCATTACTGGACTGAGCCAGCTAACAAGGTTAAACTGTGGTTAGTTAACAGAGGGAAGTAAAAAAAACTTTATTTTCCAAAGCCCTTCTTTTTTCTATGGGACCTGATATGTACCCATGGTCATGACAGATATCAGAAACAGAAGGGAAGACTTGAGAGAATTTATAGTATCTCCTTTCTTCCATTTTTCCCCTACTACCAGAGATGTGAGAAAAGTATGGAGAAATAGATTTTTGAAGGTGGGTTGAAACAGAGAAGGCTGGGAGGAAATGCTTTTATATCTGGGGCAAGCATTGTGAGATATATTTGAGTATACAAATGCAATATCATCAATCCTGCCTTCTGAACTTTAATCTGGAGAGGGACAAGAATCTTTCCATGAGCATTCTTTCCAATCAACATTAAGTTTATTATGATGATGATTGGTTGCATAGTTGTTTAGACTAGATATGGCATTTTTATCCACCTATCGAGTCCTTCCCAAGGACCTGGGATAGGCAGATGTTGTTGTTTGATGGTGTTAAAGGTAGCGTCGCAGGATGTAAGCTGTTCCAAGTAAAGCTGCCTTTTGCAATTAACTAATGGTGATTTTGTCAATGCCGATGGTCTTCAAGTGGTGCTCCAGATGTTTTGGGATTGTACCTATAACTATTGGTACAAACTTTGCTTTCTTTTGCCACAGTCATTCTACTTCTGTTTGCAGATCTTAATATTTCGTGATTTTCTCCAGTTCTTTCTCTTCTATTCTGCTGTCTCCAGGTATTGCAATGTCACTATCCAGACTTTTTTTTCTCTTCCTTATCAACAATTGTTAAGTCTGGGGTGTTGTGTGGCAGGTGCTTGTCTGTTTGAATTCTAAAGTCCCAGAGCACTTTTGCTTCTTCATTTTTTATTACTTTGTCTCTTTTGTGGTCCCAACCAGTTCTTGCTTTCAGGCAAATGGTGTTTCTTGCAGATATTCCAATGCAGCATTGTTGCTACTTTGTCATGTCATTCTTTGTAGTCAGTCTGTGTGATCTTCTTTGAGCAGCTAACTAGGTGGCCCATTGTTTCTTCAGCTACTTTGCAGAGGCAGCATTTGCTGTCTGTTGCTGTCTTCTCAGTTCTGGCTTTGTATGCATTTGTTCTTAAGGCTTGATCTTGTGCAGCCAGAATTAGCCCCTCTGTCTCTTCCTTCAGATTTCCTACTCTTAGCTGTTGCCAGGTCTTGTTGCTATCTGCTTTGCCTGCTAGTTTTGTGTGTGTGTGTGTGTGTGTGTGTGTGTGTGCACGCGTGTGCGTACTGGCCATGTAATACTTTGCCTTGCCATGTCTCTTTTCTATTCTTCATTTGGCCTTTCCTATAGGCCAATTTGGTTTCTTTGGTATTCAGTAAGCCTCCATGGTGTACCAGCTTATCATCATCATCATTACTATTCCATTTATCAAAGTAGCAAATAGTTCATCAACTCTAATTTGCTGTTCATCTGACATTTGCTTGTTGGCCCTTGCGGTTCTCATTTTTTCAGGGGAAAAGATGGGCAAATTCCAGGCATAATACCTGTGTGCTATTATCACAGTCAGCATTTCTGAAATAGAAACAACCCATCAACATTATTAATGTATGCTCATTGCCTGGTTTTCTTTGGCTGCAATTTGTAGGGAGAGGGATATTCACTTGGTCCTTTTGCAGAAGCAAAGTTGGTCCCAGGTTTTCTTTCATGCTACTGAGTAATGACACAAACATACGGCATTACAGGAGCTGGGTGGTGGACAGGTGTTGATGATTATTCCTCTGAAACATGAGAGCAATTGCTTACACCTGCTCCTTACTTTGTTGGGCACCTTCCAGGAATTTCATCAATACCCACAGCTTGAAATCAGTCCTATCTTAAACCAACCTGTCGTTGCATAAGACAAAGTTTTGTGAAAAAGTGTTTACCCCCTTTCAGATTTTTGACTTTTTCTGTAGCTTTGCCACTGAATGTTTCCAGAGCTTCTTGTGGTTCTGGCTGATATGGAAAGGGTGAAGAGATAACATCAAAACTTGGGGCATCTTTCAAAATGAAGTCATTCCAATGTGGAATGTGCCAGTTTTCAAAAGTAATCCCTCCCCCACCCTTTGACTCAGGTTCCAGTTGCCCTACCTTTGCTGAAATAGGTACTGTATATCTAGATGCTTCCAGTAATCAGACTCGTATTGCTGTATAGAAATACTGTCCCATTCTCCATGGTAAACTGTTTTAACTCAGTGACATTTGAGGGGCACTTGAATTCCACTTGGCAACCAGGGTAGCTGCTACAGCAATGGCATTACAAGGCAGTATTGAGACCAGCTAATAAGCACATGGACCATGGCATTCTAGACTATAGAGAGCCACAGAGATGACCTTGGTGAAGCTAGGCAAGGGCAGTGATGGTTCCATAATCAAAAGCATACTTTAAGTGCAGGCAGCAGCAAACGCATGAGAAAGAAGCTCAGACTGACTAATTCACTATAGTATAAAAGGGAGGAGAGAAGCTTTCAAGATTGTTACTATGCCCTATATCAATAAAGTATAGTTCCAGTCAAATTAGCAGTCTCTTTCTCGACTTGGCCTACCCTGAAGGATTGATAAGACTGATGTTTCTGTCTTCAAGGGCAGTCCCATATAGCGCAAAATTATAATAGTCTAACTGAAAGACATGGGCATAAGTGACTGTCCTCGGGGCACTCAATACCAGGTTAGATTGCAGCTGGCATACCAGCCAAAGTGGGACAAAGGTTTTCCTGAACTTGACTTCCAGCTGTTCCTTAAGTGAGAACCATGAGTCCAGGAGGATGTCCATGCTGTGAGTCTGCTCTTTCTGTGGGGTGGGGACACAACCCCATCAAAAATCAATGATGGTCCTGTGCTGAAATCTCTAGATTTCTGACTTAACTCTGTCTTGCTTGGGTTGAGTTTGAGACTGTTTTTTCCAAATCCAGACTCTGATAGCTCCAGACTTCTACTGCAACTATCATCAGACCTGGGGTGGTGAAGTACAAATTGATATGATCAGCATATTGATGGTACCTCACCCTAAACTGATAGCTAGCCTTTCCCATGTGGATGTAAAATGGGATAGGGGAAATGATTAAGCTCTGGCAACTGATTCTACCTGCTCAGGTAGAAGTAGAACCACCACAACTACCAACACTGCAGGTGGCTTAGCAGAAAATTGTGCCAATAGTATCAATACCTGAGGTCTTAGAGAACAAGGATGGTCACACTTCCTCCATCTAAGTCCTTCTATAGGTAATCAGTGAGAACAACCAGTGCAGTTTCTGTTCCATGACCAGGTCTGAAACAAGATCACTATCAGCCCCACTAGACAGACTAGACCAGAAAATCAACTTCACAGGAAGACTAGAACAATACTTTACTGAGATAGGCTACAATAACATAATCTTGTAAGGCTGATTGTGCTTCCCTTCCCCTTTCAGAGCTGCTGGGTTCTTACAGTCCCTCCATGAAGCATTAACTTCAGCCTGGATGCCATTCCCAGTCTTTTCCCAGCCACTTTCATGAGCCAGAGATCACCAAGAACTCTGTATACTCCCTTGAGAGTCACAGGCTTAAAATCCTCCCAGGTGCTATCACCTCTGTCATCTCAATACATTCCATCCATTTGGTTTCAACTCAGAACAGATAGGATCAATTTTTTCCAAAAATTGCTTGACCAGATGATTATTGCTTATACTCACTGGTTCTCCCAGGCCATCCTTCCATAATATGGTCTCTCTAAATAATACAAATGGCCAGCATTCCAGGGAGGCAATAAATGTGGAGAATAAATTGTGCTTCGCTGCTCTTATTACCACAGTTTGAGCTCATATGTGTGTTCAGTCAAGCTCACTTCTTGATTTTCACTAGTATTGATCCTTGGATGTCAGCCCTTCAAGGGAATTCAGACAAAAAACCAAAACCATGAGTATTAACACTACCTTTATTGTAAGGTTATAGTAATAGAATATTGCAAATCTGAAACACTTCTTCCATTCCTTGCCTTTACTGTGAGGGTCCTTTGCTTTTCAAGGACTGGACACAGCATAGCAAATCTGTACAAAATGCTTTATTACAGCACACACCTTCCCTAATAACGGACTATTGCTCTTCACCCTTCTAGGACTTGCAAGGTGATGTTGCCATGTAAATATGCCTTTAATAGTCAGTCCTTTAAATACATAGTTCAAGCAAAAGTCCCAAAATCTGCAAAACGGCATACAACCTTCACCTCCTTCCAAAAGTTCTTACTGTAGTTGAGATGAGGCACTGCTTCTGTGTGGTTGTTCTTTTTCTAGTTGCTACTGAGCTCCTGGCAAAGGTCCAAGCAGGACTCCCACCAGGATATGCTGCTCACCATAACTTATAGTCCTAGCAGTTAAGTGATAGTCCTCTTGCCTGCTTGTAATAGCTGCCAATCTCCAGACGTTGCCTCCACTTCCCCATCTGTATTCAGTTTTCTTATCTTCTTTCTTCCTACACACACCTCCCTGCTCTTAGCATTTGCTTTTGTAAGCTAAAAGCCTGGGTGGGGTGAGGCTGTCTCTGGATGTCGGCACATATTTAAAAATGCCAGGGTGTGGCTCAATTATTACAGGCAGCTGGAACACCAGCTTGGATGCTTGTGAGTAAAGTTGTGAGTTAATGAATGACTGTATGAGGGAAATGGGGTGAGAAACATTTCTGCTTGGTTGCAACTACTTATCCCAATTTCACTCCCTCACATTTACTTTCCAGAGAATTAGGGAGGGTAACTTCTGAATGACTTCCCATGTCCTCATTTCTTCTGTGGGCTGAAATATTTCTTCTCTGACCATTCCCTAGGCTGTGGCTCCTCTTCCTCCAGTTTCCCAAGATTATTTTCTCAAACCAGTACAATGTGTCTCTTCACCCACTTATTTCCCAGAGCTCATAAGAAAGGCAATGAGCCCTTTTCCAGAGGCTAAAGGTCTCCAACAGAAGTACCCTCCAGACTGCTGGGAAAATCCTTAACTGCTGTCTCCAGATTTATCAAAGACCATGGGTGAGTCATCTTAATTGGCTGTTACTCTGTTGTGGATGCTGCTGACTCCAGTTAACCCCATTGTCACAACAACATGATCTGTACATTGCAAGGAACTGATGGAGATGCCCCCATCACCAGGTCACATCTCATGTACTTTGAAGTAAATGCTTAATCTAATGTGTAATCAGCAAGGCAGGTTGGACCAGTGATAACTTGGGACAAGCTCATGATTGTCATGGTGGCCATGATCTTCTGAGCTGTCTCTGATTCAAGGAGGGGAAATATAAATTGCTCAGTATCAATAGCACAGGATCAATTGTCACAGTATAGTACCCCAAGAAGCACAGTACATCATGAAGTTCTAGATGTCCCACAACTGCCTTGAGTAAATTTTCAGGAAACATAAAGGATTCAAATGAGGAGAAGGCACTTAAAACAAATCTTTCCCTTTTTCTGTTAACGTATATTGTTTATTGGTTTAAGATGTTATAATGAACGGAAGGGCAACATTAGAAGCAATCTACAGATTGCAATAGTCTATTAAACAGGCTACTGTGTGGATAATATTGGTATATATGGATGGCATCTTCAGGCCTCTTTCTTCTCTACATTTCAATGGCTTTCTGAACCTAACATAAAAATATACATCAAAGTGTTAAGTGCAAATAATAAAAGTTCTTTTCTTCTTTTGACTTCACTGCATTGCCTACATAAAATTTAATGCATTTCTAAAATATATATTTTGACTCCTGTTGCTATTGCCAGTTTGTATATAAAATGTTACTGTGGAATTTAATTCCTTTTCAGATTAAATGGCTGGTTTGTTAGAATTTTAGTGTTATCTGAACCTTGGAAAGATAATCAATCTCAAAAGAGGTTATTTGAAGAAGTATTATCATATAATTTACTTCTGAATTGTTTTATAAGTTTCTCATCTTCCATTATTTTTTCTCCTACTCACTCCATTTTATTATACTTCCTAGACTTTGGATGGATGAAAAAATGCATTATAACTTCAGACATATCGTAAGTAGATATAAAGATGGATAAAGTCTCACCACCTTCCATTACGAGAGTTTGTAACTTGATTCACCAAGAGTGAGCATTTGCACAAGTACTGATCGACAGTGTCTGTATTAATTAAGGCTTTTGAGCTGACAATCAATAGTTATTAATTTCAGTTGTTTTCTTATTTTCTTCAATACTTCAAATCAAATAATTCCATCAGTCTATCTAATGTACAAAATGACCTTGTACTTGCCCTACAAGGGGATCTTTGCAAAAAAAAGCGATAGTTCTGAAGTATTCTCAGCTCCAGATCCTTTAAGAGGGACCAAATGACAGGTGCACACATATAAATGAAGCCTTTACTATATCTTAAACCAACTCCTTCAGCCCCCTTCTTTCAAGATGGGCAACATTTGAGACTATATGTGGTAGGTCAAATAGATGCAGGTGCCTTGTCCATAATCATCAGGTTTCAGAGACATTACTAGCTGTGCACTGGGCAGCCCCCCCCCCAAATCAGTTATAACTGTATTATCAGTTTCTACGTGGATGTATGGATGCACTTTCATCTCAAAGTGTTTAGCAAATTCACCACAATGGTGACTGTAGAGGAACATGGAGATAACTTGAAGAAGAAATCCAAGAATAACGGCATAAACATCAGCTTAGCCCTGAAAGGGAGGAAGGGGTGAGAAAGAAAGTTAAGGTTGTCCTGCTTTGATTCTCTTGGGTACAAGAGGGGGGAGAGAGAAACTCTGCCATGTTTTCAATTTTCTTTTATTTTACACTATAATAATAGAGTTCCAAAGGTTCCTGTGGTATGTTTCTTGAACTATCTTGCCTCAAAGAGGCGACAATGGCTGTAAATTCAGGAGCTATCACGCTAGGCCAAAAACCTTTCACCACTATAAACAATTCTATTGGATGACACTTCAAGGATTTATTGGATGGGGCAAAATAAGCCTTTTTTTTTTTTTTTTTTTTACAGTACTTCCATCATACAGTAGGCACAATGTACTGCACTTGGTTATGGTTGGCTGCATTCATCTTTAGCCTTGTCCTACTTATACTCTAAGCCATCTTACTACCTATCTCATTCCCTGAAGTTGCTGCATGAATCAAGAGACATTACAGTTTCTACCTAGAATGGGTATGTAAGAGCAATTGTGTCAATGCCCATTCCATCTCCATAAGTGACAAGAGCCCCAGCAAGATCACTAGCCCTGCCAGCCAAACCCCCATGGACATTCTGATGGATCCTTTATTCCTGCCTATCTAATTCTCATAAGAAAGTAACCTGGCCTTGGCCAAGAAGTTAAAAAGCTCTCCATCCCATCCCATCCCATCCCATCCCATCCCATCCCATCCCATCCCATCACCCCCAAACTCCTTTCTCTTTGTCTGGTTGCAATACCATGTCCAAGGCATGGCCTGCCACATATATCAAGACAATTATACTTTGAAAGAGCCCCAAGGCTGTCACAGTAACCATGAAATTCCAGGCTGGTCCCATTAGATGGACTATAGCACACATCTTAAAATCTCCCAGGACAGCAATCTGCGAATCTCCTAAACCATTTCTGAGACCATCTTAGCAACTTTGTCCGAGAAGCTTGCCAGGAACATAGTCACTAATATTCTTCACAAGAATATGGGAAGTAAATAAATGACAGCAATATTCCACATACCATGATACAGGCTTATTGACCTGTATCTGTTGCAATTTGATATGTTTCAGTTGATGGACTGCACGTTGCTTGGGTTGACCTTTTAGTGGATAATTATAGCCATTTGATTCATATTAACGGGAGATTTGCCTATCCAGTTACAGAGCTCCATTAACTTTCAGCATCACCTTTAAAGCTTTTTTGTTGTTGTTGTTCATTTGTTTTAGTATTTTATGGACTGTATCTCAGCCCTATACAAATAAAACCAAAATCTACTTTACTTATACTGACTACAGGTGACAGGGAATGGGGGGAAAATAAAACATAGGTGACCAACACAAGTGTAGTGTAGTGGTGGAATTACAAAATAGAAGTAGATTCAAATCCTTACTAAATTGTTGAGTTCTCTGGGAGGCCTTCAGCAAATTATTATTGCTCTGTTGAACTTTTATTACAAGCAAGGTAAAATAAAGTTTCCCTCGTATATACGTACTAGAGATTTGGGATGCAAATTTTATAAATGCTTCAGGGAAGAGCATACTCTATTGATTACATTCTAAAATGGGGAAAGCAGCCTGGCCCTGATTTCCATTTTACTGAACAGTTTCATATAATTCAGCCTGAATGTTTTTTTTTTTCCCCCTACATCTCTCTCTTACTCACTCACTCTCTCTATGTATCATTAATCATCATCATAACCAGAATACAGTAATAAAATAATAATTAAAATCCATAAAACCAATTTATGACTGATTAAAATGTCTAGATAAACAGAAAATGTGAATTCTGTTTATCTTATGATAGTCTTCTTTTACAATTATAGTTATTAAATGCACTATATTTCTTATTGTAACTCCAGGGAAAACAAGATATAGCTACATCATTGGGGTTAATATAATATGTAGTTAATTCTCAGGTCAAGCTTATTTTGATGTGCCTGGCAACTTATCCATTTCTAATATAGAGTATAATCCTTCAGGCAGAGCTAATGGCTCTGCAGTATAATAAACTGTGATCAGATCAAGGTACTTAAAGTGGGATCAGGTTCTGTCGATGCATAGGAATCAGATAGTACAATACAAACATTACTCTACATAAGCATGTCTGCAATGATCTCCTTTTTCCCTATTGGATATTTCTTTGCATAAAATGAGGAATAGATTTTGACAAACTTGATAGCATTTATTTTAATTGTGGAGGAAGAAAACTGCTCAGAGCTTATTCCTACAGATATGCATTTATCCATACAATTTCTAATGATGTCATATTGTTAGCCCTTCAAGGTAGACTGGATTAGGAAACCAAAGTATTGCATTCAAATGCTACATTTATTATAAGGTTACAGTAACAGAATCTTGAAAGTTTGAATGTTCTCTCTCCCCCCCCCCCCCTTTATCTTCATGAGAGCTAGGGAGGGACTTTTCTGAGACACTTGACTTACAGTTCTGGCCCAGACTCAGATATCTTTTATCTTACCATTATCTTGGTTGCAGCTCTTCCTCCTGTTGCTCAAGGTTATTCCCATTACACATATTTGTATCAAAGTGAATTTCAGAAATGCAAATAAACTTCATGTAGGTTTTAGTTGGGTATAACAGGCTATGTCTCAGGACTAGTCTGGAAGATAAATTCTCCAAGAAATGGTCCCTAACGGCAATTGTTAGAACAGTAATAACATATTTCCAATGGCATGCCATCTTAGGTTCCAAGCCTACATTTGCCCCCTGCATTGACTATGATATTAACTTTAATTAAATAACTGTATCTAATTTAATTATTTAATTCAACAATTTTAATTAAATTTAAATTTAATTTAGCATTTGTCAGAGCTCCATCTCCTTTTGGGTGGGGACCCAATGCACTACTCAAAGTCCAAGTATAGCCTGTGGCATAATAAAAATTGAAGACCTGGCTCTGCCAGCTTGCATGGAGGATAACAACTCTACCCAATCCTGGGGGTGGCTAGTGCCTTGATGATGCTCCCTGAGTGATAGCCAATTATTTTGGATCTTTTTATTTTTTATTTATTATTGTAATTTTGTAATTTTAATTGATTTTAATTGTTTTGTAAACTGCCCAGAGTCATTTAACAAGATGGGCAATGACAAATTTGATAAACAAACAAACAAACAAACAAATAAATAGCTGTGCACCTTGTAGCAACTCTGTTGAGTTAAAAAAAAAAAAAGTTCTAACTATTCATTCTGGAACATGGTAGAAATTTCATGTTACCAGACATTGCCTTCTGTAAGTAGTCTAAAAGCCTATTCTTTTCAGGAAGCAAAGGTAACTATGTTACTTAAAAAACTCTTCTAGAGCCCATACCTGGCCAATACTATTTGGAGCTATTCCTTGTTAACACTGAATATGTTCTCTCTAGACTAAGCAAAGTGGCAAGTGAATGAATATTACCATACTATTCAGGATAAGATTGTGAGTATCTTTTTTTCAGCCAACTAGATGAACATATATACACACACACAGAAAAAGAGAGACAGACAGACAGACAGACAGACCAATAGTTTCACTGAATGGGTAAACTGATGCATATTGGGGCAAGATAAATCCTAACTTCTTATATACATTGATGAGATCTTGGCTAGCAATGAAATGGGATATTGAAGCATGGCAGATATCAGTGAAAACATTGACCCTTGAATGGATGCTATAAAAATGATGATGTTCATATTAGGGGTCATGTTACATAAGTTATATGGTATAGATTGAATACATATACGTTAGACATGTATACTTCCATTATATGTTATATATTGAAACTAATATTCTTAATATCAAAAAAATTTTTTTAACAAATCTAAAGAGCAACCATACTTGGAGTACTGTAAGAGTTTGAAAAGCGTGCAGAAAAAGGACACTAAAAAGTGACTGGAAGTCCGGATCAAACTCCCTTTCAGAGAAACATTACCATGTTTAGTGTTATTCAGCTTAGGAACAAGTGAATAAGAGCTATATGAAACATCCTTTGACACAATGTCAGAACCTGCGATTATTTAATGAATTGGATTGGAATGAAGTTCAAAACAAGTAAGTGATTCTTAAATTATGTCTTTGACACTTTCTTATTTAAAAGGTGATTTGATGAATGGAAGATATGGATATCAATATTCACTCATCAATACATAAGTATTTGTGCTTTTTTAAAAAAAATATTAGAGATTGTGCTCATATTTATTTAAATCATTTCATCTCAGTGGGAGTTCAACTTGAAAGACATTGCAACTTATATAGTATTTGTATTTGTCCTGACTAAATATGCTACATTGCCCTTACCAATTGCTGTGGAGACTTATGATCTCATGTTCTGCTTGTAGGCATCTCATGAGCATCTGGTAGGAATTCCAGACTAAACAGCAGAGTTTTAAACCCAGCAGAGTTTTAACTCATTGACTCATTAGACTGCATTCCAGACTCAAAACATTGCAAGACTTTGTTTTCATTCTACATTTTCTGATACCGTGAACTGCATTTAAAATAGGTATATCTACTAAAACAATTTCAATAGATAACACATCTTCACAGATTTAAAAATTAGCTGGCCTGAATGAAAAACAATACCAAATTTATTGAGCATCAGGTTCTCCTTAAACCATATCCACATCACAAAAAGCAATTCACATTCTAATTGAAGATGTTGCCCTTCACTCTCAGATAAGAATGTTTCATTCTTTTTTTTTTCCTACTCTGCTACAATCCATTTATTTTTATCCCAGAATGTGTAGATGATAACATAAGAATATAATAAGAAAAGCTCTTGTCAAATCATTTCTAAAACAGTTTTTAAAAACCTAAAAAGAATAGTTCTCTGCTAAGCAACTACCCCATCAAAAACAAATAGCTTTACGGTTTTATCTGTAACTGACTTTGAAATTGAAGCACACTAATAGGCATTTCAGAAGAATTATTTGACATAAAATGTCAAATCTCCAAGATATTAATAAGCTAGAAAATTTTCTCACTCACAAAAAGATTTATTAAAGTGTCTTAAAAATGAC
Source organism: Python bivittatus (assembly GCF_059951505.1). Lineage (NCBI taxonomy): Eukaryota > Metazoa > Chordata > Lepidosauria > Squamata > Pythonidae > Python > Python bivittatus. The sequence goes on from NW_028277113.1 coordinate 4,384,081, forward strand.
TGATGTTGAATGCCAGAATTCTTTAAAATCATCATGTTATTATACACTGTGATAAAAAATAGATTTTTTTGGCAAAATATTTAACACTTACATGAATAAAATGGTTAACACTGTGGTATAGAAGTTGGTACCAAGTTTTAAACAGAATCAATAGCATCTATTTATTTAAACTCATTCCTTCTTTGCAATGGTATGTATAGATCATGATAACCAACAACAACTTTTGTTGTTTAGTCGTTAAGTCGTGTCCGACTCTTCGTGACCCCATGAACCATATTGCGCCAGGCCTTCCTGTCCTTCACTGCCTCCCTGAGTTTGCTCAGTTTCATGCTCATTGCTTCAGTGATGCTATCTAACCATCTCATCCTCTGCCGTCCTCTTCTCCTTTTGCCTTCAATCTTTCCCAGCATCAGGGTCTTCTCCAAAGAGATCTCTCTTCGCATTAGGTGACCAAAATATCTGAGCTTGAGCTTCATTATCGATCCTTCCAATGAGCAATCAGGGTTGATTTCCTTTAAGATTGACTGGTTTGACCTCCTAGCAGTCCAGGGGACTCTCAAGAGTCTTCTCCAGCACCACAGTTCAAAGGCATCAATTCTTCAGCGCTCGGCCTTTTTATGGTCCAGCTCTCACAGCCATACATTACTACTGGAAAAACCATAGCTTTGACTATGCGGATCTTTGTCGGCAAGGTGACGTCTCTGCTTTTTAATATGCTATCTAGGCTTGCCATAGCTTTCCTCCCAAGGAGCAAGCGTCTTTTAATTTCATGGCTGCTGTCTCCGTCTGCGGTGATCTTGGAGCCCAAATAAATGAAGTCTGTTACTGCTTCCATTTCTACCCCTTCTATTTGCCAGGAATTGATGGGTCCAGATGCCATGATCTTAGTTTTTTTAATGTTGAGTTTCAAGCCAGCTTTTGCACTCTCCTCTTTCACCCTCATCAAGAGGCTCTTTAGTTCTTCTTCACTTTCTGCCATTAGGGTGGTATCGTCCGCATATCTGAGGTTGTTGATGATTCTCCCTGCAATCTTAATTCCGGCTTGTGATTCTTCCAGCCTGGCATTTCTCATGATGTACTCTGCATATAGGTTAAATAAGCAGGGTGACAGTATACAGCCTTGTCGTACACCTTTCCCTATTTTGAACCAATCGGTTGTTCCATGACCGGTTCTAACTGTTGCTTCTTGGCCCGCATACAGATTTCTCAGGAGACAGGTAAGGTGGTCTGGTACTCCCATCTCTTTAAGAATTTGCCACAGTTTGTTGTGATCCACACAATCAAAGGCTTTTGCATAGTCAATGAAGCAGAAGTAGATATTTTTCTGGAACTCTCGTGCTTTCTCCATGATCCAGCGAATGTTGGCGATTTGATCTCTAGTTCCTCTGCCTCTTCGAAACCCAGCTTGTACATCCGGTAGTTCTCGGTTCATGTATTGCTGAAGCCTAGCTTGTAGGATTTTGAGCATAACCTTGCTAGCATGTGAAATGAGTGCAATTGTGCGATAGTTTGAGCATTCTTTGGCGTTGCCCTTCTTTGGAATTGGAATGTAAACTGACTTTTTCCAATCCTGTGGCCACTGTTGCGTTTTCCAAACTTGCTGGCATATTGAGTGCAGCACTTTAACAGCATCATCTTTTAGTATTTTAAATAACTCAGCTGGAATACTGTCATCTCCACTAGCTTTGTTGTTAGCAATGCTTCCTAAGGCCCACTTGACTTCACTCTCTAGGATGTCTGGCTCAAGGTCAGTGATCACACCAGCGTGGACATCAGGGACATTAAGATCTTTCTTGTATAGTTCTTCTGTGTATTCTTGCCACCTCTTCTTAATCTCTTCTGCTTCTGTTAGGTCCCTGCCTTTTTTGTCCTTTATCATGCCCATCTTTGCACTAAACGTTCCTTTCATATCTCCAATTTTCTTGTAGAGATCTCTAGTCTTCCCCATTCTATTGTTTTCCTCGATTTCTTTGCATTGTTCATTTAAGAAGGCCTTCTTATCTCTCCTGGCTATTCTCTGGAAATCTGCATTCAGTTGCTTATATCTTTCCCTTTCACCCTTGCTTTTCGCATTCCTTCTTTCCACAGCTATTTGTAAAGCCTCATCAGACAGCCATTTTGCTTTCTTGCATTTCTTTTTCTTTGGGATGGTTTTAGTTGCTGCCTCCTGTACAATGTTACGGACCTCCGTCCATAGTTCTTCAGGCACTCTGTCTATCAAATCTAATCCTCTAAATCTATTCATCACCTTCACTGTGTACTCACAAGGAATATGATCTAAGTCATACCTGAGTGGTCTAGTGGTTTTCCCTACATTCTTCAATTTAAGCCTAAATTTTGCAGTAAGAAGCTCATGATCTGAGCCACAGTCAGCTCCTGGTCTTGTTTTTGCTGTCTGTATAGAGCTTCTCCATCTTTGGCTGCAAAGTATATAATCAATCTGGTTTCGGTATTGACCATCTGGTGATGTCCATGTGTAGAGTCGTCTCTTGTGTTGTTGGAAAAGAGTGTTTGCTATGACTAGCTTGTTCTCTTGACAGAACTCTATTAGCCTTTGCCCTGCTTCATTTTGTACTCCAAGGCCAAACTTGCCTGTTATTCCGATTACTCCTTGACTTCCTACTTTAGCATTCCAATCCCCTATGATGAAAAGGACATCTTTTTGGTGCTAGTTCTAGAAGGTGTTGTAGGTCTTCATAGAAGCGGTCAACTTCAGCTTCTTCAGCATCAGTGGTTGGGGCATAGACTTGGATGACTGTGATATTGAATGGTTTGCCTTGGATACGCACTGAGATCATTCTGTCGTTTTTGAGGTTGTACCCCATTACTGCCTTTCCCACTCTCTTATTCACTATGTGTGCAACTCCATTTCTTCTAAGGGTTTCTTGCCCACAGTAGTAGATATAATGGTCACCCGAATTAAATTCACCCATTCCCGTCCATTTCAGTTCGCTGATTCCCAAGATGTCGACATTCAATCTTGTCATCTCATGTTTGACCACATCCAGCTTGCCTTGGTTCATAGATCTTACATTCCAGGTACCTATACAATATTGTTCTTTACAGCATCGGACCTTCTTTTCGCTTCCAGATACATCCACAGCTGAACGTCCTTTCGGCTTTGGCCCAGCTGCTTCACTCTTTCTGGAGCTACTTGGAAATGTCCTCCGCTCTTCCCCAGTAGCATATTGGACACCTTCCGACCTGAGGGGCTCATCTTCCGGCATCATATCTTTTAGCCTTTTAACATTGTCCATGGGGTTTTCTTGGCAAGGATACTGGAGTGGGTTGCCATTTCCTTCTCCAGTGGACCACATTTTGTCAGAACTCTCTGTCATGACCTGTCCGTCTTGGGTGGCCCTGCACGGTATAGCTAATGGCTTCACTGAGTTACGCAAGCCCCTTCGCCACGACAAGGCAGTGATCCATGAAGGGGACAACAACTTTACCACAGTTGTAAGTATGGACTGAAGTACTAAATTAAAGATTAAGAAGGCTTTAAGAGTGTTTCCACAATCAGTTGGACATATTTTCCTTTTTAAAATAATATGAAACTTTATTACAAACATATAATCACTTTACATTCTTCAACCTGATACTAAAGAATAAAGATTAAGGATACGGAGAAATAAGAAGCTGAAAGAAAGCTAAAAATATATATATATATATATAAAAACATCCTAAGTAGGAACTTTTGATAGCTCATTTTCCCCTTCCCTTCCATTGTCCCTAGCCACTCATTACTACATAAGTATTTGTGCTTTTCAAAAAATATTGGAGATTGTTGTTTATATTTATTTAAATCATTTCATCTCAGTGTGAGCTCAACTTGAAAGACGTTGTAACTTTCATAGTATTTGTATTTGCCATGGCTAATATGCTACATTGTTTCTGCTCATTATATTGTTTCTGCCTTTCCTGTATTTATTTTTCTTTATTTGTTTCATTGTATGGATGTATTGCTGCTGCAATCTGTACAGACTCCCAGCATTTCTGTCCACCCTGCCTGTTCAGTCTGACAGAATTTAATTTTTTTTAATAACTTAGGAGCCAAATTAATTAATTAATTAAACAATAAAATTGTCTTGTTCTGGATCCCATTGATTAAACAATGTCATCTGATGGGACCCAAGAAGTGAGACTTTTCTGTCACAATACCTCCCCTCTGGCACAGCATATCCCCAGAAATGTTATTGCTTCTACCTGGCCTGGTTTAGACAAGCCCTTAAAACCTGGTTCTTCCCCCAGGCCTTAGGTTAGGGTAGGTGGTACTCCTGCCTGTGTGTCTGGAATGGTGCTGGTTTTCTTTCTATAGCTGCTATGGAACCAGGCAGCCTAGATAGATAGATAGATAGATAGACAGACAGACAGACAGACAGACAGACAGACAGACAGATAGATAGATAGATAGATAGATAGATAGATAGATAGATAGATAGATAGATAGTATTTGGCACTAGAACAGATAACATTTTAGAGAATATAAGAACAGCCTTCCTGAATTAAACCAAGGACAACTGAGTTCCACATTCAGTTTTTAAGTGAATATGCCCAAATCCCACCCAAAACTGAAACAAGACTGTGAAGTAGACTTCCCCTGATATTTGTCTTCAGCATTGATCTTGAAGGAAGAAGGATCATTGTTTGATCATCAATCAATACTTTGCATGCAGAAGGTTGCAAGGTACAGGCATATTCACTCAAAAGGATCTCAGAGCAGATGATGGCAATGATTTTTACCTAGTACCCCAAGGAGCTGCTATCATGTTCCAAACAGGCATTTGTCAGAGGTGGAAGAAAGATTCATAGCTATTTGCTGCTATACTTATATCGCCAGAATCTGTAAAATTCTTTTTAAAGCCATTACCCTTTGGCTCTTCAGATGGGAAAGTAAGTAACAAACAATAAGAAAATGATGTCTCTTTTGCCAATCCTGGATTTATCCAAAATCAACTTTTTTTAACTTGACAACAAATTGTAACTTTTAATGACAAAAGAAGCAATATAACCACCTGCTGTCTGTATTGGTTCTGGTCTGAGAAATGTCTCCCATCAACTATTGTTTGGGATAAATGTAATATTGCTTGAATCTTTACTTTTAACTTCACTGGGAACAATGTCTAAGTTGCTGCACCAGAATTTGGTTCTACGATGATGATGATGATGATGTTTTTTTTTCTTTAGTAAAACGTAACAGTCTATAATTAAAGCAACTCCTTACATTTTGTTGTGATATTAATAATTCCTTATAATACATTCAACATCAAGTCTTTATTCCCTCCCCTTTTTTTAATTGCACACATACATCATGATGTTTGAAGGTCTACAGTCTCTCTCTCTCTCTCTCTCTCTTTTTTTGCCTTTAAAAAATTTTATTTTATTCTTTAGACAAATATTTGTACAAAAAAGTTTTTTCAACATTTAGAATACCGTACAATAAAGATCAGCATCTCTTTCTAAACATCTTGTTGTAACACATTATGTTGAGAGTAATTTTTGTCATTATCCATTTTTGACATTCTTTTTCCAAAAAAGTAGAGACAAATTATAACCTTATAAACAAAGTTCTCTAAGCTTAACATTTCTGACTAAATTAGCTGTCGATATAACTTTAACCCCCTTATATAACTCCTGATAATGTTAAGCTCTTCGTATACTATTTATTTCTATTCATTCACATTCCTTACAATAAGAAACCCACTGTCATTGCTTCATTTTCATCAATTAAATACAGATAGTTTAGTAATGGTTGCCACGTTTCTTTAAATTTCAGAATCTTTCAATAGGCATGTCAGTTTCACCATTTGTGCTAGTTCAATAAGTTTAATCATCCATTCCTCCTTTGTCAGAATAGTTTCCTCTTCCCAATATTGAGCATATATTAGTCTGGCCACAGTAATCATATAAAGCATTAAAGTACTGTATTTTTCTTGTTGTTCATTATCCACAAGATGTAATAAAAAAAATTCTGGTTTTTTTCCCATCTTTTTCTTGAAAAATTTCTGAAACATTTCATGTATCTGTGCCCAGAATTTTCTAGCTTTACTACAGGTCCACCACATGTGGTAAAACATTCCTTCCATTAGGAGACATTTCCAACATTTATTTGAAATTTTGTTATACATTTTTGCTAATTTCTGTGGTGTCAAGTACCACCTAAACATCATCTTGTAAAAGTTCTCCTTTAAATTGGAACATAATGAAATGTTAGATCTTTGGTCCATATTTTTTCCCATTTTTCTAATGGGATGTCATGTCCAATATTTTTTGCTCAGTTGGCCATGCAAGATTTAACCTGTTCATTTTTCTTATTTATTTGTAACAACGTTTTGTATATTTTTGTAATAATAAGATCATTATTGGAATAAAGTTGTTTTTCAAATTCTGATCCTTCTTTATTAAATTTATAGTTCTTTTTATCTAGCTTGAATCATTCATTCAATTGTGAATAAGTAAACCAGTTACAGATATTGCCTTCATTTCCTAGTTCATCTCTAGATTTTAATATAGGCCCTCCGCTTTGGTCAAATTTTAATAAATATCTACAGTTTCTTAATGGGTTTAGACTTTACTGCTATGTTCATTCAGCTTCCATTATACCCAGTATAATGGGTAAGTTTAAGTTTACCATAAGGTCATGGATATTTGACAGATGCATTCTCCAGGCTGAAATAGTCACAAATACAAATACACAAATACAGAATAACACAATTAATAAATCCGTAACAAAGACATAATAACATATAACTCAGTATCAGTATAGTGATCCTGTGCATGCTTTGGAAACTGTTTAAAGGAAATGTTTTGGATCCTGTATAAGCACGGGGCCTTTTTTATTATCTGTTCAAATAGCTTTGTCTTTTTTTCAGGCTTCCCTGTGAACCTAAAATTGCTTTTAGGAATCTACTCATGTTTATGCAACTGTTAAAGCAGCAATTGGTGGTGGAGGGGAGGGAGGGTGTGTGTGGATGCAGAAACCCCAAAAGAGTCAGGCTCTTTTAATGAATAATATACAAGTACTTTATTGTTTTGAAACTATAAAGTTTAAATACCCTTCTTCCAAATCATTTTGTAAGCACACAAATCAAAATTCATATATCTGTTCAAGTCCCACAACTAGAGATTCATTCAGATGCCACAGATCACCACTGTACCTCACACAGATACAGGATTTGTGTGCTTCCTTCTGCCACAATCATATCCTTGATCTCTGTTTGTTTGTTTGTTTTTTTAATGTCTGCTAGCAGAGAAGAAAACAATCTTGAGACAGTTAATCCTTCTCAGTACTCCAGTACTCCTGTTTTAAACTGCATCAAGATCAGTCCCATTCAGATGATGGCTGATCAGTAAAAAGGAAAAAATAAGTGGACTGGTTTTCTAGGAACATTTGGGCTGTCCCAAAGGCCACCATTATGTGAAAGGGGAAGACAGTTGTTTTTGAAAATGGCTATATAAATATGATACTCTTATTTCTCACTTCTACCCTAAGCTTTTTTTATTTTGTCACAGTCAGTGATTTAAGTGTGGTTCTAGGCTATTTGTATGAATTAAAAAGACAAGGAAATGATTTAAAGGTACAGTATTAACAATTATTTATATAGTATGATGCACAATTAAATATTATTCCTAATGACTGAATATTCCCTTATTCTATTTAACTTCCCTATTCAAATCAATTTGCCAGGGACCCTTTTCCTACCTGCACTAGTCAGGTAGAATCGCTCACACGCAACTTGGACTTCAAGTTCTGCTGTAGACACAGGATTGAAAAATGTGTTTCAAGTGTCTCTGACTTTATACTCACAGCTTCCTGAAATGAATTATCTAATTATTTAGCTAATATTGGACATTAGGACTGTTATCAGTGACCTTTCATATGCCCTTACTTACCAGTCCCCCGGCCTACATTTATAGAACTGTAAGTAAATAAACATGTATTTAATTCCCCATGTTGATTTTTTGGGGAAATTTGCATACATGCCCATAATTTGCATACATGTCCATAAACAGAAAAAGAAAGAGAAAGAGAGGATGAAAATTAAACTGGTGTTCATTGAAACTTAAACCTGCTCCACCTATAAGACTGCTAAAATCACAATTCCTCCCTTATTAATAGAGTAGCAGTCAACAGATTCTAGTCTATAGCTTTACTGGAAGCAGCAGCATCTGCAGCAAGCTGTGATGACACCAAAGATGACCCCTGCACAATGACATCATCATGAAAATGCCAAGATTATACATTTGCATCCCAACGTCTAATGCGAGTACATAAATTGTGGCATTTGTACGATGACATCATGGGGCACGGTTTGTCATTTGCTCCCCTTTGCCCCCTCTGAAGATGTCCCTGCCTCTGGAAATTGACAGGCTAGCAACAAGAAGGTGAAGTTACAAAGTAACTACCAGACCTGATTTAGAGATAACCTTTCCATCTTTGCTTTTTACTACTTATTAGAGGATGAGTATAAAATATAGAAATGTATACATATTCATAACATTTGAACTTTTTTTTTTTTTAACCTCAGAAGACCCTGTTACTCCAGGGGCATATTTCAATGAACACCAGTTGAATTTTCATCCTCTCTTTCTCTTTCTTTTTCTCTGTTTATGGGCATGTATGCAAATTTCTTCTGTACTGGCTTTGCCCCTTTTCCATTAAGCTGGAGCTACTTGCAATGCCATTTTAGGTTGCCTCATTCATCCAGGCTAAACTATGCTTGGAGAGCCAGTTGGGTGTAGTGGCTAAGGCACCAGGCTAGAAACCAGGAGACCAGGAGTTCTAGTCCCACCTTAGGCACAAAGCCAACTGGGCGACCTTAGGCCAGTCCCTCTCTCTCAACCCTAGAATGCAGGCAATGGCAAACCACTTCCAAAACACCTTGCCAAGAAAACTGCAGGGACTTGCCCAGACAGTTGCCAGAAGTCAAGACTGACTTTAAGCTAATACATAAATAAAGAAATAAATAAAAACACCACTATGCTTGGTAATTTACTTGTAGAAAGCAATACCAGTACTTGGTATTCTTCATACATTGCTTGACACATGATGTTCACTATGAACCTACAGGATCTAAATTGTTAGAATAGGCAGCTATATAGTTTGAATGGAACTTTTTCTCCCTTTAGTGTGTTAAAGCTCCAGATTACTTTTCTTGTTTAACCTCCATCTGCAGCATGACAGATTGCAAGGAGTCTGACACATTGGACTGTAGGAATACATTTGTGTGTGATATGAGAACAGGATATAGATTGCTTGTACAAAAGAAGCTAAGAAAGGGAACACTTTGTTTAGTTCTCACTTTTACATAAGTTGACCCAATTCTTGAGTCCTGGAGCAACATGTATATTAGAACATAACTATATTGTAGATTTCCATTTCAGTAAATTTTATGACCCAATTCTGAGTTTGTTTTTTTTAAAGCAACAGGATGTACAAATATATAGATAGATATAGATATGGTTGCTTATGCTAAGGAAAGTTGAACTTTAAAAAAAAAAAAGACAGACTTATGCAGAAATTGGAAGACTGGCTTCACAACTGGATATATGTGAAACTGAAACATTCCAGATTGATATAAGGTATCTACTATTTTTCCTGCATGTGAAAGAATCCATAACCTAAAAGCAATAGAATAAGAACAGGACATATGGTCTTTGATTAAACATGCATATATGAAAGTATTTTTCAGCACTTGATAAAATGCTGCAAACAAGATAAAGGGAGATAATAATGGTATAACAGTACATAGTTTTTTTCTTACTTTACTGGGGGAAAAAAGCAACAAAGATGTAAAACAGATTTGCTGCATCTTATATTAAAACTCTAGATTTTGGATACTTTACCACAGTTTATGCTCATGAATGGAGATTTAAGATGATCACTAGGAAAAAAATAGTATCTATTTTCTATTCAGCATTTTGGACTGGCCATGACTTTGATAGCCTTTTGTTAACAAAAGAAACAGAAAAATATCCACATGCTTTCTAGAAACAGCTAAGATCCATCAGTCACTTGGGATGGACTGTTTTAACATCTACTCTATTTGTAGAGTGTTATAAGCCACCTAAAATTAATTAAAAAGTTCCTCCAGGCTCAGATCACACTCTTAAAAGGAAGGGTCTCCTCTGTTTTCCCTGCAATGGTCAATATAAACTTCTTAATTGTTAACTATATTATGTTGAACTGCTTCCTAAAGTTTACTGGCCACAGTGATATTTTCTTAAACTATTATTCTCCGTTTAACGTTTGGTTGTTTAATTTTGTTAATTATTGCATTGTAATATACATGTTTTCCTTGTTTTGTCATGCACATACACGCGCACACACATACAAAAAAAAAGAACAAACTTATCTGAAAATACATCAAGTGAAGGATATGTGGGTTGTTTATGTATCATATTAGGGAAATGAAAACTGAAGGCAAAGAACAAAACAGAAGATAATGGATTTTAAAAAGTTAAGACAGAGACAATTACATTTTACTAGAACAGTTTTGATTGTTTTCATTTTTATATAAACCAGAAAGCAAGATATTATCCAGTTAGACAGTGTACTCTAATATCATTTTTTAACAACATGTCAGTGGTCTTTCTTTTTTCCTTCTGATTCTCTTTTTTTTTCTTTTCTTTCTATGTTGTTATTGTTTTTTAGATTGTCCACCTAACAGGAGAGATTGTTGCTTCATACTCATTTGCAAGGCACTCTAGGAACTCCAAATAAAACAGACATATGGCTGCAATAAACATTCTGATCCTACTCAACAGCATTCTGGGCTACCAAATTTCATTGAAAATCTCCATCTTTTTATAAGGATAACATCAAATTAATGTAAGTTTCATGCTAAAAATTGAGACAGCGTGACATTATCTATGAAATATCAATAGTACTCCAACATTTGAAGAGTTTTAGTTTCTCTAATACACAGAATATATTGCAGAATTTTTTTCATATAATATAAAGGACATTGTCACCTAATAAACAAGACAGTACAGGTAATATTTTTTACTGCTAGTAGATTTCAAGAACCTGCTTCAGAATATTATTCTTAGAGTCATAACTACAAATGTTATAGATTGCTTACCAGACTCTCTGCTCGCACAGATAAGGCTGAGAAAATGATTGTGCTTCCATCAGAGTGCACAACAGAAATTATATAACTCTTGGGGGAAAAAAAATATAATCTATTGGCTGTCCTAACAGAAAAGTATACAATATTATATAAGTACCAAAAAAGCAATAAACATTTTTTTTTTCCTTCAGTGCTGCAATGGCTTGTCTATCTCTATATTTGAGATGTTGTTGAGATTCCAGAATTCATCAATGTGGCTTGATACCAAAATAAAGCAGTCACTGCTACTTAATACCTTATGGATTCTATCAACATGGGATTTATGGCTGTTTTTGGGTCCAGTTAGTTCTGACTCTTGAAAATCAAGACTAAAATCTGTCTTCAGACTGTCATATCTTCATCTGCATAATTGTCATGGGCCACAGTGGAATGTGACAATTTCTGAAGCTGCTTAAGAGTATTAAGGGTGCATTCTTACACACATTCACACACAGAGACACATGTATCCCATGTCACATCAACTGTTCTTGTGAACTAAGCTTAAGGAAAAATCAACATGTGCTGCTTGTTCAAAGGACAAAATAAGATACTCCCCTCCTCTAAACCTCATAGCTATCACAGCTTAAAAATGCAAAGTACACATGGTTGAAATATAGATGAGCAGCCCAGTTGCTTATAATACAGTCAGCAGATTTTTAAGTATTATTCTGAAGCTTTCCAAGAGATCATTTTTTTGAACTATGGATTCCAGAGATGATGTTGTTGCTAATCATAATAATACTAAGAAAAATACCTCTGCATAACACAGATTGCAAATAATGTGTCCCAAAAGAAATATTCATCAGAACATATTTGCCCCTAATTGAATTGAATGTTCATGCAAACCAAATGAGAGTTTTGGAAAAGCTTGTGGCACTGCAATCCACTGCATTATGAGTCTGTGCATAAATGCCGTGCAATTTTATTTTCAGATCCCCGGAGGAGTTTTCAACTGTATTTCTCTCCTATTTATGAGTTGAAGCAAGGATTTAAAAAAAAAAAAAAAATCTATACTACCCATTGAGCAGTGTCATAACTGCAAGGCTCAGGTTTTTTTTTTTTTTTCCCAAGCACTTGCTCTATCATTCACCTTGACTAAATTGGCACCATACACTCTGCATTTTGACCTCTTTTTTCTGTAGATCATATTTTAAATTGACAGGGCCCTGCTTTTTCAAAGCGCCTACTGATTAGTTAAGTTTTCTTATGGATATAAAACTGGAGGTAAGAAAAAAAAAGAGAGAGAGAACAAGAAAAACAACTCTGCCAACAACCTGCAAGAAAGATAAAAGCTGTAATTTTTGCTTCTCTAGGGGTCAGTGAAAGAGGTCTAAGATGGTGTTCTGTATCCATATTGTAACTTTGCAACAGTCACAGACCTGCAACAGTGACACAGTGTGAACCTACTTTTCAACATGTCTAGAGGAAAAGGCAGAAAAGGAAAGAGAAATGCACAAAAGGTAAGAGGTAGAAAGATAAACATTTAAGCTAAAATAATTAGCTGAAGAGATCTATGAGAAGGCATAAAGATTTCAACAATTCTCCTGATGGAGCAGGACTCAGCACGGGGCAGATGGACTCGTACAAAGAAACTCCTTGCTGGTTACAAAGAATAGCCCTTATGAAGCCAGTGGAATAGCCACACACTGGGAGCTCAGGAAAGGTCAACCTTTGAAGATTGCTAGTAAGTGAAGTACCACATGACAAGACTACATTTGGGGCAAGGGGAAAGCAGGGCAGGGAGAGAAATGTGTTAGATGTTTTGCAAAAGGAAACTGGGAAAAAAAAAAGCAATACTTTTGTATGTTTCACGTGCAACCAAAAGTTATTTGTACCCAGGCTTTCTTCTACAACCTGTGCAAAGTTCTGATCATCAGCTTTATATCTGGAGTACAGTGAAACCAGAAAAGGAGTGTGGTTGTGGAAAAATGGGGTGAGACCTAGAGAGGGGCACCATGACTTGGGGCAATCAAAAGCCTATACTAAGGTGTCTGAGGGTTCTCATTAACCCACAGATTAAAGGTTCATCAACCGTGAGCTGAAATTTTCACTGCAACATATCTACCTGAAATGCTCTTCCCTTGAGGAATTATATGATACAATGACATTTCTTTTCTCTTCTTTAAAGAAAAAGTTATTTTATGACACCAGCAAACATTGTTGTTATTTTTTCTTTGACCTACATTCATGCACAGTAATCATCAAGGTTTGAACGTGATCAAAAGATTTGGAAACAAAGGACCAGGACAGTGTGGACACACACATCTGAACAGTAATGAAGGGCAAACAAAAACAATGCTTGTTCAGGGCTCACTTGTAAGCACTGAATTTGGGACTGGCAGTTTGAGGGAAAGAAAGCCACAGAAGCAGCAATTCCCCCCCCCCCACACTTCTTTAAGAATCTAAAAACATTAGTTACTCCTGGCAGCCTACCCAGTTCTGAAAACACCACTCCCAGGGGTGGGCACGTCGGAAGGAAGCAGGATGGTGGAATGATTAGAATGCTGCTCTTGCCATCTATAGCCAGCTGCACTTATAGATAAATATTTTGTAAATTATTTCTTAATTACTAATCATCTTTTCAAATCAGGAAACATTAATGTTCGTAATTTTAATTGTAGAGTCCTTGATAAAGATTAACAATTAAATTATTTAATTATTAATCTTGATCAATTCTCATTAAGTCAGATAAGCATTAGATCTGTGGCTTCCCATCCTGCCCACAAAACTGTGACCAACTCTGTCAATTATATAAAAATTCCCTTCTCACCCCTATGGGTGGTATGTGTCTTCCTCAATCTCTGGTTCTCTACCAGAGGCCTGGGAGTTGGAAGGTTCTGCGCAGTATCTTAGCTGTTCCTAGCACTGCACTCTTCTGGACAGGGAGCTCTGATGTTGTTCCTGGGATCTGCTGGAGCCACTCTCCCAGCTGAGGAGTCACAACCCCAAGTGCTCCTACCACCACTGGGACCACTTTGGCCTTGACCTTCCACATCCTCTCTAGTTCTTCCTTCAGGCCCTGGTACTTCTCCAGATCCTCATACTCCTTCTTCCTGATGTTGCTGTCACTTGGCACTGCTACATCTATCACTATCGCTGTCTTCTGGTCTTTGTCTACTACCATGATGTCTGATTCATTGGCCAGTACCTGCCTGTCCATCTGGATCTGGAAGTCCCACAGGATCTTAGCCCTGTTATTCTCCATGACCTTCTGTGGAATCTCCCATCTGGACTTGGGGGGGGGGGGTGTAGCCCATACACTGGCAAGACAAGAGAATAGATAGATATATAGATATATGAAAAAAAAGGACACATGACTTTGGAGTGATCACAATCCCACTGGCCAGAACTACAGAGAAACCCTACAGGGCTGGTTATGGGAGAATTGTCACTTTATCACTTCCTAAGTTCATCTAGTTCCCATTCACTCTAGCACTCCGTTTCATGAAGTCTCCATAATACCCTCCATCCTGCCCCAAACTAGTGGGACAAGTTAAGCCAAGGGAATTTTGCATTGTTGTTCAGGAGCTTTCAGTAAGTGGTGCCCCACCAGCAGAATGGTATTTCTACACCATCTTCCACTTTGTCACAAGCTAGCTGTGAAACTGCAACATTGAAGAACAATGCACTGGTGTTTCTGCTTGTAATATTTCCATAGTTTTAGGGTGAAATATAGTTTAAAACAACTTAGACCTGACAGACAGTTGGGGTTGTCAGAACTAAGAGGGTAAAGAAAATGTCTGAATCTTTAATAAGGAAGGCAAAGAGGTTTCAATGAATGTTAATATTTGCATGCTAGTTTGCTGTGTTAGGAATTTAATTCTAGATTTAAAAAATGGCCAGCATTAATTTCATTCCCTACATCTGTGTTATTTGATTGTCAAATCCACTAAAATCAATACACTGACAATAAATAGGAATATAAAGATGATCATATTTCCCATTGCAATGTATAATTCCAGATGAAAGTGAAATTTTAAAATGATGCTTAGGCATGGCATGGGAAATCTGTACTTTTTAAGGCTTTAAAGCAATTCCAGAGGCTTCAGTTTTGATTCTGGCAGAGGCGCTAAGGAAGGGGGGATTAATCCTTTCCTCAATCCCATTGTCTTAATCTAAATTGGCTTTGAAGCTTCTCTAAGCCTCGCAGGGGGGAAAATACAGGCACTTTACCAATATCTGCATTTTTTCCCCTTAGAAATCTAATAGAAAACCATCATGGGATTTAAGCACAAAATATGTGATACCTCATCCTACTCAAAAATCAGGCTTAAATTCAGAGAAAATGTCAAGATGGAAAAGTTCCCATTACCTAAACCTGGGAACTCTTGCTACAAGAAGATAGGGAAACTGATTTTACTTTAGGCTACACTTAGGGGCTATCCAAGGTGACAGCAAGCCCATGCTGAAAAGAAATATGCGGTGGGGGTGGGGGGAACTCTACAGCAGCTGCCTCCCCCCCCCTCCTCCTCCTCCTCCTCTTTTTTCTAACTGCCTTTGGACTTTGATGTAGTATTGTAATCCTGGGGACATTGTTCAATTATTGTAGAGAAGATGGTATAAAGCTCCACTGCTGTGCTCCCCCGTCCAATTCCACCCTCAAATAAATAAATAACATTAAAATTTGAGCAGGAGAAACTGATGTAAGCAAAGTCTTGATTCTAGATCCGCATGCCATTCCGAAGTATAAAGCACATACTGTATTCCCATTTCTCATTTCATGCTCTTAGGTCTCAGATGAAGGGAGCAATCAGCCATCTTTCAACTACTCAAATGTGCACATTCTAAGAGCTGGAGCAGTGCATTAATTCAGAAGCAAGATATACAACCTGACCCTTTCACCCAACTATTGTGTAGTTCTCTGAAAATGCAATAAACTTATTTGAGTGGAGCTTCAAGTGATCAGAAGTTTGAATGTAAGTTTAAGTATCAAAAAAGAACATCAGCTATGAATTGTATTGAAAGGTGTACTGATGGGTGGGATGGATCTCTTAAAATGCCAAAGTAACAATTTTGCAGTTTTATTGTCATCTTTCCTGGTAATTATCTATTCATAGCACTGTGAAGCCTTTCAGCCACTTTGTCATCATCATCGCAGAGACCTTTGATGAAAACGAAGACTTTTTACTGCTTGGTAGAAGAACAGTTCTACCACTCTGACTATAATGTGAAGGCAGGAAGTCATTCCTTTCAGCATATATTACAGTTAACAGCAGCAAAATTATTGTGGTGTGGTTTAGCTGACCATGATTATTAGAAAATGCTCTTCCTGCTTCTTCTTTCCTTCTCTCCCAGCCCTCTTTTTGCCTGAATAGATTCCCTAAACAGAATACCATTAATATTTAACAATGTGCAACACACGCACACACACACATCTGACAGTAATGTAATAAAGAGTATATAGTAAACCAGATCTTATCTGCTTTCCTGGAAGTGACAAAATTCTGGACTTGTCTTACAGAAGCAGGGAGTAGAATTAAAGCAAACCAAAATGAAACTAAGATTCTATGTATATCGGGTGGCAATTTAATTCAGAAAACCAGACAAAAGGTAAACCCAACTGGAACAAACCAACTGTGCAAAGCTGTGCCTCAGAACATCTTTTTCCTTCACGGCATCTTTAAAATAGAGCAACCCTATGTCAAGTTGACACTTTTATCTTCTGAAGATTTAGCTCATGTAAATTGGGTCCTAATGTTATACTCTCACATGTTTTTACCATGGCTACCATGGTAAGTCCTAGTAAATATTCATTAGATTGATGTCAGATATGAAATACATTTACCAACAAATGTTACTGAAGAGAATATGAGAACTTGAATTACAGAGTGTTGCTATTTGTGTGTGTGTGTGAGTGTGTGTGGTTTTTTTGTTACATACAGCTCTGTTCCTGCATTTAAGCCAAATTAAAATAATAGTAAAAGCATCATTCTTTAACTTTTGGACCATTGCCTATCAAAAATAACTCCTAAAATTCAAGTATAATCTGATTATCAAAATTTCCCCAGGACAGATCACAAATTTAGTACCAATTATTATCTGAAATGCACTAGTGCATGATAAAACTAATAGGAAATGTTTTTTTAAGGTATTAGATACAGTAAATCAAAGCTAATGAAGCATACATTGGCGGTTTTATGTTGTAGGTTCTAATTAGGAAGTCTGTTAATGAAATTGGGGCATTTACTTAATTGCTGTGAACAATTATTTTCAAATTAAGGCTGGCAATTAAAATCCATGATTAAGCTCAGAGAACATGTTTTTTTCCCCTCCCACAGATAAAGTATTTTGCTCAATGTGCTATGCGTGGTAGTCAACAATGAAAAGTATCTGTCAATTAACTAAAGTAAATCACATGTCAGGCCTGGTGTACATCTTGACTGAGGACACATTAGGGAAAAAAGCAAATTATGTTCTATCTCAATATTTAAGAAACTTAAGATCACCTAGGAATGCATTAAACCACAGTTTTTCTTTTCTTTGCAGGGAGAACTAAATTTGAATGTAAATTGGGGCTGATAAGGTCAAAGAAAAACTGTAACTATCATTTATATAACTGGTTTATGCAACCAATCTTTATTTCCCAGCTAAATATTTTCTCTCTATTTGCATATAGACTCTCACAATTAGAAATAGCTTAAAATGCAATACCATGGTCTCTGAGAAAATATCCTTGAGCCACAGGATATTAAAGACCTTGTCTATCAATGGAGAAGGGAATCTGCAGACACAGGAGAACAGAAATCTCACTAAGGTGGAAATCTACTTCCACTGGTCCTCTGTCACTGATGTTCATCTAGGGAAAAAGAAACATGTCAAGTACATGTTGATGATCAATGGAGATCTGAGATGTTCCAGATCCAAAGCTTTCTTATTTCTCCAACATTCTTGATAAGGAAGGACATTTTACCAGAAAGATGCATTGCATTTCTGACTAAAGTGCATATAAAATGCATATTTAATCACTTGCAAATTTAAAAATTATATGCAGATTATTACAGAAATGGAATGGCATTACCAGTACTTATAGTATATACTAACTTATAATGGGAGCTTGTCAGTAACAGTAACATCACCAAAGTAATCAAACAAATTCCATGTGGTGTAGATGTCGCTAGTTCATGAGTCCTATTGGGTATGATCTGTTAATCTCGTCAGGAAAGGCTGCTTGCTAGCTCGCAAGTTAATGACAACCCCCCACTTATCTGTATAGACTTCAGGTAACACTAGGCCTGGACTGTATTGAACACCTGTACTTTTGAAGCAAATTCTATTTTGACCACTTCTAGAATAAATAAAGCCCTAATAAAGTTTTAATTTCTGTTGAGTTTTTAAATCAGCACCTTAAATGCAAGAATAAAGAACTACAGACTATTTTTTCTCTCTTCTAAAAATTAAAGGCAGAGTTTTTGCAAAGTTTGACTGGAAATACACACACATACACCCTAACAAAGCTCCAACAAGCAATGGGGAAAAAACAAAAATGAACACAATGAGCAAAACTATATTTTGTGCTTTTCTGAAGAAAATAAAAAAAAGTAAAAAACTTTATTTTGATGGCATTACTGATTAAATTATTGATAAACTACCATTATAACTTGGTATACACTGTAACTACTAAGATCTCTGAAACTGACATGGATTAGAATTACAATGTTCCTTCCTTCCCTGGTACATATTCACTGTGGACCAGCAAAGTTTGCAGTCTGTCTAAGTATTCATTGGCTAATTTCCTAAAATACAACCTAAATGAAATCCACATATTGTGGTTAAAAAAAAAAAAAAAACTTTAGTAGATAAATCACTTCTGTCAATTCATTTGTCTTTTTGACATTTCTTTTCCTTCATATTGTATGGAGTGATAAATCTGCTTGATTTCAAGGGCTTCCTCTGTAAAATTGGCCAGGCATCTACAAGGAAGAAAGGAAAGGGGGAAAAAATGTCTTTCACAGTTAGGTAACAGGAATTAGAATCATTAAATACTTGTATAATTCACACTTCAGGGGAATTACATAGTGCATATCTAGTACAACTTACTCTTAGAAGCAACAACTTTTCCTGACTGACAATGTACTAGCAAGTCAGTATCAACTCTTAGTAACCACATAGATCGACCTTCTCCAGGATGATCTGTCCCACCCTGATCCTGTAGGTGTTCTGGTGGTGCATCTACTGCCACTGTAATCAAGTTCATTCACCTTGTTGCTGTGCTAGGCATCCACTTTTTCTTTTTTCTTTTTTTTTTCTTTGATCTTTCCAGCATTACAGACTTCTCAAGAGAGCTAGGTCTTCACATAATGTGTCAGAAATATGTTAAATTGAGCTTGCTCATGTGTGCCTTGAATGAAAATCTTGGATTGATTTGTTCAATAATCTATCAGTTTACTTTTTGGCTATCCATTGTATTTTCAGGAGTCTACACCAATACAAAAGGTCAAAAGCATTAATATTCTTTCTATCCTATCTTTTCAGAGTCCGAATTTCACTTCTATGGAGTCAAGGCCAGCTTTAGGGGAAGGCCAAGTAGGCAGTAATCTAGGGTACCAAAGTTTAGGAGGTACCACTGCTGCCCCTCCTTCTGCATCATTCTAAAATGCAAATTGTTGCATTGGTGGGAGGTGGTGCCAACAATGTAGCCTTGGGCCACCATATATCCTTGAGCTGGCATGGCATAGAGTATCACCAAGAAAGCCACTGCCTGCACAATTCTGACCTTTGAAAGTATAGACACATCATGGCATCTTACTATCTTTTCCAAGGTCTTCATTGCTACCATACCAAGTGCTAGACTCAGTCCAAAGGAGGGCCTCTTCTGAGATTGGTCCTTTACCCCCTCCGCCATTGGATTTAGATTTCTCTTATCAGACTTTTGTATAGGTTGCAGCTCTTCCTCCTATCTCCCAAGGTTATTCTCACAGGCCATTACAAGTATTCATTGAACTGGCTTGATTCATTCCTATTTAATATATAATTGTTTTCCTGATTTTGCACTGAAGTTCTGGGGGAAAAAAAACCCCAACTAATTGCATATTAAAATGAGTATTTTAGGTGAAAATGCAATAGATAGATAGATAGATAGATAGATAGATAGATAGATAGATAGATAGATAGATAGAATAATTCTTCTTCATCCTGACTCCAAATTGCGAAGGTGTCATCCACAAATCGGAACCAGACTGTTGGGGTAACGGGTGCGGTTTCTAAAGCCCGTTTTTACGGATGAAGGATGAAGAAGACCTACAGAAGTTCCTGAACCACCTAAACAGCATCCACCCCAATATACAATTCACCATGGAAAAAGAAGTGGATGGCCAAATTCCATTTCTAGACACGTTGGTCATACGCAAACCAGACCTCAAATTAGGACACAAAATCTACAGAAAACCCACCCACACAGACCGGTACCTACACAAAAACTCCAACCACCACCCACGTCAGAAAAGAGGCATTATCAAAACCCTCATGGATCGTGCCAATCGGATCTGCGAAACCCAATTCCTAAACTCTGAACTTAACCACCTTAATTGGGTCCTACAAGCGAATGGCTACTCCAAGAATGAAATAAAAAGAGCCATCAAACCAAGAAAGCAACATGCGACTGAAGAAGAAAAACAGCCACCCACCAATAAAGTATTTCTGCCCTATATCAAAGGGGTCACAGACCGCATGGGAAAACTGATGGAAAAACACAACTTCCAAACAATCTTCAGACCCACCAGAAAAGTACAAGAAGTGCTAAAATCAGCAAAAGACAAAAGGGATCCCCTCACCGCTGCAGGAGTATACCGCATACCATGCAGTTGCGGACAAGTATACATCGGGACCACAAAACGCAGCATTCATACCAGGATAAAAGAACACGAAAGACACTGCAGACTACAGCAACCAGAAAAATCTGCAGTAGCTGAACATGCTCTCAAGCACACTGGACACAAAATCCTATTTGAAAACACAGAGATACTGGACAACACCAACAGCCACTATATCAGGCTATACCGGGAAGCCATTGAGATTCACAAACACCAGCACAGTTTCAATAAAAAAGAGGAGAGTCTAAAAATCAACAAAACCTGGCTACCAATCCTGAAAAATACAGCCTGCAAAAGGTCAACGAACTCAGCTCAACCACCAGGACATGTGAACAGTTCACACAATGAACTTGCTAATCACCCCCAGCAGCCCCTCGTTAACAATTCAGTAGAAGAAAAACCCTGCCTAATCCCCAGGAAAATACACACAGATGCTGACTCCAAAACAAGCAGCCACTCAGTAACCCAACCCCCCCACACCCCCCAGATCTCTATAAATACCCACAGAAGGGTCACTTCACCCTGGTAACAGAGAGAACTGCTCCTGTCTGTGCTCCTGCACTCTGAAGATGCTGGTCACAGGTGCTGGCGAAACGTTAGGAAACAAGACTTCAAGACCACGGCCACACAGCCCGGAAGACCCACACCAGCCATACTTCATAGTACTTCATAGTACTAAAAATGCTCTGGAAAATCACCCCACCCAAGGTTCAGCTGGCCCCAACTCTGCTTACCTTTCAGACCTGGCTATTTTCACAGGCAAGGGGGACAGGAGAGTAACCAAGCCCAATGCTAGTGGTGAATGATATGTTTGGGAGCCACTTTCTCTGTTAGTCTGCTGGGAACTGTATGT
Organism: Python bivittatus; assembly: GCF_059951505.1. Lineage (NCBI taxonomy): Eukaryota > Metazoa > Chordata > Lepidosauria > Squamata > Pythonidae > Python > Python bivittatus. The sequence continues at coordinate 4,405,851 of NW_028277113.1, forward strand.
GTATGTATGTATACACATACATACATACATATACACACACAGCCATATAAATCAATATAAATAAATAAATTAAAAATAGTAACAGGCATATTATGTGTTAGGGGACCCTTAAGCGGAGTTACCTTCTGTTTTTGCCAGTTCAATAGAACAGAATATTTTGTTTGCTGCTATTTCAGGTTTCCCTCTCTTTGATAAGATCCCTGGCCTGGAGGTGTTTATTTATTAATTTATCAAATTTATGTGCCGCCCATCTCACAAGAAGTGATTGAGTGGCATTCAACAATTAAATAAAGTAAATATATAAAAAAACATCATTATTAAAAATATAAAACAGTCATTATTAAAATACCAACCACCAGGCACAGGAGAGAGTAAATATTAAGCACAATGATGGAGCTATCTTAGAATGTCACTGGTCTCCCCGGGCCTGATGACATAGCTACATCTTGAGGGACTTACAGAACACTAACAGGGATGAAGCTAACCTCACTTCAGGGAAAGAGAGAGAGTGTTCCATAGGGTGGGCACCATAGCAGACAAGGCCCACCTCCTGGGACCTACCAAGTGTAAGTCCTTAGCACATGGGACTTGAAGTATACCTTCTCTACCAGATCTAATGTAATTGGGGAGACGTGGTCCCTCAGATAACCTAGGTAGAGAGTAAACTGAGGATGGATATGCCGGCCGTGAAAGCCTTCGACAATACTATGAAGTACTCTGATGCTTAAGCAAACTCTTCCCCAGTAGATTATTAGGTCAAATTTTACCTCTAATCCTGATAGAAAGTTCTGCAGGGTAGAACATCAAGGTACCCTCTATCCATATGGCTGGAATGAAGACATGTATGAAAGTCGCATTTGCCCTCCAAAAATGGTTGTCAGCCTCTTCTGGTGATGAAGCAACTGTACAATGTAGATACGCTCAGAGATAATGAAGAAATCCTATAATGTTTTATCTTCTGAATAAAATAAATTTACTATTTGTTTTCCTTTGAAGAAAAGCTTTTTTGAACAACTCAAAAGGAGGCCTCAGACAAAACAACACTTCATTGTGAATGTTTAGGCAATGTGGAAAATTGCCTTCTCTTTAAGATGATTTTTTTCTACTCTTTGCATATGCATTTCTCTTGCTTTAATTATGCTATTTCCTTCCTCCTTCTCATCCTCAGACATGACAATTGTCACACCCAACCAGTTAAACAACAACAACATGGATAAATGAGGTGACACTGGAGGCAAAGGAGGAGGGCAATGCTAAAATTCAAGAGTAGAAAATGACAAATAACACTGAAATAACATGGATCTCTCTCTCTCTCTCTCTCTCTCTCTCCCCTCCCTCCCTCTCCCCCCCCCCCCCCAGTACATCTACAAAAAAAATTGCTGGTACACCTAAGGCAAATAGCCTTGATTTCAGGAACTATGACTTAAGCTACTTAGTGAAAAGCAGAATATGATTCTAAATAAGTTAGTGTAATTTACTATAAGTGACATAGATATGTTTCCCTGTACTTTTGGAATGTATCCCCTTTATTATCCACACACATGCCCAGTAAATTTGTGAGTCCCCGATAGTAAGTAAATTTTATGAACAAAACAGAATTTGGATCTGAGATCTGTTTGCTGCAATAGGTTTGAAATAATTGCAGCTAATTTTAAAGCAGCATAGTTTTACTACAGAAATCTCAAACAAGACTCCATATTTCCAACTCAAGGTACATCTTTAACTTCTTCATAAAATGAATTGTCAACAATCATATAGATAAGATGATGTTCGCCAGATTTAACATATAATTGTAATATGCACATCTCAACAATAGCAATTTGCTACTCTCAGCCTAAGATGCTCTAGATGCCTAGGGGAAAACCAGAAAAAAATTAATTTTAAAATATTGAACTCAACAAGAATAGCATCTCAACATGGGCAATGATTCATTCTTATAAGACTTATGGTTGAAGGAAGCAGCAAAAGCTATTCTCAGTGGACCCAGATAATACATGTAGCTGGTATCCTGCTTAGTTTCTCTGCCAGATTCTCTTTCACATAGGGAATAGATGTTACATAGTCCTGTAGGAAAAAGATATGCTGGTTCAGTTGGCTTCAACTATCTCAGAATTCTTCATAAATATAGTTCTAATTTTCCCTGGGGAGAAAATACAGCAATAACACATGCTTTTTCACACATTGCACAGAAGGATTGGCCAGCAAACAACCAGTTCACAATTCATACACGGTTTAAGTAGTGTCTGACTGGAAATGCAGTGAATGCTGTGCCAGGCAAAATCTAAGTGAATCTCTTGTAAGGCTATTTATGCATCGTCTTACGAAATCACTTTGTAAGGAATCATATATTTTGTTCCATTGACCTAACTCTATAACTACAGCTCACAACTCTCTTTGCAGCTTCTTTCTCTCTCTTTGTGCTAGGGTTTAGAGAAAGTGAAACAAGCTTCTTTGTCGCAAAAGAATTGCAACCGTAAATAAGCCCAAATGAAAAACATACCAATGTAATGTAATTGCTAATTGCTTAATCTTATGCTTGTGCTAAATTGTTGGGTCTTCTCTAAATCTTAAATACAAATCTCTTATAACTTTTAACTTATAATCGGTCACGGGTTAGAATAGATTAATATGCTATTTTTTTCCTCGATAAAGAAACATTCCCAATTGTACAAGCTCCATTACCTTGTTCAACCCGGCATGCTTAAAGAGACATATTGGAGGACATATAGCAGGCTGAGCTTACATGTGCACCTTCATAGGACCTCTCTCAATGAACAAAATGGTCTTTTAAAATTCTCCACCATATTTATGAATAAAGGAACTGAGTTCGATTATCTGTGCAACAGAGTCTCAAAATGCCATCTTATTGGGGAGTGAGTCTCAGTATTGAAAAAACTCAACAAAAGAAGTTCCCTTGCAATGTCTTCTCTTAGAATATAATTGGAGTGTAGAAATCAAGGGAGTCTGCAGACCACTGCATCGATGATTGTACAATAAAAAGGAAATAAAAGGAAATTCACACATGTTCTCAGACTATGTTATAACTATGCATGAGCAAAAGCAGCATCCACTCTACACATGAGAATTTAGCTGAAATGCTGTTTTGCTTTGAAATAATTTCTAAAGCAATTTCTCTTTCCTCAGATTGAATGACAAATGGTAGAAAAAAATTGCAGGAGAATTCCTCTACCCAGCCCTAAACTGTTATATTAAAACAAAACAAAACAAAGCCCAATATAAAAGTATGGTATCAATATATCTTTGGGTACCATTTTTGCTAAACCAATGATTCACATGCCATCTTCTATCTTTATATCTGTCCATCTAAAACATTTATATTCTGTTTTCCTCCAAGTTGAAGGCCAGGCTACAATATAATTAAAAAGCATAACACAATCATTAATAATATAATTTTAAGATTATACTATAATATCTGTGAACATAATTAATAGCAGCAATAAAATGATATAGCTTGCAGGCTTTTAAACCATCCTTCAACTACTGTTGAACAGATGGGCATCAGTTGTGACAACAATGGAATTCAGTGCCATAACTTTTCTGAGGGTTTCTTCCACATACTAAACAGACTCCATACTAGAGTACACTTGATTTTGTTAACCTTGAGTAGGTCCTTATTGAATGATATAGAATGGTAAATAGTAAAGCACACGTTTGGCATGAAGAAGGTATCCAGTTATTTATTTATAAGTTAGATATATTTATAAATTATTATATATTTATAAGTTAGACAGATATAATCCTGTCTTTTATCCAGGAACTCAAGACAACATAAAAATGTTTTATTTTATTCCAACAACAACTCTTTTTTGAGTTAAACTGAGGAAAAGTGACGGAGAGAATCACCCAGTGGGTTTTCATGGCTGAGGCTGGAGTTGAACTTGGGTCTCTTCAATCCTAATCTAACTCCTTAGCCAATAAACCCCAGTAATGATTCAATTGGTAGACTCACCCAGAATGGCTAACTTACAGGGAATTCCGATCCCATCAGTAAACAAAACTGACAAAGCTAAGCAAATAGTCTCATCTTGATATACAGCAACTTTCTGTGTGCCACATTACATGAAGAAGTTCATACATTGATCTATAGGCTATTCCCCAGAGTATATTAATGTCAGAACAATTTCTAAACTGCGTTCTTACTAGACAGAGTAAATTAAAAGAGAAGCCAAAGATTAAGAGGTTCGTGAAAGAATGTCTTACAGGTGAAAGGCATCATGCCAGTAGATGTCTTCAAATCCAAGCAGTAACAGAAAAAGATTATACCAACATCAGTATAAAGATGTTCCAGTTTAAAACACCAGCAATATACTATCTTTTCTCTTTTTTTCCTTCTGTCCACCATGATATTTTGTTGATCCTAGGGTTTTCTTGTACTATATTGTATAGGATGAGACAGGAAAGAGGAAACACCCTTATCAGCATATCTGTAATGTACATAAGATGCAATAAATAACATAAAGATGCAATAACTGAAAGGGACTGGGCTCACCTATTGCTTAGGAAAAACAATGAAGTTTCAATTTATCTTGATTATTCTTCTCCTTGGTAATAATTTATAGGAACATTTAAGCTGTGCAGAAAATCAGCAACTATCAAGGCATGTCTACACTTAAATGCAAACTATTTTGTCTTTTGCAGTGTTATTCAAGGCATCTAGTTTTCTGGGAGGATATGGGCTGAGCCAGAACTAAATGTATTTTTTCCTGCATATTATTATTACTGTCAAGAAACCCCAGCCATTTTAGATAGATTTCCCCCCCTCAATGCACCTGTAAGCTATTTATGTTTATTTGTATTAAATAAATACAAATGGACTTTATTTGTATTAAATAAATACAAATGGACTTGCTCCAGAAGGGGAAGTAGGTAATCCCTTGCTGCATGCCAGAAATGTAAGCCCCATCCTTTGGAATGATTTAATCAGTCCATTTTATGTCATTTCAAATAATTCAGACAAAATGCATCCTCCTTCCAAAACATCTGAACCCTGAAATCAAACAGATGAGTGCAGCTCTCATTAAAGTAATTTAGAAGACTGCAGCCAAACATCTGCTTAATTATTTTAATCATTTAGTAGTAGGTTACTCCCTTTAGCCATATGGAGCTCTTCCTTTTGGCCGTCCTGTTCTTCTTAAATCCTTCTTTTGACATTTATTTATATTATGTACACTTTCTTCCCCAGATCCTTAAAAGAGACCCTAAACTCTCTCACTTTATTATCTTTTTCAGGCAGTTCACTTGTTTTTTCCAGCCGTAGGCTATTTTTAATCCGGCACATTTTAGCTCCTTACCCTCCCCATCTTCTGCTTTCTTTAATATTGAAGTTCATTCAAAGACACACAGAATCCCTTCAAAGCAGAGCAGCATGGCCAATGTCTTTCAATGATTCTTCTGCTTGCCTGGCCTCTGTCTGGCATTAGGGTAGGTACCTCGTCCAGAGGCTTCACAACTACAACCACCCCAAAATCTCTTCACACTTTGCAAGTGTGATTGCTGGGCATGCAGTACTGTCACATAGCATGCGATTAGCAAATTATTATTGGATCTCACTGAGCCAGGTTTAGCAACCACTGCAGAAATGAGCCTTCTGAATTTATAATGTCAATTAAACATGCTTTAAGTCTTCTTCAGGCCAGACAGCTGTATCACAGCACGATGGAACTGAGAATAGGAGAGTTTGTTCAGGTCTTAACAGATCACTCTCAACAGCTTCATTTATCTAAATTACTGTTAGCAATATTCAATGGCACTACTTGAGTTCACCTTTTTAGGGACACACAAGAAGTGTGTGAAACTTAATGGACTTCAGTAAAGAAATGGGGTTAGCTGAATCATCTCAATTGTAAAGAGGGAGGAGGAGGAGGAGGAGAAGAAGAAGAGGCAGAAAAGAAGAGGAAGAGGAGGAAGAGGAAGAAGAATGGAATTGTAGGAACAAGAGACAAAAGTATTTTGGTAATGCCATACTGCTTATCTACTTTAAGCCCAGCAACCACCAGTTTTCTTAATTAGCGTTAGAAAGCTTGTTGAAGAACAATGAAAGAGTTAAGGCTCCCTACAAAATTCACACTTACAACAATATAAATTGAAATATTCCTTTCAAATGAAATAGTTGAAGGTTTTGAGACCAGTCAAAAGAATCCTTGAGACTAAAGATCTCACAGGTAATAAATCTGCACAGACCCAGAAAGAATATAGGATTTGGACCAGGAAGAACAGCACTGCAATCCAAATTCATTCATGATCATTATTATGCCTGAGCAAACCACCCTTTCCAAATCTAGCCTTCCCTGTAGAGTTGTGAGGACACTTGGCAATTGCATCATACATAACAGCCCAAGCAACATACAGGAAAAAAAAATGGAATGTGAATTACATGAATAATAATAAATATTAATGTTACTGAAGTAATTACTTTAGGCAAGAGAGTTGTTTGTTTGTTTGGAGTCCTGTTATATATCAATTTATTATGCTTGAAACCATAGATCATTACATAAAATTTACACAGAGGAAACTACAGAACCAAGTCATCACAGGGAACTCTTTATACTCAGTTGCCATAGCCCTCAAAAAATTGGTGCATCACTTTAAAGCTTTCCAGCAAAAGATCTGGGAGATTTAGGCAACATGATCTCATCACACACACACACAAAACATCTAAGCCTCATCATAGCTTAGGTGATAAATGATAGGAATCTAGTAGTATGTTATTTTTTTCCCCAGATCACAGATTAAGAACAATGAATATTTATTCATTTTTCTCACTAGTTATATTTTCCAGTGGAAAATGCCTACAGAGTAGTTTATAAATGTAAGAAACTCAGACCAATAAATAACAAAGCATCTGAAGGCCAATCTTACTACAGACTATATATCTCTGGGATGATTCTGCTAATGTGAATCACTGCCCACTCTCTTTACTAAATGCTTTTATTACTTTTATTATTTAGAGTCAGGTACTTGAGATGGGCAGCCATATACATTCAATAAATATATTTTTTAAAAAAATATTTCTATTACTGTGCAAAACTGCAGGGTCTTCACAGAATGCTGTGATATGAACACGCTCGCCATGTGTCTCATGGGGAAGCTGCAATTACCAACTAAAAACCTGCTTGTCTGAAGTTTCTACTCCAGGGAAGGTCTTATTCTGCAAAGCAACAATTAGAGGATGTATAATCAAGGCAGCCTCACCAAGTTACTGGCAATGAAAGAAAGAACATAGCAAAGTCCTTCAGCTGATAATGCAATTAGAGGCTTGGCAAAGATTGACAGGGTCACACCAGGCCATTGAAAACCCCCTGATTGCTGGAAGGCAGCTTGATTTGCTAGAAATGTCAGAGATGGAAAAGGCTTTTTTTCTTTAAACTGAGATTTTTATGAAGTAGGAACATAGTCTTCTTCCAATCATTATAACTGTAGCTGACATCAACACCAAAAGTAAGCAATGTGGTTCCCATAGATTCCATAAGTCTCCCAGGCTCCCTACTCTTTTAAAAGATTGTTAAAATTAAAAAAAGAAGAAGAATCTGGTTCCTACAAAGCAAAGCTTCATCTTCTATTATGAAAAGATTCTACGTGTTTGAGCAACACATTGTGAATGTTCTGGACTCTGTCTTCTAGAAATAAATATCTGTGGTTATCTGCGGGACTGGCTCTCCCTGAGGGTACCTGCATGTCCCACCATAGCAGATAGGGTAGACATGCTCCAGGTCCCTTCCCTTCAGCATTGTCATATTGTGGGTCCTTGGAATCATGCCTTTTCCACTGCAGACCCTGCCCTTTGGAACACCTGTCTCCTTGAGATCTGACAGGCCCCTTTTAACCTTCTGGAGAGCACTTAAGATCTGGCTCTTCCCCCAAACACTGGAATAGGGTGATGCCAGAGTGAGATGAGAATGTCATGGGCTGCATCAGAGAATTGTGGTGGTAGCACCAGGTTTTTCTGTTTTTGGTTTTATTCTCTCTCTCTCTCTCTCTCTCTCTCTCTCTCCTCCTTTGCTTTGTTTCATTGGTTGTAAGTTGCCCACAGTTGGTTTTAAAATGGGCAGCTATACAGATATTTTAAATCAAATCTCATCAAATAAATAAATATCATTTGAAAGCAAAACATGTTGTTGTAGAGGAGATTTAAGATGTCATTATCATAAATTAATAAATCCAGATGGGAATGGTTGAGTTTGTTAGGTATTCCAGACCTAAGCAAATTGTGCTTTTGCTTAAACTGAAAGCACTCACATTTCACCAATCTACTGCAGTTCCAAGACCTTTAAAAAACTAGTTCTGAAGGTTAGCAAACCCACTGAAACAGTATGAATGTGATCCAGGGAACTGCCATGAACAGAAAGTGTGGATTTAACTAACCCAACTCCTTACACAATTTGTTTTTTCCCCACACAATATCCAAATGCTTCAGATTTTCCTGATAAGAAAACTGTTCTTTTTTCTCATTATTTTAGCTTCCCTTTTTGGTATTTCATCTAGTTTGTTTATTTATTTATTAAAATTATTTTTTAATTTAATTTAATTTAATAATTAAAATTATGTATTATCTAATACATAATATCCTTTGTGGGATCTAGCAAACTAAACAATATATGATGCAATTAATTATGGAGTCCGTGCAAAATATTCAACTTGTAATCCTTGAAGTCAGTTAAAATCTGTTCACCATATGTAGCAAATTCCTCTTCTATTTACTACTTGTTTAAGTGGGGGAAAACATGATTTTTCAGGTATCTAATCATTTGGCTTGTGATCCCAAATTGTGCAAGTCTGTAATTGATGTACATATTGTACTTATTTGCTTGTTTCATTTTCAATAACTTTCTCAGTAGTTCTTAACCATGAATCTCAAAACAAAAACAACCCCCCCACAAAAAAAATCCAGACATTACTCCATTTATTTATTTACTTACTTACTTATTTACTTGGGTTTATATGTTGCTCCAATCCAGCAGGGCTCCAATTGGTTTACATTCCCTGAAATGAAACAATGTAAAACAAACAAAAAAACCAGAACTAGAATAGGAAAAACAATAGTAAAGGAATTACCAAAAAGACTATGGCCACTAAACTCCCAAGCACAACTCAGAATGAGGGGTTCTAACTTATACTAGATCCCTTCCTAGGTTTTGACAGCTCTCCTAAAACACAACAGGGTGGGGCTAGTCTGATCTCAGGAGGTAAACTATTTCAAAGAAGTGGAGCTACAACTGAGATGACTTGACTCTCTGGGTCCTGTAGATGACATCTCTAAGAGATGGGACCCATAGTGAGCCTGTCCTGCCTGGGATTAGCTATCCAGGCCCTGAGTCATGTAGGGCTGTGAAGATGACAGCCAGCACCTTCAGCAGACTAGCAACCAGTGAAATGCTTGAAGTAGGGGTATTACATGAAAGCACTCTGGTACCCCATCACTACTCAAACAACTATGTTCCAGACTAGTTGAAGCCAGACAATCTTCAATGTCAACCTTATGGAGCACAAATTGCAATAATTCAAATGGGAGGTGTGATGGTGAGCAGGCCCTTCTATTCCAAGAACAGTCAAACCATTTTCTTTACTGTAATACAAAAGTATTCCATTTGTGCTTACCCAGAGAGAGACTTCATGTTTCTCCTTCTTCTTTTTGCATTTATAGCCCACTCCGAGGAATTTCAACTTGACTGTCCCAAGCTGAAGTCTGTTACCTTAACCACTACTTCACTTGTTCTATAATAATGCTTATGTTTACATATGGAAGCAAATTTAAAACTATTTCTAATTACTAAGTACTATTCGATGGAAGTTCCCCCCATAATATTTATTGAATCTTAGTTGGGAGTAAGATCCATTGAACCCAGAAGAACTATTTATTCTCAGTAATATCCTTCCAATTGAACTGCATTCTTCTTTTTACCATATGCCCCCTACTATGCTTAATATTTTAAGCGCCTGGTGTATGGGAAACATATGTTGCAATTAGATTGCACAATGGACCTTATTTGGAAGAATGTTGTGAGCATTAAATCGAAATGCAAGACATTTCAGAATAATTTTACAAAATTCCTAGATTAGAATGAGTCTATATGATAAGAATAATGTCAACAAACCCAACATCTAGTGTTAATAGTTTTCTAAACAAAAATTAATTGTTTTGGGGGGTCTTCTTTCAGTGGGGGACTCTGAAATCTTTTCAGTTTCCCCAGACTTATTTCAAGCTTGATCAGCCCTCTTCTGGTTCCACTTAAGTTTCTAGAAGACACGATTTAATAAAATAGAAGATTACAAGCATTTTGGTTCACAGTGACCAGTTGACCAGCTATCTTAAGGGACATTGTTTTTCTCCAATAATGGTATAATGCAGTTAAGTTATCCATGGAACTAAAATATCTGGATTATGTAAACACACATAATCTAGGAGATGTAGGATTTTGTACAGTTCTCCCTCTAAGGAGAAGAGGGAAATCTGTTATGGAAGTTTTCTATTAACCAATGGCAATGATAAAAGGGAAGAAAACTTTGAAAACAAAGTTCCTAATTGTCAGATGTGCCCTTAGAAGAGAGGAAACTTCATCTTTTATGACATTGTTGTTTCCCTCCTAATTAGAATGAACATGGAAAAAAGAAGGGGAAGATAAACCAGAGGGGAGAAAAGAAAGGAAAAGGAGAGAAGAGAGAGAGCAGGAGGAAAGCCACCGACTCCTTCTACTGTACCCAAGTTGAGTTCAGTGGGGTTCAGTTTGCAGTGGTTTAGCTCCTGTAGACTCTTTTTCCTACAGAATCCCACTGAACTCAGTTAAGCTAACTTGTAAATTAATATGTATAGTTGTTCCTCTAAGAAAACTGCCTCAATATTGCAAAGCTAAATACTGATCCACCCTTTAATTGAACAGATGTAGATTAGATCATTTTTAGATAGGATTCCGTAAGCATCACTACTTAATTATACATGTATAAAGGTACTTCAAATGTCTGTTGGAAATGTGAACAAGAGGGGACCTTTTATCATGTTTGGTGGGGATGTAAAAAAAACTAAATTTTTTTTTGACTCAAATACACATATTAATTCAGAAGATCTTAAAGACTAACATACATTTGAAACCAGAGTAGACAATAGAATAGTAGACAATAGAAGAAAATGAAAGTTATGATGTAAACTTAGGGTAAGAGGTTAAAACAATTTTATACTTATATCTGTTGTAAAATAAAGTCAGAAGTCATTTTTATTTCATATTTCTTTTTCTTTCTGCACTTTTGATCTTTTCTTTTTCATTCTTTACCTTTTTCTCTTCTCTACTTTCTATCTTAATTATTAGTTCTTGTTAGTCTTTATCTCTTTATCTTAAAAATCTAATAAAGTTGTTTGGGAAAAAAAACTACTGTAATTTTACCGCTTTAATCTAGTGAACTTTCCTGTGTCAGGACCAAGAACCTCCTCCCAATTATATGTCACGAATGATCTTTTCAAAATATCTTTCCATCTCCCTGTTTTTAGGAGAAGGATATAGAAATGTTGCCATTTCTGCTGAGGGTTAAATAAGATAAAACATCTTCAGAGTTTACAGTGACAACAAATAATTTATATCTCTGGTTTTCTCAGATAGTTAGATAAATCTCAGAAAAAGGAAAGGGACAGAAATATTGGTTCTCTATTAACTAATAAGTAGATATCTGAAAACTTTTATTGAATCTAAAAGTGATGAATGTCCCTAACATTTACCAGCTAGAGTGGGTGAGACCTAAATAATCACACAGATACTAAGATGACTAAGAAGCAGTCATATCATAGAATAATATGATATAAATAAAAATCATGCCATTATTACAATGATTATTAATTGTTCTTCCTGACACACAGGCACACAGAGATCACTTCAGTCAGAGTTTCTATAGAGTAATCTTGTGTCCTCCAGCTATTTTGAACTATAATTCTCATAACTGCTGACGGTTGGACATGCTTGGGCTGAGAATAATTGTAAATTAAAATATATGGAAGGCACCAGATTTTTTGTCTCTGCTATAAAAAGACCATTTGAATTAAGGTTTTATTATACTTTTTATTAACATTTGAACAAGGAACAACAAACCTAAGTTCCTACTCTTTCCTGTTTCTCTGCATTCTTATCCCATGCAAAATCAGTGACATACTTTATTTGAATTTAGTTAAAAATACTGATCAAGATGCTACCCTTTTTTGGCTTACGATTCTGTGCCCATAGCTCAATTTCACTGAAAGATGAACATCTATCAATTGAGTTGCAAATAATACTGCATGTTCAGAAAGGTGTGAATATCATCAAATAATTGCATTCTAGTTAGCATTGTATAGACGTGAAATAAGAGGCAAACACAAATGGCTAACTTATCAAGAGATACTAGAGTTTGGTCAAGGGGAATGTAAAATAAAATCAAGAAAAGAATTGGTTGCAGAGGGGTATAGTTGTCAATGGTTCTCTAATTTACAATTATTAGAAAAATTTAAAGTAGACAAAAGAATTTATGCTTTTGAACATTTTAAGACTGAAATAGAATTGTACGCCAGTGTTGAACATGTGATAGCTAAACTGTATAAACTTTTATTGAAATTTGAAACAGAAGAAGAACAAGTGAAAGAATGTATGATAAAGTGGGCTAAAAATGTTGGTTATAATATACAGATGGAACAGTGGGAAAATATGTGGCTGAAAGGATTGAAATTTACACTATGTTATAATCTTAAAGAGAATTTTTATAAAATGATGTACCATTAGTATATGTCACCAGAGAAATTGTCTAGAATGTAAAGACACTTCAAATTTATGTTCGAAATCTGAATAATAAGAAGGGGCATGTTATCATGTTTAATAGACAAGTAAAAAAGCTAGAAAATTCTGGAATCAAATACACACACTGATTCAGAGGATTTTAAAGATTAATATACAGTTGAGACCAGGGGTTTTTCTTTTGGGATTGATGGACAAACAGTTGGGAAAAAGTCATGGAACTTTGTTTTTGTACATGATAACTGCAGTGAGATTATTGTATGCACAAGACAGAAATATTTGGCACTACCAACAATGGAGGAATGATTGGTGAAGATGATGGAACTTGCTGAGATGACTAAATTGACTTCTTTGATGAGAGAAAAGACAATGTGTTTATTGCTGACTGGAAACCCCTTATGGACTTTTGGGTAAAACAGAAAAAAAAAAGAACTTATAATTTATGGTTTTGATGATTAGACAGGATAGATTATAGAAAGAAGAAAGTTATGTTGTAATCATAGTATAAGAGGTAAATTTATGATTGTACTTACTGTACAGATCTTACAGCAGATTCTTTACTGCTGTAAAGAAGATTGGAAACTACTTCTTTGTATCTTTTTTCCTTTCTTTTCTATTTTTCTTTTACTCCCCCCCCTTCTTGTACTTTCAGCTTTCTCTTTGATTTCTTTTTTCTTCTCTTTTTCTTACTTTATGTTAATTTGTATTAGTTTTTATCTTCCATTAAAAATGTTTAATAAAAACTATAGATAAAAAATTGCATTCTAGTTCACATATAGGTTCAAGAAATATAAATTAGATAAATTAGTATTGAAATATGAGCTGATTAAATTTCTCTTCCATCCAGGCTCAAATTTTAATTTTATTTTCAGTTATTCATCCACTAATCCCCCATTATGACATGAAATAAAACGATCTATGTAATTCCTATGGTTATCACTACATATATGCTACTTGCTAAAGCCCCACTATATACTTGACAATATCACCAAAGGTCAGAATATTGAAAACTAATTCTAAGCATAAAGCTTAGAAGATATCCTGCCAAATGTCTGCATTATGCTACGAGTAATTATTTTGCCTTTTAATTTCTGACAATTATCTGTAAACAAAACATTGGTTTTAAAAAGTAGCATTTATCTTTATTAAAAATGTTACATTATTTTTGATTACTCATTTTAATTAAGGTAACAGTACCATAGTAATGTATAGAACCAAACTGAATAACGATTACCAAAAAAAAAAAAAAAGCCTCTGATTCACTTCTTCATAATAGTTTAATTAATCATATTCGTATTTGCCTCCACTTGAAAATAAACACAGTAATTTGAAGAAAACTTTTTTATACACTTTGCTAGCTAAAATCAGCAAAAAAAAAAAAAAAAAAAGTGTAATCCAAAGATGATCTTTTGCCAAGAACAAAAATGAAGGGCTTCAATTTAAAAAAGAGAAGAAAATTAATCAAGAGAACAAATGTCTAATCAAGAAACACCTTTTCATTTTGATTATATACTGCTGCCGCTCACAACAGGCGTTTCATATCTGTCAGATACCATTTAGGGAATGGCATCCTGCCAGCACAGCACTCACTAAAATGTTTGTATACCTCTTGCTTGTCCTTTGACTCCTATTTGTCCTCTCCATTTGAAGAACAGTGGGTGAGTCTTCTCAGCAGTGGGGCCCAAACTGTGGACCGGCTTCTTAGATAGATTTGCTTCAGTCCTACCCTGCTTACCGTTGAAAGAGTGTGATTTCATTTGTTTATTGAGTGGCACGATTGTGCAGATCAGTGGTGTAATTATTTGCTGCTCTTCGTAGCTTGTTTTAATGAGTCCTGGTTTTTATTAGCTCCCATTGATCATGGCTGGCTCTGTCCCTTTTCCAGATTGGTTTTGGATGATTACTGTTCGCAAACTTTGGGATTCCAAATTAAATAAAAAATATAAATGTTTTAAGAAATAAATTGATTTAAAACAATAACTGGCTCGAACAGGGCATGTGATCTACACAGCAATCTAGTGACATAGCTGAATGAAAATCTGGCCCATCTTATTTAAGAACAGCCAACCTAAAGAAAGGTAGGCTTAGTATGTGTTTAGTGTTGATGAGGAAGGAATAATATCTAATTCTCTTCAGTGTTCTGGTCCTCCTCTGGACCACATTGACTCAACTGTTCTGGGAGTGATGTGGCTGTTTTCTGGAAGCTAATCCTCCAAACCAGAAGCAGTGGGTCATGCAGCACTGTTTCATGGTCAGACCTTGCCTGGTACAATGTTGGTCTCTTCCAGTTTTGAAAATCTAAGTTTGGGAAAACTGTGACACCATCCTCAGAATGAGTGAACCTGTATGGTCTGATGCTTACTTCATATATTCACACAAACTGTTTTCTACATAAAAGCATACCTGATTCTATCCTCCAACTGCATTTCTATTTATTCATCTAGCAGATTTATATGAAGATTTTTCTTTCCCTATGAAAATTTGTTTTTCTATCATTTTCAGGATATTAAAAAAAAAATCCTTTGTTGTATTGTTGGTTTTGTTTTGCTTGGGTTTATGTATTTATTTATGATGGGTCCTTTTGAGCTACGTAGTGGATCCAACACATTTGGCTTTTCTGTTGAATAAATCTCCACTACTCTGCAGGCTTCCTGGCTGTCAACACTTCCTAATTTGAAAAGGCCTTATGAAAACAGTTTCCTTATGATGCCATTGCTCTGTAACCAAAGAGGCTACAAAGTGCTGAAGAGATTGTTATACAGTGAAAGACAGGACCCTTGTCACCTTGTAACTTAAGTAAGTGCCAGAACTTCACATCTCACCATGAGAATTAGTGTCATTCCCCCCCCCCAGGTGAAATAAGGAAATCGGGGCATGGCACAACCAGCCAGGAACAATTTTTTTCAACCTGAGAATATATTTATACATATTGCAGGAAAACAATGGTACATCTTTATTTATAACTTTGGCTAATTGGTTAACCTATTCTTTATCAGTTCATCTTTTCCTCCCTCTTTTTTTTTTCCCAAGCCATTCAAAGTTGTGGCTTAGACCCTAACCCTGCACTAATAGATTTTACCTATTAGCATGCATTGAATTACACATTTTATTTTAAAATCTCCCCTGATCCTAGTGTAAATCTATAGCATCTATCCTTAGCTCTTTATTAGACTCTTTATTTAGAAAGAATGCATCTTAATCTTGACACTTCTTTAGGTCTTCTGCAGATGAGGAAATGATGTGATCAAGATAATTTGCTTTCTGTAGTAAGCTTCCCATTGCACACATGGAGTATGGGAGGTGTTGCATATGTGTAAAATTTCTATGAGCCTTTCAGAGCACAACAGGGATGTTGTGTTAGTATAGCATTCCTCACCTGCCTGCAGTAAGAGCTTCAATGCATATAGATTGATTATGTGCAAAATGTTGAATGGTGTCAGACAGATTCTGATCGCTTTGAGATGCTGTCTGGTTGAGAGCATCAAGCTTTCTTGAATCCATTAAAAAATACATGTAAAATAAAATTCCGGGGTTGATGGGGAAATATTCTGGATTTTGGGTGGGGGGGGTGGGGGTAGATAAACTAGGCAACCTCTTTTCATACATGTTCTCAAAGCCATATCATAAAACATTCCAAAATCTACAAATGAAAACATCTGGTGGAATCATACCGCGTGCAAGTCTAGTACAAGACTATGCTTTTTACTTTTTACTTGAAAATGGTACTGTTTTTATTGTCGGCTCCTCTTGCCAATTAGCATAACCACAATTTGATTTTTTGTTGTTCTTTGAGATGAGAATGGGAAAACACACAGAGGGGAGCGGGCTGGGCTGGGGAAACGATAGAATGAGAGGAAGATGGAAGACAGGTGCAGCTAATGGCTCTATGTTTTTGGATATTTTATTTTATTTTATTATTATTATTTTGCTAGGAAGAAAAATAGGAGAGGCATGCATCCCCTCATTCCTTTTTCTGGTTGTTGGACAAACATGCTTTTGGATGCAATGGATGCCTTGTCCCTCCCCACACTGCCCCATTAACATTTCAGGTGGAAACTGCATCTATTCAAAGCTACTTTAATGCGTACAATGCACTCTTGTTTTTCAGTCTCTTCCGTTTTTAGCTATACAGGGAGCCTTATTTAAGCATGCAGCTCTTATTTCAAGGGCAGCAGCAGCAGCATATTTGCAGAAGGAGGAAGGAGGATCCCTTCATGGGGTCTAAATTAAATGTCTTATTTCCCCCAGATTCAGCAGAACAGTTTGAAAGTTTCAGTGTAGGATGAGTCACTCCCATTTTTGTACTACCACAGAATGGCAAGTACAGGATGTCAGATTACTTGTCTAGGAAAGAAGATGCTATTGAAGTAAACATTCTAATCTTTCAGAAAAGCAATGGGGACTACACCACACATCTGTTTTTCTTTTTTACTTCTCTTCTCAACTATATTGGCAAATGAGTAATGGAAAACGCTAAAGAGGTGACCTGTTTATTCACTGATACAGAGGAGAAGACATGGTTATAGGAATCTCCAATTTTCATAATATCAGTGATGGTGGTGAACCAATCAAATGGTAGCCCTTCCTTCCTTCCTTCCTTCCTTCCTTCCTTCCTTCCTTCCTTCCTTCCTTCCTTCCTTCCTTCCTTCCTTCCTTCCTTCCTTCCTTCCTTCCATCAGACCCACAGAAATTACTTTAAAGCAGGAAAATGGAAGAGGGACAGGCTGTAAGAAGGAGAAAGGGTGAGGTGGGAATGACTCTCTCTCTCTCTCTCTCCCCCCCCAACCCCAACCTTTTTTTTTTGACAGTGGTAAAGAAAATGAAGAATAAAACAACTTTCTTCTCACTCCCTTCTCTCCCAGCTTCCTTGAACTAGAAATAGTGATATTTTTTATTTAATGAAACATTCCTAAGATGGCTGGCAAAGCAAAGAGCTGTCAGAAGACTTTCTTTGGAAAGACAAAAAAGGCTGAGGTACTGTTGATAAAAGCTTGCCTCTTTCTCCTTCTAGCTAAAGGGACAGTAAGAACAGTGGGTTGCTGCACTGATTGGACTAGATGAAATTTATAGACCATTTTAATTCTATAATTCTATGGCTGCTGGATGTTTTTTACTCACAGAAATAGAAAATGCATATCCTCAAAGACTTGCTCATGGAAAGGATACTGATTGATGCTTGCTTTCCTGAAAAAGGTGACGGGGGAAAAGAAGCAGGGGAATCCACCAATGAAGGGGTTATGGCAGCCACTCTTTGGACAGAATACTTCACTAGCATCATCACCAAAACTTGAAATCCAACAGCAATACCTTAAGGTGGCTTTGTTTCCAGCAGTATTCAATGGAAGACAAAGAAAGAGAGGTTAAGGCTCCCACATGGAATTGCTAGCATTCTCCTCCAGGAATATAAAATGAACAGTGCTAAAATATTAGGAAGACTATCTATTTACTCTTTGAGTGGCAAAATGAATACACTGTCAGTGAACTGTAGAGAATTTGGGTGCACTCTGATGCATGAAAAAGCCCATAGTGCTCCCTGAGCTCAGGAGCACTTTGACTTAGCATGTTAAAACATTTTCCTTCTTTGAGTTTGTCCTCTGTACAGCAACAGAAACGGAGTGCTCAGATTGATGAGAAAGAAGGGAGAGAACATATAAATGGATAGCAGTTCACTCTGATTTTTATGGGGACTTGGGGGGGCAGGGTAGAGGACAGCTCTTTCTGTAACCCTGTTATGTTTTAGCTAATGGAAACTCAGCCTCCTCATTGAGGAAGGAAGGAAGGAAGGAAAAGGGGAAGGACTAATGGAGCTTGTTTTTCCACAAATGTAGAACTGTTTACATAGTAAGATCAATTATGCTTAAAATTATGTGTGCTGACTTACTATGTTTACCAATATATGTGTCTTGTCCTCCAGGATTCATAAAATGGCTTTTTAGCATAGTAAAGAGTTTGGATATGGAATATATTAAAAGATATATGCCCTTAAAAGCACATCCCTGTTCTCCAACCACTGAGGAAACCAAGAACCAAGTCTTGCATTAATTCTAGAAATATAGTGAAGGTTCAGGATTGTCAGAATTCAAAGGAAAGAGTTCAATACCTCAGGAACACTCAATGCAGGTATGTCTACCCTAAAATATGTATAGGATTAATAATAATAAGACTGAAAACAAAGAAATAATTATCTGCTATTGTTATGCACCAATTCTAGAAAGAACAACATCCAGAATCAGAAATAACAGAACAGAGGCTAGCAGATCAATGTCAATTTATAATATAAAATAAAGTATTCACAGAAGTAGAATTGGAAGAACTGCAAAGGTCTACCTAGGGCAAGGAAATTGAAACCTTGCCAGAAGTACTTCAGACTGTAGAGGCAAAACAGGTGGAGTCGGTAGTAGAGGAAGCTGGCATAACTACTGAATCTCTTTCATTCCCAAACCAGGCATCCTCAGCTCTGCCTTCTCCTTAGAAAAAACAAACCCATCTAACTAAAAAATAAGAGGTATTGAAACAAGGAATAAGTGAGCATCCAGAACAGCACAAAAATAAAAGAATAAGATTGCCTGCATTGAAGCTTGTTACAAAGAAACAGCTAGCACAAGTATTAAAAGATGCAAATACTGGAATATCAAATATATGCACCAGGTGACTACAAAAAACAAACCAGCTAATGTACAGCACAGCTGCAATTATAACTGAATACCTTGGATGTAAAATCAACAAATAAGGGGGGGGGGGAAGCCAAACAGTGCACCACCAAAATGAAAGATCAGGTTGGAAAATAAAACCTGCATGCTAAGATCTGATGCAAGCAAGCTAGAACAGATGAAAGGAAAAAACCTGAAGAACAAGAAGACCAAAGAATACATAATCAAGAAATATCATCTAGAAATAAGGAAGATCAAAGAAGCACTGGAAATAATACTGCAAGCAAATAACAGCCAAAGCCAAGAAGATCAGCAGATATGAAGCTCAATTTGCACATTACAGGCAGAATCTCCACTTTCAGTTGAATCAGAAACGTTTCTACCAATCCATCAACAGAGAGACTGCAATGAACCAGTCAACACCTGACAAAGTAGAAACAGTGCAGTTCTGGGCACAGCCATGGGACAACCCAAAGAAATACAACAAGAATGGTGTTTGGATAAAGGAGGTAGATAAGAATGAAAAAAGAAGCTGAAATGAAAGAACTTGCAATAACAGCAGAAATGGTGGAGAAAAGGGCAAGGATGATCAAGAATTGGTCAGCACCAGGTGAAGATGAACTGCATGTTTTTTGGTTGAAATATCTGATTGCTCTGCATCCACTCATTGCCAAGCAGTTTAACAACATACTGCAAGGAGGTAAAATTGAAGATTGGTTAACATCTGGCAAAAGCTACCTGATAATGAATGATCCAACAAAAGGGGCAGCACCAGGCAACTACAGGCCAGTTACCTACTTGCCAACAACTTTCAAATTGCTAACTGGTGTGGTAGCTGATGCAGTCCAGCAGCATCTAGTTGAAAACAAGCTCTTTCTGAGCAGAAAGGAAACTGCCCAAACAGCAGAGGAACAAAAGATCAGTTCCTAATTGATAATATGGTTCTGGAAAACTGCAAGAGAAGGAAGACCAACTTGAATGTAGCTTGGATTGGTTACTATCAAGAGAGGAATCTTTCAAGGAGACTCACTATCACCATTACTATTTGTCATTACATTGATTCCTCTGTCAACAATACTGAACAAGTCAGGCCATGGCTACCAAACATCAAAAACATCTGCACGGCTATCCTATCTCCTTTACATGGACAATCTGAAGCTGTATGGAAAAACACCACCTGAAATGGAATTGCTGTTCAACACTGTCTGAATATTCAGCCAGGATATTGCAATGGAGTTTGAATTGGACAAATGTGCCACACTTATCATCAACATGGGAAACATAGTGAAAACTGAAGGAATCAAGATGCCCAATGGAAATAACATCAAGAGTCTGGATGAAGAAGATCACTACAAGTACTTGGGCATCCTTCAGGCTGACAACATCAAGCACACTGAAGTCAAGATGAAGATTAGTAGTGAATACATCAGATGAGTGAAGAAAAGATCTTAAAGTCCAAACTCAGTAGAGGAAATACCATCAAGGCAATAAACATCTGGACACTTCCAGTCATTAGATACACAGCTGGAATAGTGGACTAGACTCAAGCATAATTAGAAGCCTGTCCTGTTCCAGGCCAGCACACACACACACACACGAGTGTTAAAATGCTTTACTAGAAATGGCTTGGTAAAGTACAAATACAGTACAAGTAGAAACAGAGAAAAGCAACAAGTCCAAATGCTTAGTAAGCTTGCCTTAGCAAGTACAGTTCAAAGCAGCAGGCAGAGAGAGAGAGTAGTTAGGTGAAGTCTGAAGGTCAAAACTAGGTACAAGATTCATCAGCCAGTCTAGGTCTTGAGGTTCACTGGTCCAAAATCAAGGTACATGGGTCAGGGATTAACAGATGGTTTTCATCAACAAAGAAGTAAAACTTGCATCTCCATTTTAATAGAAGCAGCCCTGGCCTGGTGTAACTCATTTAGCAGGGTGAGACTCCTTCCAAGTGAGTAATCTCACAGAGCACCTTTGCTCTACTCTCTTTGCATCCTGCAGAGCTCTTGCATTGGGAGGGTGTGCTAATTCTGCTCCTTCATCTACAGAGAGTGGTGACAGCTGTGTCTGCTGATTACTGGCCAGCCCCACCTCCTCTGCCTGCTCAGATGGGAGTCTGTCTGGTGCCTCTGGAGCTGATGGCTCCTTGTCTGTGGGCACTTCTACAGATAACTTGTCATCAGTCTTCTCCTCTGACTCTGAATATGAGCCCACCATGACAAAGCCCTGGGTAGGAAAACCAGAAAAATAATGACAATGAATCATGCCCTTCATCCATGCAGCTATGTTGACAGAGTCTACTTACCAAGGAACATAGGTGGTCATGGAATGTTGGAAGTACACCAGACAGTTGAAGAAGAAAAAAGGGCATTAGAAGAATATCTGAATGACAGTGAAGAAAATGCACTGAAGCTAGTACACCATGAAGGCTTACTGAATACTAAAGAAACCAAACTGGCCCATAAGAACCAAATTAAGAACAGAAAAGAGACATGGCAAGGTAAAATATTGCATGGCCAGTACACAAAAAAACTAGCAGGCAAAGCAGATAACAACAAGACCTGGTAATGGTTAAGAGCAGGAAAGTTGAAGAAAGAGACAGAGAGGCTAATTCTGGCTGCACAAGACCAAGACTTAAGAACAAATGCTCACAAAGCTGGAATTGAGAAGACAGCAACAGACAGGAAATGCTGCCTCTGCAAAGAAGCTGAAGAGACACCTAGTTAGTTACTGCAAAAAGATCGCACAGACTGACTACAAAGTATGGCATTACAAAGTAGCAACAATGGTGCATTGGAATATCTGCAAGAAATACCATTTGCCTGCAAGCAAGAATTGGCGGGACCACAAAACAAAGTAACAGAAAATGAAGAAGCTAAAGTGCTCTGGGACTTTAAAATTCAAACAGACAAGCATCTGCCACACAACACCCCAGACTTAACAATTGTTGATAAGAAAGACAAAAAAGTCTGGATAGTGGACATTGCAATACCTGAAGACAGCAGAATAGGAGAGAAAGAACTGGAGAAAATTACAAAATATACAGACCTGCAAATAGAAGTAGAACAACTATGGAAAAAGAAAGCAAAGATAATAGCAATAGTTATAGGTGCTTTAGGTGCAATCCCAAAACATCTGGAGCACCCCTTGAAGACCATCAATGTTGACAAAATCACCATCAGTCAATTGCAAAAGGCAGCTTTACTCGGAACAGCTTACATCCTGCGATGATACCTTTAACACCACCAAACAGCACCATCTGCCTATCCCAGGTCCTTGGGAAGGACTCGATAGGTGGATAAAAATGCCAAATCTAGTCTAGACATCTGGCTGACTATGTGACCGACAATAATTTAAATGTCGCCTGACTCCCAGCAACTGGGTAAATTTCTATAAAGCACCCAGAGAATGAACAGTTGTTATATGGATATTACATATGTGTCCTCAATACATGGAGCCTTGTTCCCTTTATGCAACTTCCTCTATAAAGAAGGAAATTTTATGGAGGCATTGAAAGATCCCTTTGGTGTAGTTATCCATATCATTAATAGAATCAGGATATTTTATGGAAAAGGAAATCTTCATTAGTTTTTTTTTTTTTCCTTCTATCCACACAATAGAATTGTTGGCATGTTGTGGAGCAAGGTAACTTCTTGAGAAATGTGGCTAATCTTTTCAAAAATATTTTATCGATTTCTCCTCAGATCAAACGTTGTAGGCTACAAAGCCAAATATAGCTCTCCACTCTTACATACTGATTTCTCAGGGCCTGCTATCAAGACTAATTGAGTGCTTATGCCTAATGAGCCACAAAATGTACAGGTCTGAGTTGACTAAGTTAGTCAAATCCAGAGTGGGTCCAAAGGTAGAAATAGGTGACTAGAGTCTGGAGCTTTCTAGTTTTCATAGGAGTGGGCCTGAATGGTAGATCTGTGTGCAGGAGAAATCTAGCCAAAATTGTCATTTTTAATTTGTATATTTTACTGACAACTGGCATAAAACACATATTCATCCAAAACATCAAATGCTGAGCATTTTTTAAATGTGTATGTGTGTGCATGTAAGTCCATTGGCATTTAAATCAAGTTTGAGAGCCTCCATTAAAGGGGTAAATTCAGAGCAACTCTGTGAATTAATTTTGAAAGGGAAAAAAGAGGAGGAAATGGGTGAACAGAAGGATAGAATGGGACATCCTGGAAGAAGGGCATGGCTGACAGACCTCTATCTACTATATTTCTTTTTTAATATTAATATTTTCCTTAGCTCTTCCTCCAAGGATAGGGTAACATACATTTTTATTCTACTTTCTTCTCTCAATGTCAATGAAAGCTAGGCTGAGATAAAATAATTTGCTACAGGCTGTCAAACCTAAGAGCTGACTGGGAACTGAACACAGGTTTCCTAACTGTTCATTACACATCTTTGACTGATTTGCTGTATGGCTCTTCCACATTACCTGCTAAAAATGGACCCAATCTGTTTGAGGAAAGCGATCTTGAGAACATGAACAGATGATGTTACCTTCAGCTCTCCTCCGTCCTTCAGCAAATACAGCTTGTACATATGCTTTCTTCCTCTGCAGCTGAAGTATGTGTGCGTGTGTGTGTGTGTCTCTCTGTGTTACATTTGCTTGTATAATGCTTACTATCCAGTCCACCTACAAGGCTATGGTCCAATGTAGGATAAATGCCTCAGCTCCTATTTGCCAGTGTAGGCACAGACCTCTCCTTCCAGTTATTTCTCATTGCCCTCCATGATAATTTCTCTTGGAATGTTGATATTCAGGGGCCCCTTCAGAGCAACATTCTCACAAAAAGCCTGAATTGTACCAAGTTTCAGACATTACAAAGGTTCCTTATATATCAGGAAATGTATGCTGGGGCACAGATATACTGGTTTCAACAACTTCCTTTCCACACTAAAAAGCCAATGGTATATCAATTGATCACTTATAAGTCCATAGTTGGCAGGGTGTTGTACGTAAGAGGTGCATATACACTGGTGTTTTGGAATAGTACATAAAGAATGATTAGTATGTGGATAAACTGAAGCCATCTGATTTAGCTAGTGAACTGCCTTATGCTTTCCAAGCCAGGCAGTACTGAGCTCTTCATACATCAGAAAGTACTGGTATTCTTGAAGACAGGTACACTAATTCCAGCTTGGGGAGGTGGGAGAGAACCAGCCACTAAGGTATTCTTAATTGATTGTGTATGATAGATTTCTCAACTTCTCAGGCTTGAGGGACAGAAATAGTTCACCTCTATATGTAGAAGTATAGCAGAATATATCAACTATTTCCACAATTAACATAAACATCATCCAGAAATTATCCTTTCCTCTAGTCATGTGGTCAATTTCTATTCAGTCTGGATTCCAGCTATTGGACTGATGACTATGCTGAGGCTAGAGTGTTTTGCCCAAATGCTCTTCTTCATTCTAACCCTCACAGCAATGGCATTGTTGTATCACTTGAGACAACAACTGCACACCCACAGTAAATATTTCATCAGTCCAGCATACCACAGCATTTGAACCTAAAAAAACTATCCACCACTTGATCTATCTTCAAGGAAGTCTGATCCACGTATTCTAATCTGGAAAATACATGTTTCTATAAATATTCCTCCCTTTGAATAGGGAAAACAGATTGGTGCTGCCTTTTCATTGAGAATAATTCATATTGGTATGTCATGCAATGTCAGGTAGTATACTGGGAAGCTACTGGATTCAGGTGGCATACAGTTTGTGTGGAAGACTGGGACATTGCAGGATGTACAAGAGTTTTATACAGTGGACTACCTACACACCGGTGGACAAGTGGCAGCTCCATGTTGAGTCATGTTTCAGAACACTGCTAGATTGGTGGTGAATGCATGATACAGATACATGCAAAAATGTC
The DNA here is from genome assembly GCF_059951505.1 of Python bivittatus. Taxonomy (NCBI): domain Eukaryota; kingdom Metazoa; phylum Chordata; class Lepidosauria; order Squamata; family Pythonidae; genus Python; species Python bivittatus. The sequence goes on from NW_028277113.1 coordinate 4,431,161, forward strand.
AAACTTAGGTTTGACTACAAAGGGAGAATCAATACTCAGGTCTTTAAAGGCAAGCACAGGAACCCATGAAGTCCTGCTGACTGCAAAGACACTGATTGATGCTGTTTTCCCAGCAGTCTGTGGGAGTGAAAAAGTGAGGAATCCTATTGTGGCCTTAAATTGCGCCAGGCACAGCATGATTGCCAAGGTTGACCAGAGACTGAAATTTGGGCAGCGCGATTTTAAGCTGGCTCCCTTTTCAGCCAGGCTGAGCCTGGGAGAAAAGAAGTTGAAGAATAAAGAAGTAGACTGTAGACTACCAAGGATTTCTAATTTGAAATGGTTGAACAACAGCAGTAACAAAATGGCTCTACCCAGACTTTAATTCTATCCCTGAAATGAAGAAATCTACAGGGTACTTTTTTGGCTTCAGAATCCTTTAATGTTATGTTTGCTTCTCTAACATGGGGGTCAGGTCTTGGATCTTGCAATTTTCTTTTTTTTAAAGATGATCCAACAAACTTAATGTACCCACTCTTATACCTCACCACTCTACAAGAGTTTTATTTGTTTGTTTGTTTATTTATTTATCTTTTACAATGATAGGTAAGGAGGAAAACAGTGCTAACTTTTACTTCCTTCATCTTAAGGAATGTATTATTTCAAAGTCCAATTGCTATGGTTTCCATTTACTTAACCATCTGTTCACAGCATGCAAAGTGTTTCACTGCAGAAATAAAGCAGCTTCACAGTGGACAATATTTTTTTTCCCTCTTGCTAATGCAAAATGTGACATTATTATGTAGGCAAAAAGGGGAAAATCCTTTGCAGTAACATGAATTAGTTCAAATGTTGTAAGGAAAATGTCTATAGCCAAACAAAATAATAATAGCAAGCACTGACAGTTAAATGAAACAAGTAACTACCTTTTGCTTACAATATAGTCACACCTGCTTAAAGATTAAAATTGTATTTTTATGCTACATTAAAACAGCATTTTCTACATGAGGGCATAATGTTTCTGAAAGGCAATTGTGAATACTTTTGTGCACTCAGCAATATTTTGTATTCTGCTGAGACCATTTGTGTTAGTGTCAATTAATCTGTAATTGAGAGAGAAAGTGAATGGATGAATGTCACTCAGGACACATTATATATATGCTTCTGCTCAAGGTCCTCAAACACCAGCAGGACTGCTATTATGTTTATCAACTTCCAAGCTGAAGCAAATGGAATTTCAGCCTCAACTAATTCTTATAATCCACCATTTAATGCTTCCAATCTCCATGTGGATCTGACATCAATAGTCATTATGAGAACCTAGCTTTGTTATTGCCTATATTCCTTTGACATTTCTCCTCTTCCAGCTGTAGAGCAGTGGAGGTAGAGTTTATTCTTCTCTCGCCAGGCCTGTATAATGTTTGACCTACAAGCCAAACAGAGATTATTAACTATTTATATTGTGGCTGTCCAGGTGCTGTTAAACAGATCTTGGTTTTGAAGGTAAGACTATAATTCTACAGGCATTTAGGAGAAAGTTCCATTGAATTCAGAGAGAGTTGTGAACAAATAACCAGATACCAGAGTGGTTTCCCCCCCCCCCATTCAAAAACACTAGTATCCCTAAGGAAGTAGCTGGAGTGGAAATGAAAGTGGGTTGCACCTTTTCAGGCTGAAATTCTGAGGTCCATCTTTTTTTTTTAAAGGCACTTGCATGAAAAGAACTTGCTAACTGTTGAGCTAGCACATTTCATCCATGACAGTTTCTCTTTTACCATTGTATTCCCCCCCACAGAGAGACTTCTTTAAAGTGCACCAAAAATGTGCAAATGTAAATGGGAATAGATAAAACTGTAGACAAATTGCCATATTTATTCAGACAGTTATTTCCCACCCCCCCACCCCCAGTGGAATCAGGCAACAGCATTCAACGCCACAGAATTAAATAAAATGAGGAAATCACCCCTCTGTCTTCAAAACTAGTCAGTTCAAAGTTCAACCTGCCTTACAGCCAGATCTTATATTCCAAAAGGAGCCTATTAATCCACTTAATGTCAATTTGGGAGGTAGTCCAACTTTTCAAAATATTTTAAATAGAAGAAACATGCCAGATACATAGAAACTGGTATGAGGGATTTTGAGTTACACACTTTTAAGATCTGTGTTTCAGAAGTTACTCCTCTGGCTTTTCAACAGAGTAGAGTGAATTTTATGGAAAAGCTAGAAAACTATTAAGAGAGAAATTTGCATGTTCAATAGAAATTTGAGCAGAGATTTTTAAACAATACTGTTTCGAATTCATAGGAGGGAGGGAGGGAGGGAGGGAGGGAGGGAGATAGATAGATAGATAGATAGATAGATAGATAGATAGATAGATAGATAGATAGAGCCAATAACTGTGGGAGACAGAATATAATCAAATATGCAGCAACTATTAACCATATAAAAAGAAACATCTGTTGCAAATTTCATAGATAATTTGTTGTTGGGACTTGAGAAAAGAGAATGGGTAGTGGTTAAACATTGGTATTATCATTACAAACAGGATAAAATATAGCCTAGATGATATCGCTTTTTGATTCACTCACAGTTAGCTAAACGACTGCACATAAAGAATGCATGTTAATAGCTCTACTTCAGCTTGGAGGGAAGTATCAAATAGAGTGCTGTAGGGTTGTGGCCCAAACTCTGTGCTGTTCAACATTTTTATCAGTGAATGGGATGAGAGAATTGAGGGGACACTTGCCAAGTTGAGAGAAAGCTCAGAGATGTGGTTAATACTTTATAACAGTGAGAGAGAAGATTTAAAATGATCTAGACAGGCTTGAGCAATGAGTGAAATAAATGCGATAGACAATGGGGTTTAACAAGAAGAAATGTAGAATTCTTCACCTGGATAGGAAAAACAAAAGGCACAAGTATAGGATGGGGAGACCTGACTTGGCAGGAGTACAATACATGTATGCTGAGTGTTCTTGTTTATAGCAGTGCGAATCAGTTGCTAAAAAGGTAAATGCTATCTTGGTGTACGTTATCAGGAGCACAGAATTCCAATTTCAGGAACTAATTGTTCCATTCTATTCTTTCTTGGTCAGAAGCTACCTGGAATATTGTTACCAATTCTGGACACCACTGTTAAAAACAGGCAGTAACAAATTGGAGTTAATTCAGAGGAGGACGATCAAGATGGTGAGGGGTCTGGAATCCAAACCCACTGTGGAACAGTTAAAGGATCTCTATATGTTTAGCCTAAGGAAGAGACAACTGAGGGGAGATGTGACAGTGGTCCTCTAATATCTGAAGCTGAGTCCCATAAATGAGGGAGTGGCCTACTTATTGCCCCAGAGGACAGGGTCAGAACCTATGGGTTAAAGGAAGTAGTTTCAGGCTAGATGTCAGGGAGAACTTCCAGTCTATACAAGCTTCAACCAGTGGAACAGGCTGCCACATGAAGTGGTGAATATTCTTTTGCGAAAGGTCTTTAACCAAAAGCTGGATAATCTCTGTCAGAAGATTGTATTTGAGTAAAATCTATTTATTTTCCATAAGTTTTTTTTTCTCATAATTCTAACCCTATACAGAAAGGAAGAAATTAAATATTCAGTGCAGATAATTATGATGAACCAATAGATTTTAATTTGCCTCTAAAAGGCTTGAAAGCTTTTCCTAGGATTGCCAAGAAGAACAAGGAACAAAAATCTGTTGTCAGTAAAAAGACTGTGGTAATTGTGAGTGCTCTCATTCCAATAGATTTGGGACTAAAAGATACCCTTTGTACATAATTGTGGTAAGTAGATAAGCTGAGCTGAGTAAGAAAATAGTCCCCTACATGTGGTGCAATACTGTCTCTAATTGTCAGCAGTACTCCAGCTTGGAGAAGTCCTTTCAACCCCTATGATTTTAAGATTCCCCCCTCCCCACAAAAAAAGGTGAGGTATAACTAGAAATGCCAGAGATTGAATTTGGAAGACCCCCACCCCCCACCCCACCTCCCGCTCCTCCTCTGCTGCATTCCTCTTTTTAAAAAGGACTTCTACATTTGCCTTTTGTTCCTGTTTTTTTGTTTTTTTTTTTAAATAGACTATGTTGGCATGTAGAATACATTTCTATAGTCCTGAGGATAATGAGTATTTGAACTAACATAAACAATGGTGGGCAGGCCCTAGATTAAATGTATTATTTTTAAAATTTATATCCTGCTTTTTATACAGAAGCTCAAAACAGTATACATAGCTTTTCCTCTTCTCATTTTTCCCCATAACAACCACCTTGTGAGGGAGATTGAGCTGAGGAAGCATGACTAGCCCCAAATCACCTAGTAATTCTGTGACTGTGAGACTAGAACTTGGCTGTTTCTGCTTCTAGTCCAAAATCCTAATCACAACTCCATACTGGGTCTCTCTTTCTCTCTAAATAAATGCCAGTATTTATTAAATCAAATCTATCTATCTATCTATCTATCTATCTATCTATCTATCTATCTATCTATCTATCTATCTATCTATCTATCTAAATCTAGGCTGATTTTTTCTCATTTATTCAGCATATGATGATCAGGCTTTGTGCAATGGAGGGAAAATGACACTTTGAGGGCATTCTGTAGAGAGAGAGAAAGAGAGAATGTGTTCATACAACCAGATACTGTTTCCAAGGTGGAATTATTCAGAGAATTAAACCATTTTAATGATTTAGTCATCATAAATGTGGAGAATTGCTAATCATCATAAATGTGGACTCTTCTCCCCTTTCTCATGCCATCAGAGAATTTGTTCTCTCACTCCAAAAATCATTTAGAATGGGAACAAAGCACCTCACATTCTATGGTATGGAAAATCATAACAGGGTTGCAGACTCGGCACAAAAAAGGGGAAAAAATCTATTTTTATCTCTAGCAAGAGCACTCATTTTATGACAGATTTTATAGCTGGGGAGCCAACGTCACGGAAGCCGTGAAAAAGAGCTGCCTGACCATAATCTGTCTTTGTCGTAAAGCAGTTGGAATCTGAAAACCAAAGCATAAAAGATACCATATTTTGTTCTGCTGTGTGGGTGCACGTGCTCATTTCTTTTTTAACCTCAGAAACAAGTTTACCAGTCAGGTAATGAGGAAATAAGGTAAGGAAGCGGAAGAATATGGAAAGAAGCAAAACTCTCTCTGTGTTACTTGCACTTCAAGACAGCAAGCCAGCCTCCTTTTGTCTTCACAGATTATACCATGATAACCAGGATAAGGAGATGCACAGCGTTTTGCAGATTGCAAAGCCTAACCCTCTACATTTTTCACCAGAAGTAAATCTATTTATTTCAGTGGGAGGAAAAGCTGCTATATGACAAGATAGTGTGGTTAGCCCATGCATGCCCTTATATTTATCAACAAAGCCAAGGAGTTTTGATGCATCAGTCAGGCACAGTTCCAAGCTTTTAACACGGACTATCGCTGCTAATTCTGTCCAGAAACCATTGTTTTGGATAGCCGAGAAGCCACCATTTTATATGTTAGGGCCTTATGGGATATTTATGACAGCACTTTCCCATCAGGCTATTTCTATTGCACATTAGAAAGGGTGTCCCACTTAAGCCTAAAACTGCCTCTGTTCTCTCTGCTTCGACCCTATCTGAATCTTGACACCCATGTTAGAAATGCAAACAAGCCCCTAAACATTGTCGTATGTCTGCAATGGCATAAATGGGTATGTATGTGCCACAAATACCCCAGCACTCACTCTTCTAATGAATTCTGCTTATGAACAGTCACTTGTTGGAAAACAGAGCACGACATACAAATCAGACTTCATTACAGCAAGCAGATTTCTCTGTTTCTCTTAAGATTATGCCAACAGAATAAGGATGAAGCAGCAAGAAGGTTTCCTTTTCAGGCTCTGAAATATAGTCTGGGCATGCCTCCATTGTACAAAAGGATTCTGTGATCAATTCTGCCATGCTTAATGTGCAGATGAAATATTGTTCCTTTAGTCTGAATCTGTACAGAGTAGTACAGATGACAGTGTAGCAGCTGGTGCTTGAAAATCTTTTGTAAAGCCAATTGCTTTACAATAGATCGGAACAAGCGAGCCCTCCAACAAAACGTTGCCATTTGTAATATCCTTATTTAAGATTCCTGCCACCTAGCCACGTTTTCTTCCAGGATTCTATCACCTGTAAGAAACTTAAACAGGGCTTTCCCATTTTTTCTTTTCTAACTAGCAATGAACATAAACAGGATCCTAAGTAAGCTGGTTTTGCCTTTTTTTTTTTTTTTTTTAAGTTTGTGATAGGGTCCCCCTGCCCCCACAAAACCACAATGTTTCCCTGAAAATGGTGATAATTCCCTCTTCTTTCTCACTGGTCAGGTTATAGGTCCATTTCAAAACTCTTTACTTAGAATTTGTTATTAGATGGAGTGACATCTGATTGTCATTTAATAGAGTTACCAGACACAGGCTGGATACACACAATACACTTTTTTTTGCTGGTCATTTGGATTTTTGCACCCATACTTGGTAGCCATTATATTTAATCAATGGGAGATAATGACAGGAGGTGGTCTCTTGATAACTTTGGAACCACTCTCCAGCTTCAGAGCAGGGAGAAGATGACAGCAGTATGCAGGGAAAAAATCTGCCGTTCTGATGAACAGACAGAAGCTGTGTGTGTGTGTGTGTGTGTGTGTGAGAGAGAGAGAGAGACAGACAGACAGACAGACAGACAGACAGACAGACAGACAGACAGACAGACAGACAATCAGACTTTCTGGATCATAAACCAGAAAAGGGAATGTAGTCGTGAGAAGAGGTGATGTTCAACACTTTGGAGTTTACTGTTTTGCAAAAGAGTCCTCCTTCTGTTTCCACTAAGCTCTAGTTGTATTTTGTAATCTAAATATAAAGCCAATATTATGAATAAAACCACCAGGTCTTTTTTCCCCTTAGATTTTTGATCTGGGAAAAACAAATATTAGATACTAACATTCATTCCACTATGAAGTCTGGTGGGAGCAGAATGCCTCATTCACTTCCCAAATGACTTTGGGGCTGGATTTTTTTTCTATCCCTATTTGCATTATTTTTTTTCCCCAAAAAAATGTTTTCCCCTCATATTGGTGATATAGAAATGCATATACTAGTTGGATTAATTTTGTGTGCAGTTCAAGGGGGGGGGGCAGGTGAGGTTAGATTTTTTTTTAGGTGAATAGATTCTTATTGAAAATGAGGTTCTCTAATTCTGATCACCATAGAAATAGATAATCTTTTCCTCTGCTTCAAGAAACCATTTGGTTTCTCACAACAGACTAGCTTATTTTTAATTTGGAATAGATTTTCACACTTTAAATAATGCTTATTAAAACTTGCTTTTGTTTAAAAGTGAGGGAAGGGATGAGAAAAACCTTTGGCCACTTTGTCTTTAATAAGTAACCCTTCAGATATATACCTCCCATATCCTAGGCCCCAACAACTTAAATTTGATGATCTTGAAAGTTGCTGACATTCACCTCCATGTACATGAAAGGAGAAATAGTCTAATGAAAGTGAAATCTAATGAAGTCATTCCACGTGTGGAGAGTCTCATGATCTTAGGGGATATGTGTCCCTCAATACTCATGAAATTCCATTGTGGAACTCCTGATAAATTTTCAGGAAGCTCAAGTTTCCATAGAAACTGATCTTAAAACTATCATTCTCTAAATTATTTTCTGCTAATATACCACTTCTTTTAAAAATTGAACTGTTTCATTTATGAAATTCTTGATCTGCAAAATAGGCTTTATAGGGAGAAAATATAAGGGGAACAGCATTCCATGGCTGAAGTATGGATCTGCCTGTTCTTCCATGTTACAGTAGCTCAGATGTTCATGTTTCATTATCTTACTTTATTCTCTTCAGTGCATATTTCATTCTGGCATGATCACATTCTGTTTTTTTTCCTGCAGAATAATGCTGTCTCCAATGCGCCTTAGTGACGATGAATGACTAAACCCAGACATCTTATTTTAAATTTGGCCTCAAGATTTATTCGTTTTTACTGATCTCTGCTTTACAGCTGTAGTTTGCAGTAGATATTCCAACTGAATATGGAGATCATAATCTTTGTGCCATATTTCACCTACCAGAACTAGTTTAATGGTTCTTACAGGCACGCTGCTACCCATGACAAATCATACCCTGTGGAAAGCTACATGCAGAAATAATGGACTGGTTATATTTTTGAGATGGCTTACTAGTTTCATCAAATAGATATATATCCACTTGTCAATTATTGGAAAAATACACGTCGGCTGAGTTTTAAAATCCATTGCATTGATGCATCTGTTCAGCAACCATTAAAACCAGAAAATATTGAGTCTCATATGTATAGCTATAATCAACAGTGATTTAATTCAATTGTACTTCAGCCATGTAATACCTAACACACAGCCGTTGACAAGTTTTATTTTGTTGATTTGGAAAAATGTCAGTGGGTCTCTTGTAATCCCATCTAAGGTGGTACATAATCAGCATTAGGGCAGACAGAGCTAAATGAAAAGAACTCTTCTGCTGCTTGCTTGCTGCTCCATATGGAAAAGCAAACAGTTTTGCAAGTCCTCCCTTTGTATCCTGATTATGTTACACTTCCAGGAAGAGGTGAAAGATAAGGATACAACAGACGTGTGCTTCTTGCTTTTCCTGCACATACAACTAAATTATAGTTCTTCCTCCTCCTCCTCCTTCTCTTCCTCCTCTGCTTCTCTTTCTCTTTTGTTTCTCTCTCCTGTTCTTTTAGCTGTGAGGAAGGACTGGGAGAGGCCTATGAACTGCTTTTACTCTTAGTTGGTTTTTCACCAACCCTGAAATCCTTTATCATTAAAAGGGAAGTGGGGAAAATGGCTTTCGGTATTTCATTTCTGGGATGAGTTTGCCTTTTGTGATAGAAGGGCTTTCTCCACAGCTCTGGATCCAGTAGAAAAATGAAAGAATAGCACAGGGAACCATACTGAGGAGCAGTGTTCCTCAACCTTGGCCACTTGAAGATTTCTGGGAGTTGAAGTCCACCTATCTTAAAGTGGCCAAGGTTGAGGAACACTGCTGAGGAGTAAGTAGGAATGCTGATGTTAGCCGTGCCTTCCTTGATAAATCTAAATTCACTTAAGTTTCCAACAATCCATCTCACATAAACCAAAGCACCTTCCTCTATGGAGACACACTTTGAGCTTCTAGATTTCTTTGTCAGAGCCAACACAAGCAGTATGTGTTGAAAAGAGTGATATTATATTATAGTGAAAAGAGTCATGCTAATTCCTTAGAAACGTTCTGGAAAACAATGCACTGCATTCAAGAAAATAGCTGTATGTCCTTGCACAGGATACACAGGACACAAGAAAATAAGTTTTTATACTTTTCAGTGGAGTTCTAATTTGTATTTTCCCAGTTTCCCCAAAGTCATGCTTTTCTTCCAGGTTCATTTAAATTACTCAAGCAATGGCCAAGATGGCTTTCTGATATTCAACAGCCAACCTAACTGGCAAATGAATCTTATTTCAACACTACCAATGAAATCATACTATCTTCCATCTTAAATCAAGCATAGCTAACTTGCATCCCAGCTTTGTGCAGTGCTCAAGGACCCTGTTTTGGCTGCCCCAGTGCCCTATAAGGTATCTTCTATTAGTCTATTCTGTATTCTGTCATCCATTCTATCTTATAGAGATGGGAAGTTTAAAGAACCAAAGACAATTTTGAATCAGGTAGGGAGAAACAAAGGTAAAACATACAGAGAGATACAGTGAACAGTGTTGGAGTAAATAGCTTTATCTATATTTTCTTTCTTTTTTTAATCTCATATCCTTACTTACTTTGCTTACTATTTATGTTTCTTCTGCAGTTTGCACAATACTGCTTACCTGAAGGAGAATAGCATGATAGATATGCAAATATGTATGTGCATATGCTAAAATAGCAGGACCTAAGCCAAATAACATTTAAAACCATCTTTGTAGAGGCAGAATCTAAAAAATATTCTAAAAATATGTTTATTTCGGGTCAAATAAGAAATAGGTGCTGGGTAAATTACCATTAAACAAGCATTCCAAAGATGGATGCCATTTTTGGAAATGGCTGCCTCACTAATAGCAAGAGAGTTCATAGAAATAAGCAAGACTCTTGTAGCGCCAATGTGGTTTCAGGGAGTTTAGGTGACATATTTTGAGTTCTGCTGCACATGTTAAGAAAGTTCACTCTGAGTCATAATAATGTTTAGCTGGCCCATTTTTCATTTTTACTTAGAATTTGGGATGGGGGGAGAGACAAGAAAATCCTCAGGATTGTTTAGTTTAAGCACTAGCTTACCTGTATAATTCTCAGACCCTGGGAACTATCTGGTCAAGGTCGGGTCCCACAGCCTTGGTGCCATGGAAATAGAGTCATAAGGTTTCAGCTCCAGACTTTGATGAAGACCCTGGTATTGCCTCTTGAGTCTTGGAGCATGGACACAGGCCTTGGTACCAGGAGCTGTGTTATCTAAGCCAGTGTTCCTCAGCCTTGGCTTCTTAAAGATGTGTGGACTTCAACTCCCAGAATTCCGGGAGTTGAAACATTGATCTAAGCCATCTTGGGGTCTTTTCGCTGTTGCCTTATGGTAGCTCCTGACAGCAGAAGAACAATTTTTGTCATCTTGCTTGGTATGTTATTTTTTTATACTAGGCTTTTGCGTTTCTGTTTCATTCTCTCGTAATTTTGCATCTTACATTCTTATATTCCTGTTTAAATCAGTTTGCTAGAGTTAACAATAAAGCTTAAAATCTCCTCACCTGCTTGTGTGTTCACTGTCTCTGGATCTAAAAAGTCAGAGACAAAGAACTAAAAGAACTACAAATTCATTAATATTTGGCATCACAAACAGGATCCAGTGACAATTCCCCGGGTGGGAAGGGAGGACTGCTAAGCAAGATGGTGGTGGCCAGTGCTTGACAATACCACCCTGTATATAAATAGATTCATACCTATAAAGAGAAAAAAAAAGTTCTTCTTCCCTGTCTAGCAGCTGAAAACACAAATGTTTAATTTATTAAGTATACACCATTAGCACACTAAAACTTGGAAGGTGAATTCAATGTAAGTAATTCAATGTAAGTAACTTCCAAATAAAAGAAAGCTGTTAACAATTCTCTTGTTTCTTTTTGCAAAAATCTAGATGGGGAGATACTAGGGCTCTGCAAAGTTTCAAATGGGGCTTCAATTCATCCAAATTTCAAGCAGATCACCCTACTAAACCAAATTCATTAATCAAAGTGGAGACTGGCTTCAAAGCATTGAACTGAACCAGCTGGCTTCATAGTACTTTGCAACCTTGCAAGATTCAGTGACTTTTCAGTGGCTTCTGAGGTTGTTAAAGAAGAATATTGCAGGGGAGCTGAGGGTGTGATGGGCTGTCAGCTATTGATATGAGCAGCCACCCTTAAATTCTCTGCCTATCTATGCTCTTTTGGCCAACGTTACTTTGGAATTCATTAATTTACTCTGCTCTTGTCTTCTTTAATGAGCCTAGACACAATCCTTAACAAAATTGGGAATTCAGTTCAGCTTTCTGAACTGAATTCAAGGCTTATCAGTCTAATTAACTCTTGGATCAAATTTTATTTTTTTTTTCCCATGATCAGGACACTTTTAAAGTTCTTGAGAAAGACAAAACAGATGCCAAGCTAACGTTTACTGAAACATTTACTGTAGCATTGAATCTCACTGCGCCAACCTGTTTCTGCTTCCTCTGCTAACTACATAACATGAGTATTGCCAGCAAGCACAGCACAACTGAAACTTGCCAATTACGAGAGGGTTCTTCTTGGGAGAGGTCAATCATACTTATCAGTTATGTCAACTCTCCTCGCACCCCACACAACCAAATCATCAGAAGCAACAAAGCTACATCACCCAGAAGGGAAGGTCAATGATTATTCTTCTGAGACTTGTCAAAAAAGGCCAAGCTTTCCAAATGTGTCCTAACAAGCATGGCACCCTACCAAAGCCAGTGATGAGGTGGTTATTCCCTGGTGGAGGCAAGATGGCTAAACCACTAAGTCAATGTTGGAAGACGGCTATGTTTGTCTAATGTTAGTATGTTATTTATTGGGTAACCTTTTTTCTGTTTTATTCTATGCATCATGCTGTTCACCCCCAGTACCCTGCTGAGAAGATGGCTATATAAAAATGAAGTAGATAAAGAAGTGCCAGAAGATTATTTCAAAATTTTATTTTGGTGGAACTTTTAAAAACAGGCAGTGTTGCTGTCCTGAAAGGATCTACCATAACAGCCATGTTTATCCCATACAGCCGAAATGTGAACCACTGCAGGTGTTTTGATGCTTCCCAGTTATGTTCAATGGATGAAGCTTTTTTTGAATCAAATCTGAAGTCTTGAAGTGGCTTGAACTGAATTGGTTTGCCCTTGAATTGCAAATTGCAATTCACATGAATCATGCCTTCTTTGAATTTCCAATTTGAATCAAGCCATGACACAGGCCTACAAATTCCACTATTAGTTCTTCCCAAGGAAACAAATACTAGCTTAAAGGGGGGGGGGGATCTCATTCTGTTTTGTATAAGACAAGGCAAACACATCTCTCAAAAAAACACAATTTGATACAAGTTGCTTTCTGCTGAACATACAGTTAACCATGCTGTGTTTGTATAGGTAGGGGTAGGGAAGCTGATAATTGCTTTGCTTAGAAAAGTTCACAACTTTGACTTCTCTCTGGTGAACATACTTGGTATGCTTCTAACTTTAGTACCATTTACTGACTACTGCCACATTTCTCTTTTATTTTCCAGTACTTGTGAGGGAGGAACTAAGCAAAGCTGTCATTATTTTCTCTTTTCCCATTTAAAGAACCAATTAATCTCCTTTGACCTTGACACTTTTTATGGAAAATGTACTTTTAAAGTTTTTCCTTTACATTTGCTATTTTGATAGCTGTAACCTGGTGATTTTCAAACTTTCCCTCTTCAGGAGACCCTTTTGATGGAAATCTTCTGAAATTTTGCCACAGAAGCCAGACTTCTAAGGCATGTTTTTGACCAGTCACTTTTTTCCAGCTTAACTTACCTCAGAGATATAGAAGATGCATGTGCCCTGGCTTCTGTAATTTATGGCTAGGATGCTAATATAATAAAGAAAAATAAATGCAACTTACCTTATACACTATAGCCTGTGTGAAATATTCTCCCCAACTTGGAATTCTAGTACATCTGATTCTGGATGCCACTAGGTTTGAGGATGGCTTCTCTATGGAATTGTGAACTGCTAAAATAATGAGAGCTGAATTAGCCCAGAATTACAAATAGTAGCATGTAATCCATTCTGTATTACATAAGAGTCCAAAGAAGAGCTTCGGTAAAATTGCCATATGCTGCAGATTTTTTAAATTTAACTAACTCATTGCAGAGGTTGCCAATACCCTATTCCCCCATACACGTGCACGTAATTGCTTACAGCTCTAAAGAAATTATAGCACATATCGGGAGCTCTGAATGCAGGAATGAATACCTTCATGACTTATGAATTGTATAAGTATTATTACATGAAGGGAGACAAAGGGAATCAATTTATTGGCTTTGTTCCATAATCCCCTTCCCATGTTGGATGAGAAAGTTCTGAAATGAGGAGGGTTTCCCTATATGTAAACTCCCTACACAGAATTTTGGCTGCATGGATAAAGAAAAAAAAAAATCCACCATCAATTAGGCTAAATGTAAATTTGTGGGTTTTTCTTCTAGAGACATCTAAATCAAGTTGAAGGCTGCCAAGAATGAAGTCCAGGCATCATTTGATTTTTCTCTTTCAAAAAAAAAAAACTTTCAAAGGGACAAAATGTCTGGGAGGCAGGAGTCTCCAAATTTCTTTTAACTTTTAAAAAGCCTGGTATATTTAATGTCAGACTCTTTGCAGAGAGACTTATCTCCTGAACTGCTCCCTGGACATTTTTTTTTTAAAGTGAGTGCATAATTTGCCCTCAGGTGAGACAAAATTTAAGAAGGAAGGAAGGAAGGAAGGAAGGAAGGAAGGAAGGAAGGAAGGAAGGAAGGAAGGAAGGAAGGAAGGACTGCAAAACTGTCCCACCAAAACAGGCAGCCAATGAAATGATTTTTGAGAATCCATGCATCCAACTGCATGGGAAACCATAACAGTAACCTTCTTTGTTCTTTGTTCACACCTTCCTCATCCAATATAAGGAAGTGGCAGCAAGGATGTGGTGAAAACTATGACATGAATGAGTGACTACATCTCTACTCTCTTGCTCATGTGAATGACATTATATGAGAGAGGAACACTGGAGTAAACCTAAATACCCACTAGAAATATAAGCAATCTTAGATGATCCACAGACTCTTTATTTTTTGCCATGGCCTCAATCGAATAGTGAAGAATCTTCAATTCACTCTCCTTCTCTTATCACCAAAAGGGTTATAGTAAAAGCTTCAAGGATCTGTCCACTAATTTCACTTTATTTTCCAACTGCTTTTCAACATGGCCAAAGCTTTGTAAATGACAGTCTTCTGTCAAAGGCTGTCAGTGACAAAGAACTAAAAAAGGAACATTGGGCATCACTTCAAAAATTCTCAGAACTTGTTTTGGGGGGACAGAGCGCAGTAGACTAGGAAGGATGCTTTTTATAACCAAAAGAAAGGACAAAAACTCTTTTTTCAAAAGAGAAAAAAAGATGCAATAGACAACCAAGATTTTAATAACAGATAACAGCAAGGGACAATGTGTCTGATACAACTTTTGAAAGATGTGAATGGTATATTGTATTTGCTTTATTCATGCCTAGAACAGGGAATTACATTCATAATACTAGCTTGAAACATGGGCAGCTCCGTATTAAGTCAGCTATAGAGAAAAAGCACACAGGGTCCATACTTATCTGTAGCTTGGATATTCTGTATAATGTGAGAACATTTATCTGATTCTTAACAAATAAAATACCTGCATCCCCAGATTCAGGAAAGTTCAGGTCAGGAAAAAAACAACTTTTCTGTAGTGTTAAGATCTTCCATGCTGACTGTAGGAGCTCAATAAGTATTCTAAAAGTGCTGTTCATAGGAATGTAACTTAATAGAAACACCTTATTATTTAGATGTGATACAACTAAATGTGCTACAACCAAAGGAGGAGGAAGAATTCACCCTTTTGTTTTTACAGTTACTATAAAAAGTGTTTGCTTTCTGTAGTCTTTTTCCTCTGCAGATATCAATGTGAGAAAAAGGCAGTGAATGGAGGAGGAGGAGGAGGAGGAGGAGGAGGAGGAGGAGGAGGAGGAGGATTCCTGCTGTAGTTGCCTATGACTACATAGTCACAGGTGCCTTCTATGGTCCCTTCCCTCTGCAGAGGCAGTGTTGATCTGAGATTGATGCAGACCAGCTGTAATCCAAAAATGCCATGGCGTTTCATAGGGGTTGGGAAGCTGAAATAATTAAATATCAGCTACAGTTTCAGAGGAAACACCACAAAGATGAATTTGCAGGATTCCCTGTGGAGCTGTGGGGCAGGCACCTTCCCAATGTCTGGAACCAATTGGAGATGTCACCTTGTCCCAGCACCTAGGTCTTCCTTTCCCTCACTCAAAGTTAAAAAGCTGGCTTATTTTCTTACCCCAGCTCAGTCTTCAGAAGTGCTCAGAGGAATGGCTTTACTGTTCCATCCTCAATAATCACTCCCCCCCAAACACACTTGCTGTTAAAGAAAATAAAGTGAGGAAACAAGGATAGGGAGGTGGTGTCTGATTTTCTGACTCCTTCATTGCCCTTCTCAATGGATCTTCCTTCCTCCCACTTCAACAGCCACCAGTCCCAAGCAACAGTCATTAGTATTCCATGTACAGAGGAACGAAAATGGAAGGAAAACAATGTTCACGCTATGTAGAAAGGTCCAAAGATTACAGAGCCTGAGAGGGGACAGTCACCCTGAACAGTAGTCAAGGTGAGAGGGAATCCCCACAGAGGCATGACATCAGTTCTTGTACAACCCTTTCCTGGAGCCTTCATGAAACCTCCATGAAAGGGTTGTATAAGAACCGATGTTACATCAGGCTGTATTTCACCTTAAATGGCCGAACAATTAATCCTTCATGAAAACTGGCAGATAACTATGTTTTGATCTATACTTTATTCTTGGATAAGTAAGAATCAGATCAATTTTCTGCACCTGAGAATTCACAAATTCTTCAAGCAGGTTCAAAAGTGACCCATTTGGAATATATGTGAGGGGTGGGGATAATGCGAGAATTAGACCTGGAATTAGACCAAAGCAAGCAAGCAAGCAAGCAAGCAAGCAAGCAAGCTTCCTTCCTTCCTTCCTTCCTTCCTTCCTTCCTTCCTTCCTTCCTTCCTTCCTTCCTTCCTTCCTTCCTTTCCTTCCTTCCTTCCTTCCTTTCCTTCCTTTCCTTCCTTTTCTTCCTTCCTCTTTACACACACACACTTTAAATAATAACCTTTAAAATTAAGGCTAAGTTGGAACACTAACTTGAGAGGTTTTCTATTATGTCAATTTTTTAATTTATTTTCATGTCAGTCTTACCTCCTTTCCAGTATTTCCCTTTTTTTTTTTTTGGTTTTTGTGCTTGACATCTAGACATTTCTAGGAAAGTCTGAAGCTTGGTCCCTTCTTTGTGACATGAATTTATTATAATAAAGTTTTTTTATTTCCCATAATAATTATGGGAATACAATAATAGGAAATACGATAATAATTTTATTGCTATTTGTTTCCCAAAATAATTATTATGGGAAACAAATAACACTAAAATTATAATTGTATTTCCTATTATTCTAAAATATAAGAGAATCAATTGGGCAAGAATGGTAGGTTATTGGTGAAATGTCAATCCCAATTATAGTAAAAATATAAAGAATTCCTTTTCTCTGCTATTTGAGAGTAAACAACAGTACCCTGGGTATGGATGTCTTCTTACTAGAACTTAAAAACAAAAAAAGCCAACAAGCTTGAAATATCTACTTACTTGCATTTCTGGAATGAGCAGCACTGGGTTCATCACTAGTTAATGAGACAAAATAAAGACACTATGGCTTTTTAAGGGTAAATAATAGCAAAATAATTAATAATGGTCCAAAATGCAGTTATTAGTGTAGGTTGGGTAATACATCTGTTTGTATTACACACACATAAATCTAAAAAAGGAAATGAGGGGCAAAAGAGGAAGAGCAGATGGTAGTAAATCGCAAGCACCAATTAAATGAAGCCATTTATTTTAAAATGGCTTAAGGGCACCAAAAAGCCCTGTGGTTTCAAAATTATCAAGGTTTAGGTAGACAAAAGCAGAAAATTATGCTCCACCTAACCACAGAGTTAAATTGTGCATAACTGTATGGACTGACAGACAAGGTGATGCAGAACAAAGATGGACAAATCTATCAATCTCCTTTTCCCCATTTTAAATGGACTTCATCTGTTTTCTACCTTTTTCCAGACCATGTTTGCATCTTCATTCTTCCTAGGAATGTTGACATGCACACATACACACACACATTTGCAAGGAACTTTATATATTTTCGCTTCGGTGTATGCATTTTTATACACCTTTTTTTAATATCTTTTTATGTTTGTTTCTTGATTGTTTTGGAAGTCTCCATGACAAAATTTTTAAATGTTTATTGCCATGAAAAAAGGAAGTAACCTATCATTAAATGTTACAGCCTATGAAACTCTAGATATAGACTCTAAACTCTAGATCACTCTGGTGACTGTTCACTCAGAACAGTATGGACAAACAATGTGTTTCATTCCAAATTCAAGAGAACACTCAGGCATATGGGGTGTGTTGATCACTCAAAACATCTATTCCAAATTCATAACATTTTAATATGAGAATATTTTTGCAAATGCTGACTATGAAGATCTCTGAACAAAATGATTGTTTCAGTTAACATTTAGGTAATTTAAGTATTGAAGCAATCAGCACTGGACTCTTGAGTGCCTGATTAGGCCAAGCCTTCAGTTTGCTAAGTCTCAGATGGAAAGCTGTACATTTAAAATCCCTTTTGGAATCTGCTCCAGTGCAAAAGTTCTGAAATGTGCTGAGGTCTTCTTCCAAGACTGATTATAGGTATTGTTGAATACATCATACATACATACATACATATGTATATATATTCAGATTGCATGTTTTTTATTCAGATGGCATAAAATCAGCATATTTTGTATGCAGATTGCTATTTTAAAAAAAAAAAAGTCTAAAAATCTCCCCAAACCATTGAAATACAGTACTATTCACTGTTCATTTAACTCTTTATTGAACAGTCTATGAATAGGACTCATTCTATCTTCCTGAGATGGGATATGAGATGTGAATTATAATCCTTTTTAAATATGGAAAAGATCTAGCACACTCAGATTCTTACTTTTTTTTATACTGTTAATAAATCAGGACTGTATACTTATATAGCTCTTCTTATCTAACCATTGAACTAAAATAGGTCTTATCTGAAGATAATCATTCTGAATTTGCATCTCAGAATCACCCTTTCACTCTATGGAAGAAAATACAGTTAGGAAGATTAAAGCATTTTTAAAGAATGATCTGTCATACAAAGTTATTTATAGAAAAAAAATCAACAGCATTTACTATGATTTCAGTAACTTCAGTTCAGCCTTTTTTCCCCCAGGTAATCACATTAGTACCCAAACAACTTGAACTATTTTGATACGTTTTGATTTTTTTTTCTCAACAATATGTTGCTAAAAGCATTGCATAAATTGTTATTTTTTTCCCCCATAAGATTTCTACATGTCCTTGCAAGAGAAAGTGGGAGGCAGATTGAGCAAGACTTTTTAGAAATATATTGAGAAAACTATTTTAAATTATAACTATAGGCTGTTTTTGAGTATCCTGATGATTGCCAACGCTATCTTTTTATTTGAAGGAAAGGGAGTTTCCTGATGTTGGGAATGGATTGGCTGGGGAAAAAAAAGAAAGAAGATTTATTCAGGTAAGACACAGCTGCTCTTCCTTATTGTAAAGCAGAGAAGTTGCCACTGAGAGTTCATTTTGTTTGTTTTCTACTTCCCTCAAATATTCTTAGATATTATTTCCACTAAGAACTATTTTTTTCCAGAGTTCACTTTCAAATTACCCATTATTATAGTTGTTGAAAATGGAATCCAGTGAAGATTTTTTTCCACTAACAGATTTTCTTTTCTGCATACTGAACAGGTGGAAGGAAAAGGATGTGTTGCTACATCTACGATTCCATGTTTCTTCCTACCAAGGGTCACATGCTCATGACCCTTCCTGTCTTTTCCAGGAGATAAAGCAGAATGACATATTGAAGGAGGAAAGAGGAAGGAGATACCAGGAATCCTTTATGCAGCCCATGCTTTGATTTGATTGATTTTGTGATCAAGGACCAGAACATACAAAGTAAAAGAAGCACACCTTTTTAAAAAGTCAAAAAATAAGGGGTAAATAAAATGTACAGAAAATGCAAAGAGCATGAGGGAAAAACAAATTATCGAGACTACTATACAATTAAACATATAGCAGAAATAGTAATTGCAAAAAATCTAACAACCCTTCTGGAGATATTTGGTGATTTGTCAGCTAAGAAGGGGCAAATAAACTTCTCTTCTGAATGAGCATGGCTGTGGGTTAAGAGAGGCGTTATTAAAGCATTTTGCCAGGTCACATAGAAGGGGCATTGCACAATAACACATGAAACTGCTTTTGTTTCTTCTAATGGACTTTCTTGCACAGAAACATTATGCAGTCTTCCTTCTTGCAGAGAAGATGGCAAGGCATTATATCAGGCCAGGTGAAAGCTCTCCTATGGCTCAAATAAATGATATTTGCTAAATATTTAGCATGAGAAAGTTGTTTTCCTGCTTCATACAAGGTAGGGATTTTGGTTAAACTGCCTTTGTTTTAATTCCAACCAGGGCTGAGCAGGATCAAGTTATATGCAGATAGCCCATAATATTTGAAGTCTGCCACAATTCCCATCTTCCATGAAGACACGAAATTATCCTGAAAAATTAGACCAGGGTACTTCTAAAGAAGCAAAATTGCATGTGGGTCTCCAAAGAAATTAGCCCAGATTCTAACAATGAATTAGATACACAATGGGGTACTACAAGCAAAGCCCTTAAAAATACTTATTGGACAGCCTCAATGGATCTTGAATGCCAACAACAATAAATGTATGCACCATATTGACTAAATAGTGACTCTGAAAATGTTGATAGCAGTGCGACCTGGTAAACATCATTATGATTAGCAAAACAGAGGATGGGATTTGAAAACATGAGTCTGGCTGCTAATGGCTCTCTTATTCATGCCAAGTCACCATGGCTTGAGAGGAGACACCTAGCTATCTAAATGCCCCAGTCTGATCAGTGTCAAAGCCTAATTTTCCAAGAATAATGGCAAGTAGCAGTTCACTTGGAGAAAGTGACTATTTTAGCTTCATTGTAATTATGTCAATCTGTTTCTTTTTGCAGTACTGGGGTTCATCTCAGAGGATTGCTACATTGGTGGAATATAAGAGTATTGAAACAGGTCTAACAGGAGGTGGAGCAGAATCCAGGTTTTGTCAGCTCTTGCACTAGTTAATTAATATAAATAATTTAAAGGTGGGATGTCAGTATGTAACCTTATTTCACTCCTATAAGGTCATGAACTGAGGGTGAAAAATGTCCCAGGTGCTACAGGAGATCTGCATTACATTTTTTTCAATGAAGTTGCATGAAAAGACAATGATTAATGGATGTAAAAGCTGCTATCTATTCCTGGGGAAAGGGTCAAATACTGCCTTTCAATTGGTAAAGGTAAGTTGGAGGATTCCATGCAGATTGCTAATACACTTTTCTATTAATTATGTAGGATGAGACACTAATGAAGGATCAACTGTCCTTCCTTGAAATTGGCTTCCTCCTTCATTGGGATAGACTTCTGAGTCAACCAGTCTACTATTTTTCCAAGAGTTGCTTGCCATACAAATTGTTTATTATTCTTAGCAAATTGATGGGGCAGTAGTTTGCCACGTCTTTATCACATCCGTTTTTATATACTGGAATTATGATGGATGCAGTCCGTGCTGAAGACAGCAGGAAGCTGGAGAATCTCAAAAACATTATTGTTCTCCACAAATCAAGGGCTTATCCTCAAACCCTCACTGACTGAACAAAGTATTGGTAAGGGATCTATTCTCAACATGTGGTGGTATAAAAGATAGTGGACATCTCAAGGATCTTAGTATTAGTCTAATACTAAGCAAGACGGAAGATTGTATGGATTCCCACAAACGGATGATGTTCTTGGGTTAAAATAGAAATACTTTTTTAAATTAATTTAAATAAATAAATAAAATTTTAAATACTTTTAAATGGGCTGGGGTGTTCCCATTTTTTAAAATATGAAAAGCAATATTGTCCCAGGGAAACAACCAACAGAGAGTAAGAATTTGCTCGCTTGCAACTCATTTATCTTCTATTCTTCTTTTGGGAAGTTGAGAGTTTACATGGGACTGCCTAATAATCAACTTGCTTGTCATATTAACCTAATAGTAGTATTAGTCCTGACGTGGAGACATGGAAGGGAAGAAACCTTAGGAACATGGTGAATAATGCTTTATATTTTATTTTCCACAAAAGTTTCCTTTAGCCTTCATTTTGCTGTCCAGTTGAATTAAATAATCCAGCTACAAGACTTAAGTAACTTCCTAGGAATAAAGCATGAATTAAATCATGCAGCATATTAGTTATTTCTATCAAGTTTTGCATAATTATGTTCAATGCAGATCACAATTTTACAGAAGTTGGCCCACACAGTGAAGACAAATATATCTAATAAAATGACACCCCTGCTAAAAACTGAATGACCCAGTTAAAGAGCAGGCCATAGGAAACAATCTACATAAGTATATTTCAGTATTGGTTATGGTTTATTGAGCTGCAGTTTTTGAAATTAAATAGCCTTTCCTGACTCTGTTTCACTTCATTCAAAGAAATATATTAAAGTCAAAGAAAAGATAACTTGCTATGCAAAATGGCTTGAATTACTGACTGGTAAGTCTACACCAAATTTTATTCAATTTCATTTTTATTATTATTTTAAAAGAAAAATGTGTGCATGAGTATATTCATAGCATTAAAAATCTTTGTTAAAGGGGTGTGAGTATTCTGTACCATATTTTCTTGTGTTTGTTGTTGCTGTTGCTGATTTCTCAATCAAATATACAATCTTTAGTTAGTCAAGGATCATACAGAGCAGTGTTTCTCAACCTTGGTAACTTTAAGAAGTGTGGACTTCAACTTCCAGAATTCCCCAGCAGCATGTATTATAAAATGCTGTTTTCTCCTCGTTTGGGGCATAAATTCCCAGTATCAAAGTCTTAGCCCCCTACAAGTTAACATCTACCCCAACATATCTGCCATAATCATCAGTCAATATAAGTTTTGGATATGGTTGAGAGTTTATATACAAAGCAACTCCATTTCTTTTTTTCATACCTGCAATAAATTCTTCACCCAAATTTTTGTGACTCAAGTATTTTATATCCTTTTTCCTAATAAGTGTTTCTTGTAAGCAAATCACATCTCCTTTTAACTTTTTCTTTTCTTTTTTTCTCTTTTGAGGAACATTTGCTTCATTTATATTCCACATTAAGCACTTATAATCCATAGATAAGCTAAGATTTTAGAAAAATCCATGCCTGTAGTGCCCAACATGGTAGCATCTTCATCGTCTTGTTGTATCTGTTGTGGCATTTGTTTAGTCACATCTGTCAATGTCACTTCTATTTGCATTTCCTCCAATTCTTCTTCGAATTTTCCCAGAAAGTCTCTTGCTTTCTGCACAGAGTTCAATCTGAATCTCTGCTGTTTAGAAGTAAAAATCACCCCTCCGACTGAACCCATCTAAATGGAAACTTTTTCTGCTTGAGTTTGTCTGTCAAAAAACAAACAAATTATTTTCTCTTGCACAGTATTCTAATAGGAATTTCTTTAAGTACAATTACATCTGTATTATCAATCCTCAATCTAGTATTAAAATGCTGCTGCAGAACTTGATCTCTAGTCTTCTTCCTGACAAAGTGTACAAGGACATCCCATGGAACATTTTTTAATTTTGCAAATCATGTATTAATTCTAACAAACTTTGTCAGTCTCTGCCTCTGTGTCATCTTCATCCCAATCCAAAAAGTTAGACAGGGACTTACTAATCTTTGTGTGAATAATGCCAGGTTATCCAAATCTTTTTCCGTCTCTGTTTATAACTTCTGTCTTACTTTCCAAAACTTCTACTTTGTCATTAATTTGTTTTACATCTCCAGCCAATTGTCCTACAGGTTCTTCAACCTTCTTAATTTATTCTTTCATATCCCTTTTTATCCTTGCAAAACCTTCTATTTCCTTCTTAAAAGCAGCCAAACTATTGGCAACTGCTTCAGACATCCTTTTGCTAAATTCCTCAAACATTTTCTGCAATAAATCTGGAGTGATGCCTCTGGCTGTAAGTTGTTCTAAGGAACCTTTCCTTCCTTCGCCTATTTTTGCTGCTTTTCTTTTGGTTGCTATTGTAATATTTATGGCCCAAAAGTGAAAGTATATTGATTACCAGGGTGAAAGTAAAAAGTAAACTTCTCCTCCCCCCCCCCCCGTTTTGCTTTTGTCTGTCTTTAACACTTTAGTCCCAATTAGCGCTCTGTATATACAATTGCACTGTCTAGCACATACTACCCTTATCTTATTTTGTAAAATCTGCCAATTATCTACTTTCCTTAATAAAAATAAGCAATCAACATTCCCATGAAAATTCAGTGTGTTTGCCTAGTTAATTTTACTATTTTCAAAGGTACTTTTATCAAAGAAAAAATGGTTTTGAGCACAATGGTAGTCCCTCAACTCCCAAGCCTCTCAACTCATGATTGACTACAAGAAACTCAGTTCCTGCAATCTCCTCATGAGGAGCAGCTACCCAGAGCACAAGTGGGTAATCTCTCGATCTCTCCTCCAGAGAGAATTTTGTCAGCCAGAATTCACTGTATGGCCACCAATCTTCACCACAGTGCTGTCCCCACTCACAAAAGTGCTCACAGGGACATCTAACCCGCCATTGGTCCCCACCCGGAAGCCCCAGGACTTGAGTGTTCTTCCTGTTCCTTGTTCCTAGTTTGTATTTTATTGTGTTTTTTGAACAGCTGGTATGCTAATTGCTTCCTTTCAGTCTGATTTTGTTTGAAGAAGTCCTTTTGTTGTCATTTTTTAGATTCTTTGTCAGCCTCTGAATTTTAGTCTTTCATCTGAAGTATTTTGCATGGTATTTCTTGGTACCCTATCCCCTTTTTCACCCCTTTCATATGTCTTTTTTGTTTTAGATCTTCATTACATTTTTGTGCTATTGTATTGTCCAGCTTGTTTGCAAATAACTCCTCAGTGGAATTATTTGCAACTGTGCTTTTACTATCTCCATTTGAGCTAATTTTCCCACTGCTTTCTCCCACCCCAGAATCCAACATCTCATTGCTTTTCATTTACTAAAACTTGATTTTTAAAAACCCAAGATATATATTTGACCATGCTCAGTTTTTTAATTTCCTTAAAATCAGCAACTCTAGTATAACATGGAGTTACACTGAAGTTTAACTCAAATTATGACTTATATTTCACCCTCCAAATATGGTGGCACTTAACAAGACAATTTCTGGCAGAAAGTGAAACAAAAAAATAAAATAAAAATGAAATGAAATGAAATGGTGTTCTGGAAGCACTATTTCTAATAATAATTTGAAACTGTCTATCTTACCTGCAAATTCTGCAAATGTCCTGTAGCATTAGAATTGCTATTACATTTTCTTTAGGATAAAATTTTTAAAAGAAGGTGACTTTTTTCTAAGAACTGTAACTTTGAAAAGCATTAGAATTTGTTTTCTTCCTTTTCCATTTCCTTTCATTATTATATATTTTAGATTACAAGCTTGAAGGCTTGCTACTGACAGTCCCTTGCTACTGATTTTTGTAAGCTGCTCTGGGAAGAGTTTTTGTTTTTGTTTTGCAGTGGGTAGGAAGAATGAGAGTAAAATGGCTTAAAATAAATAGAATGATTGAATGAATTCATGAAAGTTGAATCGAGTTATAGCTGTTAACATAGTAGTTAAACCTCCATATACTGAGTGTGTCTCTGAATACCAAAGGCTGATTTTCATACAGGCCTGCTTTTGAATGTGCAGACCCCTGATTAGCTGCTATTGGATACATCATTTTGGACTAAATGTACCTGAGTTTTGTTTACAAAAGGCTTCTTATTTACATAGCACTTTGGCATAAACTGCAATTTACCATGACTAACAACTACAAAACCACACAAATTAAGAAAATAAGCACTGGCTTAGTTGCCAAAAGAACACTGTTTCTTCCCAAGTGTAACTCAATAGCAATAAGCATGCAGAAACCATCTGCTAACTTACCCTGTGAGCTTGTGCTCCACAGTATCTGCAAATACCAGAAGACTGGACAATCATGCTGCATTCTTGATTCAATGTTGCATGAAAAAAATAAATTCCAAACGTTGCATCCTTCAGACAGAGAAGAAAGATGAAGAACACAATTTTGGAGGGTTCTGGTCAATAATGTAAAAAAGACAGTTTGCACAAAGCCTGGCTTGACTTCCATTTAAGATGGTGTTGTAGTCAGATGTGTACTGACATTCTTCAGTACCAGTCCAGTAATTATATCCTAGTAATCATTTGATATCCACTTTAATTGCTACTCTTGGAACTAGAAAGAGATCATTATATTCTGTTTTGATTTCTGGAGGGTGCCTGTTGGTTTTTGTCTAGCTGACAAGAATGTTATTTTCCAACTAATGCCATCTTCTCCCACTGAGGTGACAGATTCAATAGTTACTGTGAAGGTTGTGATGGCCATTCTTTCTGAGATAAGATTGGATATAAAAGCTATTAAAGACAGAGCTAACACGATAACTACCAGACTAGATGAAGCTGAGTATAAAGATCTTAGTTGGAAGATCAGAGGGAAGAAGAGAAACAGCTATAATTGATTTATTGAAGGCTGATAAAATTCTTCAAGGTAAAATAATGTCCCTGAAATCTCATTATCCCAGGGCCAATTTATGTGGGATTAGAATTCCAGAAGCAGAGAAAGTTCAGCAAGTTCTCTTTGAGGAAACTCTCATATTGGAAGTATTGACTGACTGAAGTTCCTCTGCTAAATACTCATCCCATTTCAGCTTCTTCCTTTCATATAGCTGATTAGACTCAGCCATTCATTGTGCAGTTCCACAGATTTGTCAAGAGGCAGCGAAATGTTACAGATGGCCCAATCCATTTGAATTACTGAATGGGTAGATAACAGGTCTATGTTTTTCCTAGATTACACTAAGGGCATTCAGCAACATAGAAACTCATACACCAAGCAAGATTGTTTAATAGAAGAATTTTCAATAGTGCCTCAAGTTTTCAGGCACATTTGCTTTGAAAATAGAATCATAGGATAGTGGGGGGGACCCCTCTTTAAGTGCCTGTTGAAGTTCTTCTGGAAGAAGATTAAACATTTTCTGCTACTATACTTATTTGTATCTAGGCTGAGAAAATTTGCTTTTTGATCTAATTCCTAATTAAGCATTTGCCTGCTGTATCTGCACGCTTATGGCTACAGGGAAAATTTACAGATTGCAAGGGAGTTTTTGCATTTTTGTTCTGGCTTTCTCTCTCTTTCTTCCCCCTCCCTCCATGATGTGTGTGTGTGTGTTTTATGATGTCTTCTTATTACAGACCGATTTCCTTGATATATATCCTTATTCTTCCAACATCTTGTGGCCAGGTCAGGCTAGCTTTATCCAGTGACATCAGGGTCTGACAATACTAGATTTTTAATTGATATTCTTCTTGTAACTCAGAATAAAGAGAATTCAGCAGCTATAATGTTTTTGGATGCTGAGAAAACTTTTAATGTAGATTTTAAAAAAATGATGGGTTTTGACTTATTACGGTTTTCTCCAAAGTTTTATACTTTAGATTGATAAAAATCATATTATTAATGGTATGCCCACTCCTTGGATAACATCACAGTATATATCAAGCATGCTTTCTTTGTTCCTTTCTTTTAATTTGGCTTTGCAACCTCTTTCCTATATTATTAGAAATTTAGAAAATATTAAACAAATAACAGTGGGGGAATGGCTATGTGGATGATAGGATATTTTAGAGATAAAGCAGAAATTTATCTTTTCTAATCTCACTTTATTAGCATATGAATTTGACGTCCTGTCTGGTTACTCTACAAATTGGAGTAGATCAGATCTAATGCCTTACATTTGACAAGAATGAGGATTGGTATTTCAAGTTATATTCTGATTTCTTCATTTATACTGGTATTAGGACTCCCAAGAAGCTTTTTATGTTGGTAAATTTGAAGCTATACCTTACTGAGATACAAATAAAAGATGATCTAGATATATAGCCTAAAAGATGAATTTATCTTAATCCTATTTAACTCTGAGACTGTTTTATATTTTGACAGATTTTCTTAGTTTTA
The DNA here is from genome assembly GCF_059951505.1 of Python bivittatus. Taxonomy (NCBI): domain Eukaryota; kingdom Metazoa; phylum Chordata; class Lepidosauria; order Squamata; family Pythonidae; genus Python; species Python bivittatus. Next base: position 4,458,674 of record NW_028277113.1, read on the forward strand.
CTCCATTATTTTAAGTAACATTACAAAACAGTGAATACATTTCTTTCATATGGCTACTCTGCAAATTTTATCACAAAACTTCAGCTACCTATTGGGAAAATTGAATTTAATTGTCCACATTTTCAAACTTACAACTGAACTTTGGTTATAGGCTGGAACAGGAGCGTTAGAATTCAGCTTCTTTTTGCTCTGGCTTTATTATTTATCCCTTGTGAAATCCTGACAATTACAATATCTCCACAATGCCACACGACACACATATGGAACATATGAAAAAATAGGGCTGCAGATTAAATTTAATAAACAATTGCTGTATTTATGAGACAATTTGCCAGGCCTGCCCTCTTCTTCTCCTCCTTCTCCTCCTCTACTTCATCTTTTCCTTCTTCTGGATGGATTATAACTGATTTTACATTGCATTGTTAACACTGTTGTTTATATGTTTTCTTTCTTGATTTACTTAAAAAGGAAAATAACCTAGCATCAATACTAATGTGGGTGGGCGTATTTCTAACCTGCCTCTTGTCAGAACATTTATGAGTGCATAATGTTATGATTCTACTCACATCAACATACCTAAGCATCATTCTCCCAACTAAAAAGGCTGAAATCATATTAAAAAACAGACAAATGAATAAAACAAAACCAACAATAAACAGAGTATGATCAATTATCATCCCTCTTTCTTTCTCATCACTTGCATTCTGTTGGAAGATATGACAAATGAAAATTGCCTAAATCATAGACCACAATCCTAAATTTAAGTAAGGCCAAAACAGAACAAAGCATTTAAATTGAGTTCCATTGAATTAGTTTAATGTAATTTATACTCCAAGCATTTAGTAATTTTCCCCTTGGGTTACATTAGACTCAGTTCAGTAGAAATGTTGGAGCAGTCTGGCAAAGATACATCAAAGGCTTTGGAAGCATAGATTATTAACTCCTGGCCTAACTAATATTGGTTACCCAACATTATCTTCACTGACATCTAGAAACAGTCCCTCTCACATACAGAACACAAGCTAAGTCTCTTTAGGATGCTTAAAAAGGGTTACTGAATTCTAAGCAGTCTACTCCAGCAACTCTTATTCTTGGCAAAATAGATGGGAACAGCAAATATGATGAGCCTTTAGAAAAAGCCCAATACAGAAAGACTGGAGGAACTATGCAGTTTTACTTGAAGGATCTACTAAGGCTTCTATATGATTTGTACAAAAGCAGAAACATAATTTCAGGTGCACATTGGAGGGAGAGGTAATCATCCTGTTCTTCCACTACAGCAAATGTCTATATTGGTTGTAATCTATAAATTGCCCCTATGCCCCACCCTTGGGAAAGATTAGTCCTATCTTATTAAGTGTTTCTATTCCGAAGGTGTGTGCAGTATAGCGTATAAGAGCATCCATGAAGTGAGGTGCAGGGTGTGACTTATAACAATACAATGATACTTAAATACTTTCATCAAATGATTTGTGTGATTATATCATTACATATGTGTTGTAACACCATTACATAATTATGCCACTTGTAAATTGCCTAGAGGCTTTGTAGTGACTTACAGGTGGTGATGATAGATAGATAGATAGATAGATAGATAGATAGATAGATAGATAGATAGATAGAGTATACACATACATACACACACATAATGAAATGACTCAGATGTCATTTTCACCTTATCATGGCTTGCTGTGGACACAGTTTCTAGTGTCTTTTATAGAATAAGACCCTGCATTTCATGAAAATATCTGGAACTAAGAATCTGCCTTCTGCTGCGGAAAGGGTCATTACTCCTTCCCATAACTGGCCTTTACATAGCCAAGCATTTACATAAGCAATAAACAGCAACTCATCAAGGCAGACTATCGGATATGTAGTCTTCCAAAGCTCAGTTCAGTTGGCAGAAAGGAAAATCTATACTGGGACAGGAGCAGAGAAAACAATTGCTCAGAGCCACTGTTATATATGCTGATGAGTTCAGTAAGAGGAGGATAAATATATTTTCTTGTGTAGGTAGGTGTAAAGGAAATATTTAAGGTGAAAAGCTTATAACACACATTGCAGAACATTCATTGACTAAGTGAATACAGAATTTAAACAGAATAATTGATATGCAGTAATGGAAATATCAATGGAAGTTACTGTGAACACTCAGGAAAAAATTGATACAAGATATTTTTAGCTGGCATATTGCACCAGTGTTGATTACCAAAATAGGTAGTGCACATTTTTAAAAAGGTCACTCTTATGTCCAGTCCAGTGTCTGTCATATTTACTATCTTTTCTTTATTTTTGTTTTTGTTTTGTTTTTTTAATGTTTTTATTTGTGAGCTTCCCAGAGTCATGGGAATCAGGCAGCATACAAGTTTAATAAATAAATAAATAAACAAACAAATATTTTAAAATGTCTTATTTGCTTTTATATAGCTTGTAAATCTTTATATTTCTTTTTTATGTTTTTATTTGTATATTTTTCATGATTGTGCTTTAAAAAACCTGCTAATATAAAATATTTTTTTAAAAAATAAAATGCCTATAATATACTAATAACATTAAAAAATAAAACTTGAAAAATACACCTATAACAAAATACCCCAGGAAATCTACAGAAATAAAAACTGATCAATAAATATGGCAGCGGCCACAACTCAAATGCTCTTCTGAATGATACAATTTTTTTAGCAAGTTACAAAATCTTGACTGTATTACCTTTTCTAACTCCAAGGAGTGAGAGGAGAGGAGGCCTGATCTACTGAATTGCTAACCTCAGGAGCCAGCAGACAATCAACCACCTGAGACTGATACAGCAACTAATCAGCCAGAGCAGGTGAGAATGGAATCAGGTGAAGAGGGTCCAGATCTAGGCAGAGCCTCCAGCCCCAAGATACAGTGGCAGTTTTGAAGACTTGAGCAAAGGTAAGGAACTTAGCTCTTCAAGAAACAAGGCCACCTACACTTTTAATTGAGCTGTACATGTAGCTGTCCTATTTAAGCACAATAACCAGATAGTGGCCTCTAACATCAGATTGTTATACATGTGAATTTGCTTCCTTCGCTGCTCCTTGATTCTTGACTTTTCAATTTGGGCAGGCTTACAGAGTGTTCTGGCATTTGACACCAGGACTGTCATGGACTATGTCTGTCATCTCTGTGGTTGTCTGGCCTCATTTCCATGAACCTGTGTTAGGTTGGTTTCCTACAGTTTGACTCTAAACAGAAGTCTGAACTGTGTAGGCTGTGCATGGCTCTCAGTCAAGATCTTGCTCTCCTATATATTTCCTGGTGCATATAGCTCAGCTAACTTTCTGCTTGCCTTTGTAATTGCCTGAAGCACTACTAATCAGTAAACCACGTGTAATTAGGCCTGGTATGTTTGCTCAGCCTGGAATAGAACAGGTTGTTTCTCATAGGGAAGGGAATTTTGCAGGGCAAATACAGCTGCAGAGAAATAGAATCTGTGAGTCTCCATCCTTTTTACCTCATAAAAGTAGAAAACACTAGCAGGTTCTCCAGGAATATCTGCACTGGGTTGAAGAAGACAGTCTGGGAGATACCTCTGAGGAGTCATTGGTGCTCTCTGAGCTTGGTTGTTTGCTTGCAGATGTTTCATTACCTAACTAGGTCAATCATCACTTGCAAGATTCTGTTAATGTAGCTTTCCAATAAAGTAGAATTAGCTTATCTGGTCATATATCCTGTCTCGTCTACCTGATAAGGCTGACATCAGTCTTGCAAGTCTGAAAGTACAATTCTCCTGCTGTCACCTTTAACAGCCCAGGATCTTAGGGAGGGTTCCTTCTTCGCCTCTTGCTCCTCCCATTATGCAGCTGCAGGCTATGCTTCCTCTTATCTGACCGTTCCCGAGGCAGCATCTCTTTGCCCCGTCTCTCAAGGTCATTCCCACACATCATTACAGTGTCTGTGTACACAGTTCTAAATAATCAAGTCATGTGAAAATTATATACACAAATGATCAAGTGAAACCTAATCCACCTACCCCAAAGATCATCTTCACAACCATTCTGAGTTCTGAATCCACCTCCCCCACAAAGTACAGAATCTTCTCTCAATGATCTCCATTAAAAAAAAAAAAAAATGTTCTTGGTAGTAACGTGTTTATTTAAACCACCAAACAGAGTACTCAGTGCACCCCTTCAGCTATTCTGTTGCGCTATGTAGTAGGCCTTTTTAACAGTATCTGAACCACAAGGACAACGATTCTCACAGTAACATTATAATGTAATGTTAATAGCAACCAACTCAACTATGCTTTAGTAAAAGTAGTTCTATGTCTGTAATTATGCCGTGTCTTAAAATACTGTTGCGGATGAAAAAGAACTGAAAGAAATGTCTTGTAAAATGTAGTTATTTTCTGAGCCGGCTATCTTTGCTCCATCCACTTGGAGAAATATAACTGAAAGATATCCCAGTAGTTTTGCCACCTTTTATACCATATACTTAATGTATATCTAAAACAATAACAAAAACAAGCAAGTCCTACTTGCACAACCAGGAGCTTCCAGGAATGAGTAGTCACTTGATCTGGAGTTCCTGGAGTTCTGGAAGGCAGTAATGAAGATCCTTAACAAAATTCTCAGCAAGTGGTTAAGTATCATTCCATGTACCTGTCAAGCATGTTGGCTACATGAGAAATTGAGAACTTGTGGTCCATCTCTGGTGGTTATGAGGATGGGAAAGGCTGTTTCAGAATATTATTGGTCCATATAAGAACTTTATGAGTATGTGCATGTGTGTGCACAGATTTCCATGCTGTTTTCCCCAAAAACTCTCAAAGGAGCACCCCTGAATAAAGCAAACATGGTATATCCATATAGGATTCCCAAGAAAGGAGAACTGAAAGCCAATGTGATCAATATAAATCACCAAAAAAAAAAAAAAATTGATAAAGGAAATTAGAGGAACACCTTTACATATAGGGTGAATTATGTATGTGTTGCAGAGCTACTCTATTGAGGTTAAGGTTAAGATACTGATACTGAAGCAAATAGGAAATATCTCATCATCCTCACTTCCTGTCTCATTTCTACAGTTATCAACTCTACAAATCTCATATCTTTCCTTTCTTCTGCAATTAAGTTTCCCTTAGCTCTCATTTCTGCTCTCTTTTTGACTCTTACCATACAGTATTTTTATATTTAAATTGGAGGTGTCTATCAACAGTGTCATGTTTTTACTGCTTATCATCTGTAAGTCATCTTCTATGTGAATTATTCCACACTGTAGCTCTAGCATTATCCACATATAAGCTCTGTTTAGTTAGTAATTAGGAGAGCAGGGATAAATCCAGCCATGAATTCCATGCTCAACTGCATTCGTTGGGGTATGGATAGGAGACTACAAAGATTCCTATTCATGTCATTCAGATCCTAAAACTTCAGAAGAATCCCAGATAGTTTTGCAAGATACTGCCAAGTTACCTTGCTACACCATGACAGAATGGTATCCAATTCTGAGTAAATGCAAACAATGTTATGTGCAAAGAACTTCTCAGTAATGTCACAATGACATGCAGCAGAAGTCATTGTTTCTTTTTAAACCTGTCAGGCCTAGCCCAGGGAACTCCAAGAGACAAGGCCAATTCAGTCCAGCTTTGTTTATTAGCTACAACCTCTAGCAAGAATCTTCCTAGACTAAAACCCCAGATCCCAAAGTCATCCAGCCACAACAGTGTGAATTCCTCAGGGAGGTGCCAGTCTCATCCTCTTGTTCCTCTCACGCTGTTCTGGCGAGCTAAGAAAATGTTTATCTCCCTGAGTCTGGCCTTCATAATTCCATTCCATCACAAAACCTCTGATAAGCGTATTTTAGGGCTTATGATTATTTTTCATTAGTTTCCCACCTCAAAGTAGTAGGAAATTATGCTGCCAATTTTTCTCAGTCTTACTACTAAAATATTCACATGGTGAAAGGGGTCTCTGAAAGGTGCAAAAAATAAACAAGCAAAAAACTTTGGGCATTCATGTATCTTTAGGGAAATAGGTTGCCTAATCCTAAATTAAAACAGCAATTAACTGTACGTTAGAACATATATAATTTAGCATTAAAAATTACTCCACTTAAGCTGTGAAAGTGAAGCCTAGCCCTTATATATATGAAAACCTAATTAGGCCCTGCTTTCTCAGGAACATATGACTGAACTCTTTCCTAGTCTAACTTTAGTGACAGAGGGCCTGTAACACTTTAGTTCAAAACCTCTATCACTTGAGTAATCATGACTTTCAAGATAATTATGACCATCAGAACTGGGCTAGAAGAATCCAGATGACTAGTAGAAGCCAGCAGAAAGCAACACAGAGATACAGAAAATCTATCTCTGCTACCACCTAATAGACATCTGGATTCTTGCAGCCAAGTCTAGAAACCCTAGAGGGAATATTAAAAAAAAAAAAAAAAAAAAAAAAAACAGTTCAAGGTGATATTATAAAGATGAGGAACTACTTAGCTGTATCACAATAAGAGATGTTTCATCATGTTCAGGCATCAATTGTGCACATCTCTGCTGCACTATGCATGTTGTCCCACATCTCATAACAGCATAGTGTGGCTGGATAGTGTAGTGGTTAGATTGTTGCCCTTTGATGTACGGGACTGGGGTTCGAATCCTGACTGGTATCTACCTTACCAGTAGGGGTCCTTAGGCAAAGACCCCCTAATGCTTCACCTGCCTACCTTGAATATAAGAGTGACACAAACTAAGAGTCATGCTGATTCAGGTGTCACCCAGATTAACAAGGTCCATGCCATATGTTGGGGAACCAGGACAATTTGATGATAAGTGGGCTACTGGAACAAACCCTATATGGATGAGACAAGAGAATCTGGAATTAATGGAATGCTACTACAACAGTAGACCTATTTAGAGGGGATATGTGAAATGTATGAGGGAACTATGGATAGACAGAAGACCTATAATAACACTGAGAAACAGCTAGTTACCCAACGCTTCAGCATAGTGAAGAGGAAGCTGCTCTCAAAACTTGAGATAGACAAACTACACATTACATTCCAGACTCAAGAACACCCAGAAGAACAACTGGATATGGAGCCAACACTTGAAGCTGGAATGTCACTGCCACCCCCTCCATTACAGAGCACAGCAGCTGATATAAGGCATAAGATCATGGATAAACTAGCTACAGTCAACCCTCAAGGCCAATTAACAAGGCTCAGTGGAGAACTACCATCAGATAGTATGCTATAAGAATCGATACACGCTAAAGCCATTGTAACCCTAGAGATGCTTGGCTACACAATCAAGAAGAACAGCAGTATATACCCACCCATCCCCAAAAATGAGGTTGGAGGCTAAGATCAAGGCAACTCAGAAAGAAGTTAGTGGAACTACAATCAGCTGGTGGAACTACAGAAGGGTGTAGAGATTAAGGATAAGACACAGCTACTGAAAAATTACAACAACCTGACTCCACCTGAACCCCTAGAGACTGCTAAACACAGTGCTAGCTCACAGCACTGGGTACCAGGCTAAGGAGTTACACTTGGGAAGCAGAGGCCAAGAAGATAAATGCCCCATTCTCCAAAGAACCATCCAAGGTGTACTCCCAACTGCACTGCAGCAACATAGTACAGTGGTACCTCGGTTTACGAACTTAATTCGTTCCGTGACTCTGGTCGCACCCCGAATTGGTCGCAACCCGAAGGAAATTTCCCCATAAAGTTCAATGTAATTACCGTTAATCCGTTCTGGCGTGGAGGACAGGGAGGTGGCTATTGCTTGGAGGGAGACTCCCCCTCCCTACGACCACGTGTCAGGGGTGGAAAATGGCCGTGGACCACGTGTCAGGGGTGGAAAAATGGCCGCGGACCGTGTCACAGGAGGGAAAATGGCCGCGTATCCGGTTCATAACCCGAGGCAGAGTTTGCAATCTGAGGTAAATTTTTGCGACCGGAGCTGGTCGTAACCCGAAAAGTTCGTTAACAGAGGCGTTCATAACCCGAGGTACCACTGTAATAGCAGAGCCACCAACAGCACAAACTGAACAGTACTGGAAGAACATATGGGAAAAAAGAAGACACATAACACCAGTGCAAAGTGGCTGCAGGAACCGAAAGCAGACTACAGCAATCTCCCAGAACAGGAAGTAGTCACCATCACAATAGCAGACATCCAACAGCGGGTCAAGAACATGAAGAGCTGGACAGCACCTGGCCTAGATGTGATCCACAACTACTGGCTAAAGAAACTAACAGCAGTGCATGAATGCCTAACAGCACAGATGAACCAGCTGCTAGCAGCAGGCTCCCACCCACACTGGCTAACACAAGGAAGGACCATGAAAGACTCCCACAAAGGAATAGCACTGTCCAACTACTGGCCAATAATCTGCCTCCCTACAACATGGAAAGTCCTATCAAGCATCATAGCCACCAAGTATAGGACCATATGGACCAGTACATGAGCACAGCTCGGAAGGGCATTGGGAACAACAACAGAGGCTCAAAACAGGCTCATAGATAGAGTAGTCGCCCAAGAATCAAGGCACCCCCACCCCCACCAACAGTGGCAGGGTATGCAAGAGTACATAAACAGAGAGCAAACCCCATCCCATTCCAGCACTGAAGATGTTACCTAGCCGGGTAATGAAACATTTGCAGGAAAAGAACCAAGCTCAGAGAACCCCAAGGACTCCACAATCAAGATCTAGACAGACAAATCTGAACACAGCCTGGTTGACTACAGGAAAACTACGACTCAGTGCCTCACACATGGATCTGTGAATGCCTGGTGCTATACAAAGTTAACAGGACACTAAGGACCTTCCTCAAAAACTCAATGGGACTGTGGAAAACAACATTGGAAATCAACTCAAGACAGCTCGCACAAGTGGCCATTAAGTGTGGCATATACTAAGGTGATGCGCTGTCCCCTCTGCTGTTCTGCATAGGCTTGAACCCCCTCAGCCAGATAATCACAAGGACTCGATATGGATGCACATTCAAGCCTGGAACTACCATTAGCTACCTCTTCTACATGGATGATATCAAGCTGTATGCTAAGAGTGAACGAGACTTCAACACACTGATCCACCTGACATGGATCTACAGTAAGGACATCGGGATGTCATTTGGACTGGAGAAGTGTGGCCAGATGGTAGTAAAGGGAGGGAAGGTAGTTAAGAATGATGGGGTGGAACTACCACCAGGCCACATAGCAGACATAAGACCTGCCACAAGTATCTTGGTATCCCACAATCACATGGGAACCATGAGGAGGAGGCAAGGAAGACAGTAACATCCAAGTACCACCAAAGGATAAGACAGATCCTGAAGAGCCAGCTCAATGAGAAGAACAAGATCCACACCATCACCACATACGTTTTGTCAGTCATCAGATAACTTGCTGGTATAGTGATCTGGCCAGAGGAGGACATGGGGGCTGCCAACGTGAAGACCTGGAAGCTCCTCACAATGCACAGAGGTTTCCACCCGAGATTGTACACCAGCTGGAAGGAGGGAGGGCAGGGTCTGCTGAGTGTCAAAGCCACTGTCCTGGACAAAACCCATAGCATCCAGGAATACATCAGTAAGATGGCACCTAAAGATGAGCTGCTGAGAGAATGTCTGAGGCAGCAGCAGACATAGGAGGAAGTTGCTGGCATTGTCTACAGGAACATCTGCACAGTGGCTAGACTCCCCCCCCCAAGTCCAGATGGGAGATTCCATAGAAGGTCATAGAGAATAACGGCTAAGATCCTGTGGGACTTCCAGATTCAGATGGATAGCCAGGTACTGGGCAATCAACCAGACATTGTGGTAGTAGACAAAGATCAGAAGACAGTGGTGGTGATAGATGTAGCAGTGCCAAGTGACAGCAACATCAGGAAGAAGGAATATGAGAATCTGGGGAAGTATCAGGGCCTGAAGGAGGAACCAGAGAGGGTGTGGAAAGTAAAGGCCAAAGTGGTGGTGGTAGGAGCACTCAGGGCTGTGACTCCTAAGCTCCAACAGATCCCAGGAACAACATCAGAGCTCTCTGTCCGGAAGAGTGCAGTGCTACGAACAGCTAAAATACTATGCAGAACCCTCAAACTTCCCAGGCCTCTGATAGAGGACCTGAGATTAAGGAATACACATACTACCCATAAGGGGTGAGAGGGGATTTTTTTTTTTTTTTAAATTTAAACCACATTATTGGTAACTATTTCCAGCCAAAATGTATTGCCGTGGAAAGAAGACATACAGAGATAGAAGTTCAACAGATGCAAGCTAGATTTTTTTGGTGCTCTATTATTCATAGGTACTTTGGCATATCTCTCAGTAAACAGAATTGTGGTTCAGAGGCAGCCAGGGATGTTTGCAAGATGATAACCAAACTTTTTCCTCCATTGCTCTATTTAGGGTAGTGAAATTGTACAGTCAAAAATGGTTGGATATTGCACTTATCTATTTGTTAAGGAAAAAAGTTGCAGAGAATGGCATGCTGTATTACATCCATCGATCATATGTTTAGGAATATACTTTAAGCTTCAGTAATACCCATACAGAAAGTTTTATATCCATCTTTCAGAACAGCAAGTTTTATGGATGCGTTTTTTCACAGACAATCTTTTGCAAGCTTTGTATGCATATCAGTCTTGAAAAATTGCATGCATTCATTCATCATTGGAGTTACTATTTTTTCTTCCCTCCCTTAACACCCTGATCTGTTCATCACACATTTTCTATGGACTGTACTCAGCATCCATTCACTACATGGATATTTTATAGCTTGCTCTAATTCTGTCCATAGGCTGTTGCGTATTAGTTCTTAGAAGAACTAATTAACAGCAAAGACCACTCAGGATGGATGTTCTCAGGAATTTTACAATGATCTCTGATTGGCCTTGTGCAAATCTTCAGATCCAGTAATAGAAAAGGGAGGGAAGGGGAAAGAGAATTGTCAGGGGCTCTTTCACAGAATCTTTTCCAAGACAAAGAGGCCTTTAAAGGTTTACACATATATAAGTCTATATTCCATCTTTCACAGATGGAAGTTATTGCTTCCCCCCCCCACCCCACCCCGCCTAGATCATTTGAAGCCACCTAACCACAGGATGAACAGGGGACATTTGTCCTTGGCACTGGTAATGGGAATGATACAAAGCAGCCAGCTGACAGATGCAGTAACCTTTCCTGCTGGGTTTTGTTTTATTTTTTGGTGTCAGTCACCAGCCCAAATATCAAGGAGGTTATTCCGCTGTGTCTAGAGCAATTCACTGGTAGGGTGTTCAGTTAGTTGCCAAACCAGCTATAATATCATCTGCTCATACTTCTTTTTGCTTAGCAAAATGTCCAGACTGACCTACCAGCAGGTGGCAGAGAAGGGGCAGGAGAGATGGATGATTGTTGCAGTATCCACAAGAGTCTAAAGTTCACTGGAAATTCACCCGACAGCAAAATATCAGGGTGACCTGAGCCCTTCCTCTAGAGCTGGGCAAGAAAGGCAGGAGAGACCACAGATGTAATGGGGGTGGGGGGGTGGCTCTTTGCATGAACCTGGTTGTAGATATTGAGATTTAGCTCATAAGTTTGGAATGAACACAAGAGCAGGATACAGTTTCTCCAGTCTTTTTAAAACAGTGGAAAGGTATGGGGTGGGGGTGGGGGTGGGGGTGGGGGTGGAACAACTTCTCCCTCTTCCAGTCCCCAAATTACAGACCTATACAGAATGGTTCAAACTATGTACATGGCTCAAACACAATGTGAAACAGATAATGTTTAGAGGCCATGTGTCTGTCTGTCTATTTATTTATAAATAACACATATCATCTATTCCACCAGGCTTTCACTATATTTTGTCAGCACAGCAATCCTGTAAAGTTGATTTGGGGAGAATAACAGGCTCATGTTCCTCCATACAACTCCATCCTGTCTGGCCGCTCCCAGAGGGATAGATTAGGCAATTATATCTCTTCAGTTCTTACTCTCAACACTGGTTCACCACAGGGCTGTGTGTTGAGTCCCTTACTTTACACTCTTTATACATATGACTGTACCCTCATTCACTTCAGCAATATTATCATTAAATTTGCAGATGATACAACAGTGGTGGGGCTTATCTCCAAAGGAGATGAGTCTGCCTACCGAAATGAGGTGGACCGGCTGCTTTTGTGGTGCGGAGACAATAATTTGGCTCTTAATATCAATAAGACCAAGGAGCTTATAGTGGACTATAGGAGGAATAGATGAGATGTCCAGCCCCTGGTTATCAATGGAGACCGAGTGGAGCGGGTGGCCAGTTTTAAGTTTCTGGGTGTTACTATAAAGGAGGACTTGACCTGGGGCACTCATATTGCAGCCTTGGTTAAGAGGGCCCAGCAGAGATTATACTACCTGAGACTTCTCAGGAAACAACAACTGAATGAAAAACTGCTGGTGACCTTCTACCGCTGTACCATTGAGAGCATTTTGACCTACTGCAACTGTGTATGGTTTGCTAACTGCACAGTGGCAGATAAGAAAGTGCTCCAGAGGGTTAGCACCACTGCCCAGAGGATCATTGGTTGCCCTCTCCCCTCTTTGGAAGAACTTTATAGTTCCCTCTGCCTTAAGAAAGCTCAAAACATTCTTAAGGACCCATCCCACCCGGGATATTCTTTTTTTGAACTATTACCATCTGGCAGATGGTACAGGATAATGAAAACAAGGACCAATAGGCTGAAGAATAGCTTCTATCTTAGAGCTGTAACTATACTGAATTCTATTGTATAGTGCAGTATTAATGCAGCATCAGGGGTTGTGCAATATGGAATATGAAGGTTGTGTTATATGTGTTTTATGTGTGTTATGTGTTTTATGTGTTCTATGGTTTTTATATTTTTAAAGCTGCACTGGGGTGGCATTTAATTTCGTTGTACAAGTAGTACAATGACAATAAAGATTTCTATTCTATTCTTCTATTCTATTCTATTCTATTCTATTCTATTCTATTCTATTCTATTCTATTCTATTCTATTCTATTCTATTCTATTCTATTCTATTCTATTCTATTCTATTCTATTCTATTCAAGATGATTTGAACCTGGGTCTGCTCAGTCCTACCACTGTGACCCATGCTGTGAAACACCATGACCCACTGAAAAACATTCTTTTGTTTGTTTGTTTGATTGATTAAAAGAGTTCCCACATTTCAGGGCTGTTGGGTGTGAACCCCAGCCCCTCAGTCTTAGAACTAGCCATTGTTCAGACAAACAGCTGGAGAAGGCTTTTGTCTCACAAAATTTACAATGTCTAACATTCATTTAGAACTTGATCCTAATATATTTCTGCCCCAGTGGCTGCTGGTAACAAATACAGAGTCTGGGTTCACACATTCTACCAATGTTTTACTTACCTGTGGTTCATTAAATAAGGAATAAATTGTTGTCTACACATATCATGGCTTAAATACCACAATGCCTAAACTCATAAGCATGTTTGAATCACTCTATTATGGCTTAGTGCAATATATGAATCCCGTCTGAAATGTGAGAATCTAACTGTTCTTTTGTGTGGGTTGGGAGAAGTGTGCAGAGAAGTGAACTCCAGGATAATTTCCATTTTGGAAGAGCAATGGGGCATGCTAAGCATCTCCTAGTCCCTCTAAAACGTGTTGTGGTCAGCAGTGCAATCATCTTTATTCATCTTGATTTCAGAACGCTGAGAATAACCAAAGAGCACCAGTCAGGGCTCTCTCCAGCAGAGCAATGTGAGGATTCAGTCATTCAGCCAGTTCCTCAGTCCCCGATATGGCAGCTTCTTGAGTAGTAAAATCCCTTCATCTTTGCTCCAATTGAAAATGGAAAAACAAATTGGTAGCCTTCCATGCTTTCTGTCTCCACCCCCGGCCCTGGCCATTTTGTCCCCCAAAATCTGAGCTGTTGGTATGAAGGGAAATTGCTTGACCAGATATCACTTGTCCTGTGTGCAAATTTCCACTAAACTTTTGCCACCTTTTCCCAATAGTTGTGCTTTTCCCAATAGTTGTACCCATGATTAGAGGTTATTGTGTAGAATCTATGTGTTAGTATAAGGGTGTCTGGGTGGGCAGATAGAGGAGTGTCTTAGTTGAAACCTGAGGCTGGGATGCCAGAGGCAAAATTGGAATGCACATTGTTTAAGTAAGCCTGAAAAGATCAAGACAGGCAGCTTTTTACAGGGATGTGAAAATAACTAAAATGACTTATGATCAGATTTATTTACTAGAATGCTCTGAGTTCAGGCAACTGAAAACAGGATGAGGCAAATGTTTCCATGAATAGGAAAACTGCCAAAAATTCAGCATCACAAATGGCTGTGCTGCAGCTGAATAGTGAACATGAATGTAACAGCATGGTACTAATGCTGGATCAGCTCAAACGACACATATGGAGGGGCCCTAAGAGACTTTGTCTAGTTAAGCATCAGATGCTCTACTTTATTTCCCATTCAGTGCTTTCAGCACTGCTCCCTTTCAGTAAAGTCCATTACGCTTCTGACCCTAGACTGCAGTTATTTCCTTCCAGCAACTGCAAATTGTGAATATGTTATATGTACATATCGTATATTAGGTTTATGGTAGTAGTAAAGGCAACCCCACAAATGTGGTGTGTATCTTCAGCAGCACCAATCTGTATTTCCTCACCACTGTTGTGGCCTTTGTTATGTGTTTCACCAAATGCTCTTGTTTCAGTCAAGCCAACAATGTGATTGATTGATTGATTGATTGATTGATTGATTGATTGATTTACGTAAGTTCGTCTATGAAATAGTTTTGCCGTGTGGCACTGGACCTGCTCCTAAGATTCTAGGAGAACTCAGAGTTTGGTCTGGGGTGATTTGTTAAATCCATCCTTCAGTTCTGTTAAATCCAATGGAATGTCTTGCTGAAAGTGTCTTCTTTGATGCATCCTTTGGACATTTCTGTTGATTGTTTATAGTGATTTCAGTGAGTAATTCTTTTTGTAACTTGCTAGACTTGGGGGAGGCCTTTCCCTGTCAATGTTTTGCCTGCCCTTTGGGGTAGAAGGTTTATGCTTAGCCTTTTGTGGAATTGGTAGCTGTTTAGGTTTCCTCACACAGATCTTGCCATAAGGGTTCCTTCTTTCCTTCTTTCCTTCTTTCCTTCCTTCCTTCCTTCCTTCCTTTCCATTGCTACCACTAGGAGGAGTTGACATATGTGGTTATTTAAATGACCCCACACTGTGTTCTGGTAGGATTTCAGCATTACTCATTATAAATTATCTGGCTTATTGTGCATATACAAATCATCATCATCTTCATCATCTCCGATTATTTTCTACATGATCATTTCTTCTGATCATTACATATAATAGCATTTTAAAGACAATTTGAATGGAGACTGATGATCCCATGTACATTTAGTAGGATTTGCATTTTCTACATTTTCTAGATTAAAATATGGAGAGAAATATTGCAATTTTTGGTCTAAGTGCAAATATCACATCTGAATATTGTGATAGAGTTCTCAGGTCAATATATACATTCAAATTTGTCAAATGTAGGACAGACAAATTACATGTGCTTTGCTTCAAGATAATATATACAAACATATGTATCTGTATCTGTCTATATCAATGGTAATACCTATAATTTAAACACAGATTTAAATGGAGATTGACCAGAAATAGTTCCTAGCTAACAGCATATGCTTCTGTATATAGATATCATGTTAGAAAAATTCAGATATTTAACCCCCATTTTCAGTTGTTAGTGGTGCAGCCCAGCAACTAACAAAACTGCATCAGATTATACCTGCTTTTTAAAATTATTATTATTTATTTATTTATTTACTTACTTACTTACTTTTGGTACTTGAGAAACTTAAAAATGTCAGCCAAACAGTTGTTTCTGCAAATTCAAGTACAGCTATGCTAGGACTACAGCTCCTATTTTGGCTGAAATTCTGGGACTTAAAGATCCAGCACATCTTGGAAGAGATCCAGGTTGGGAAAACTGTTGTAAAATCATTACCTCTTTAGTGAGTTGACATGATACAATCATTAGGCCTGTACAAATCAGTCTTCATTTTATTCAAACTGGAAGGCATTATTTGATGTCAAGGGCAAACTGATTTTGTTTGGGAAAAAAATCCATAAGCTATATTGGGCACCAAAATGCCTGCAGCTGCTTTTTTTTTTTTTTGATGGAATGGGATGAAAATAGCAGCAATGTGAAAACAGTATTAATGCCAGGTTTCAGCTGGGGATAACTTCAAGGGTTTCTTTATAATAAAATGTCAAAATATTCCTTTTGCAAAGAGCCCAGGTTAGTTGAACCAACCAATGCAGGAGGTGTCCTGCTTTAACTGAAAAAATGAAACTTTCCAAAACTTTGTTAAAAAAAAAAAAAAAGCTTATTTTCCACTTGCTTATCTGAGGGATAATGACAATTGAGATCAGAGTTTCCATCACTAAGTGTTGTGATTATAAAAACTTATGGAAGCTACAGCTTTGGACACTTTGGGGGGTACCACGGTATGTCCATAAAATACCACTGCTACATGAACTGCACTGGGTTCTAGTACATTTCAGGGTACCACTGAAGATGCTAGTTATTACTTTAAAGCTGCATATGGCAGGGGATGAGGATCCTGTCTCTGGCGGTTTCTGCCCTTCCCACCACATCTGGTAGGTGGGTATGCTTCAAGTTATTATTTGCTAACTGCCTGGCAAAAGCAAATATACTATGAATAATGTTTCATTTGTTGGGTTGCATAAGTTGGGTAGACCTAACAAAGAAGGTTATGAAAAAGAAAACAGAAAAAAAAATCAAAAGAATATGAAGAATGGCTTATCTGAGAATCTTACGAAAATAAAAGAAAAAATATATATTATGTTGAAGTCACTCCTAGGTATTTCTTTGTTGTAAACTCTGAAATTATGTGAAATAATTCACCAAGGTTTCAGGCAACTTGGATGAACTGCACAGAACATTGTTAAAGAAAGTGCTTTTTTTTAAAAAAAAGTAATTTAAAGTTACAATTCCAGAATTTTAGAATTAGAAGGGTTTGATTTTAACATCTCTGCAGTTCATTTGCAAACCATTTTTTTTTTTTACACACTCAAATAAACATTCATGGTGAAGAGTGTGTGCCATTAAACATTCAGAAGCAAAATATCAGTTTTTAGAATTTGGCCTCTCGTTGATGAAACGAAAATAAACAAACAGATGGTCGCTTAGTGTGTGCCGTATGGACTGCGCAATATTATGTTCATGGAACGCAAAACGATCACTTATGGTTACTTGACAAGTGTTTCAAGGTATGCTACTTAAAATTCACAAGAAAGATGTATGAAGGTGACTTTAGGACTTACAGAGAACCTGAGCATGTTTTTTTCTAAATGTCCTTCCTGCAGAAAAGTGGTAAGTTAAAAAAAGAAAAGAAAAGAAAAAGAAAGAGAAAAACAAAAAACAAAAAACCTGCACTAAATATAAAGAATTCAGAATCCCAAAACCTTAAAGC
This sequence comes from Python bivittatus, assembly GCF_059951505.1. Classification (NCBI taxonomy): domain Eukaryota; kingdom Metazoa; phylum Chordata; class Lepidosauria; order Squamata; family Pythonidae; genus Python; species Python bivittatus. The sequence goes on from NW_028277113.1 coordinate 4,476,135, forward strand.
AGTAATCATTAAGCCTCCCATCCTAATTTATGTTCATTAATAGTAACAGTGTTAAAAAATAAAGATTTATTCCTAATAATTATCAACCATACAGCTACTAGTTTCACATTAATTAAAGGGAGCTTTAACAGCTAATTAAATTTGAATGCCACTATTCTAATGCTATAGCCTCACAAAGCAATCATATATTCAAGGAGATCCATAGGTCTTATTATTAATGCTGCAGACTGAATCAACAAAATGGCATTTCATAATAGCAATCTAGAAAACGGGATGGATGGATGGATCAATCTAAGTCAGAAAGGTAATTCTAGACTAGAGATATTAATGGTTTATTATGAAATATTGAGGGAAATTATGTTTTTAAAGGGCTGAAACAATTGTTAATATGTCAGTATCTGGGTGAGTGGAAAGCTAAATAAAGAGACCACTTCAGCAGCAGAAGGGAGGCTGGGATATGTGAATTAAACACAATAATAAAAATTTTCACTACAGCATGTTTTTTTTTAATATTCCAATTCAATCTCAGTTTAATCTCTTGCCCAGTTATAGAAATACTTCAAGGTTTCAAGTACAGTTCAGCAACTATAGCCCACCCCAAACTGGCTGCCGAGATACATACGTGTGGGCTTAGAAGTCTGGTAAAGAGAAATTGCAGCTGAGTCCTTTAAAGGGATTTCTTTCTGCTCGGTACACGCTGCCTTTTCCCTCTGGTGAATCAATGTTTAGGTTTAGTGCAGATTTCTACAGACCCACCAAGCTAGGGACTGGTAGGAAATCTGTTCACTTAAATTTTCAGATAAGCATTTGAGGGGAATAAAAAGTGACTTTTCCATCAATGGTATAGAGAGAGCTAGAGGTTTAAAGAAAGAATGGCAGAAAGCAGAACTGGTAAATTCAACTTCCGAACCAGATTCTGAGTCTTTGCTCTTCAAAGTCTGTGTTTGAATCCCTCCATATTCAGGTACATTTGCAATGCTAAATTACTATTGCCATTTGTTTCTGACACGCTTCGTATTTTTCAACACCACATGGCAATCACTGCATGGAGATATCTTTCTTGCAATGCTGGGAATATTTATACTACAACTGAGCCAAAGGAAAATGGCTGTGAATTTTCTTTGGGCCATTAAAAAAAAACCCCAAACGTTGAAACTTTGCAAACTTCTTTGATGATAATTGTGAGAAAGAAGAAGTAATAGGTTAAGTCGTCTTTTCGTTTGTGATGAGAGTAAAACAGCTGACTGAAACCAATACAGACATCTATCATGATGAAGAAATTCAGTTGCATGTTTATTCTGGGGTGTCTACTGTTTCAGAATCCTGAATCCAGGCTACATTGGGGCAGTTAGGGCTAATATGGCATTCTTATGAGGCTCTGATTTGCTGTGTCCTTCTGTTCAAGATCCTCCATGAAGCTCTCTTGATTTGAAAACTGCTACGTTGGACTGTGTAAGCCACCAAGAACCCATTTAATGAAATGGGTTATGGTCAGTGTGGAAGAGCAGGCTGTTGAGGGGAGGCACTGCCTCCCTCCTATCTGAGTCTTCTCCTCAGCATCAGCACGACAGACTCACTTATAAAAGCTGCAGCCTTGACTCAGGTGGGGGAGGGAAGGTGTGTGTGTGTGTGTTTTGGAAACTCTGTGGCAGCAACAGAGACAGTAGCCAAATAAAAGAAGGTGTTTTTCTTCACGGAGACTGACAGGTCCAGAGGAAAACAGAAGAGGCACAGCCGAGCACAATGTTGGGAAGGTGCAAGTGGTCTATATGCTGCCCATGTCAATAAAGAAGGAAAAAAAAGAATAGAAGAAATTCCAGAGAGAGAGGATTTAAAGATAGACCAGGTCTGTAAGAGTAAAACACTGTTGTATAGTAGTAATAGTAGTATAACAGCAATAGTATACTAGTAATAGCAGTAGTATAATAGTATTGTACTACTAGTATAATAGCAATAGTCATTGTAAACTAGTAATAGTATAATAATAGTATAGCATAGAAGAATAATCTAGAGTGCAGTATAGTAATAGTAGTAGAATATAGTGTAGAAAAAATATATAGTATCATTAGTCATAGAAATAGAGTGCCGGAAAGATAATAGTCATAGAAAGAATTCACACACACATGTTTGTATATTTCAGTTTTGTATCTTGGATAGTTTCCCCCCCCCAAATAAAACATCTCTCCCACTCTTATAAGGAGATATAAAAATGCAAGTGTCTAGGGCTCAGTGCTTTTGTGGATCTTTTGAATCTGGGTCAGTCTAATTGGGTGCAGTTTAAAAAAGAATCTCTGACAATCAGCTTGCAAAAAGAGACTGGATCTTCTTTCAGAACTGAGGATATGGCTGTATAGAGGGCCCTTCTACAGCCCTAGCTTGTATTTGCAAAGACATTCCCTTTTAAGCTCAATAAATTCAGACGGGGGGAGGGTCTTGTTAACAGCCCCTTAAAATGACCATGACTTCTGAGTCCCTCTTTCCAGGAATGACCAATAAAAACACATCCTATTATCCACATTACCTTGCCATGTTTTAGGAAGCTAAGAAGCTTTCCATAATTCCTAGCTTTTGCTGTAGGCGATCACATCTTTCTTAATGCACTTCAAGACTGCCACAATTTTCATTCCTCATGCCCAAAGAAGTTTGCAGGTGATCTGGTATTGTTAAACTTGTGCTGACCCACAATGCTGAAATCAAGGGCCAGGAACCACTGTCCAGTTGCCAAGCTGGGGCAATTCCTGCAGCAACAAAAATCCTATCATCCCACTCCACAGGAAAAGGAAAACCCCTTTTGTACTTCTCATCAATCCTATATTGATGAGAAGAGTAAAAAGGAGAGAATGCTTGTCAAGCCCAAGGTCCCTTCCAATTCTTACATTCGATGATTCTGCACAATTTTGGGACACTGAGAGGGAACTTCAAAACCATCCAGCTAGCCTTTCCTTAGAGGACCCAGGAGGAAGAGTGAGGCAAACATTCTTTTCAGGAGGAAAGGACACATACTTTTTCTCAAATAAACCAAGCCTAGCTTTATACCAGTTTCAACTAAACCACCGCTAAGCCAGAAGTAAATTGGCTCATCTCTTTTATTCTGCTGACATCATGGGAGCCCAACCTCCTTTTAATATTTAATTAATATTCTATGTATCTGAGCATTCTGTTACAAATTTGTTGAAACTTTCACCTGATTTTTATAATGAGGAAGTGGGCCTAACCCAGATTAAAAGGTTGCTCTGCTTACTGCAGATCTTGGCCAGTCTTTTTTTTTTTTTTTTAACCTTTTCAGATAAGGGTTCCTGCAGGAGAATTAAAAAAAATCAAAATGATGGCTACCACCACGCATATATGCCACTCAAAGTAAATAAATAAAATAAAAATAAAAATAAATTGAGGACCCACACCTTCTTTTTTAATAGAAAAAGCAAGGTTGCAGATTTGATTGCATGGCCATGCCTGCCATCTTGACTTTTTGACCATCCTGTGCTCCTGCCCTCAGAATAATTCTTATTTTTGTTGCTATTGGTTAAAAAAAGATGGTATATCAGGAAAGAAGACAGCTGAAATAATATTTGCTCATTCCTGAAGCTGAGGTTCTTACATATCCAGCAATTGTGAAAATGCTAGATCATGTTACTAGCTGTTTCTTCCTGGCCCCCATCCTGGAATGATGCTTCTTCAGCAAACACAGAAGGACTGAGTTCAGAGTAGACATGCATATGGCAAGAAAATTAAAATAAAACTATTTCTTAAAAAAAGAAAGCATTTGCTGCTATTTTTTTTTTTTTTTTGGTATATCATTGTCAGAACCTGCATCAACCAACGATTGTTAATGTACAAAGCATAGCAGTCAATGGGAGTTTGATTGATTTGCTTCTGCCAATTGTGACTAGGAAGGGGGGCTAGTAGTTAATGGTTATAACAGAAGTAGTACTGGGAGATGGTGAGGAGCTTAACCTTATATGGGCAATGAGGCCGGACCTGATTGCAGGCAAGGCCAGTGGGGGCCTGATGGCCAGGAAGGAGCTATGTATCCCTGGGAGGAAGGGAAGAGGTCACCACCAGGTGAAAAGGAATTGAGGCGCCATGGCAACAAGGGGAGGGGGGATAAATAGAGGGAAGTTTACGCAGGCTTTAGTTTTAGCAATGTTTTGTTTCAAGCTGCATGTACCACACAATAATGGAGCATTTATCTGAACCAGGCCTGGTTTCATGAGAATTCTTCTGAATTGGGGTTTGGGCTTTGTGGACTTGACAATCATTATAAAAGGCTAGTGATATTAATTTTACTTTTAACATATAATATACCACAAGACCTTCCTACCTTTTCTAAAATATGTGATTGAATTTTTCTTGATTTAAAAGAAACTCATCCCATTTGCTGATCCCTTCTAACCCTACCTTCATCATGGATATTTTCACATGAGGTTTTTAATATGCAATCCCTCTGCCTCATTCACATTATCATCTTCCATTTTTCCATTTTTTTTCCTTCCATATCTTTTACCCTTTTTCCTAACCAGAGGAAAAGAATCATAACTTTTGCTGATAGAACTAGCCCTTTTTCTGAAAGTATTCTTAGGGGCTGTAGCTTCATGTGCACTGTTCGAAAGCAGATAATCTACTTCGTCTTTTCAAAACAAGCCCATAATTGATCCTGGAGTGATGATATGTAATGACAAGGAGAAATAATTCCCCCTCCCCCTCCTTCTTCTTCCTCCTTCTCCTCCTCCTCCTCCTGCATTGTTGACCTCTTGTGGTCAATGCCAAATCCCCATGTATCATAATTCCCAATAACATTTGCAACCTAGAATTAAACAAATTTATCTTCTTTTTTTTTTTTTAATCTTGATGGGGTGTTTATTAACAATGGGGAAATGAATGGAGAAATTTTAAAATATACAAATGTTGGTAGAAAATTAGTGGGCAGTATGTAATTAGCTGCAAGGGATAAATATCTAAAGAAAAAAAAAGCTAAAATGGTGATGTACAAGGGTGTACCTCTGTTAGTTTATTATATGGAAGTGAGATTTAGGACTGTCAGGAGAATCATAGAAGCTGAATACAGTGGGAATGGGATCTTAAGCAGCATGTGTGGTAAATCAGGAATCAATGTAGTCAAGAATGAATGGCTGCTAAATGAATGTGGATTGAATATGAACATGAGTGACAAATATGAAAGAAGTACATTGAAGTGATATAGAAAGAATGAATAAGGATCAAATTGCAAAACAAATATTTGAAGGAAGAGCGAATGGGCTGACAGGAAGGATAAGACTGAGAAAGTCATGGTTGGATGGAGTTGATGAGGTACTCCAGAAAAGAGAGGTGAGAAATATAAAGAACAAAAGGCAATGAATAAATCAGTGTATGAACACGATGGAAGTAAGAATGACTTGCAAGGACAGAAAGATAGTGAATGGTATTGGTGTAAACTAGATTTATCTTTTTCTTTTTTCTTATCTCATGTCTTTAATTTCTTTTGCTTGCTGTTTCTTTACTCATTTTCTGCACCTTGCATATTGTTGCTTACTCTGAAAGGAGAATAGCATGATAGGTACTGTATGTGTGTGCTCTAGTTTCAAAGCACATAACAGTACAGTTTGCTTTTGAAAGTCTGAGGTGAAGGGAAAGTTAAAATAGCTCTTATTCCATCTCTTCTGTTTTATGTAAACCACCTATTCCCACTTGAATGGCATTTGATTTTCCATGCTTGTTTATGAAAAAGAGAGGGGAAGTTATTTCAATAAGCTATACTACTAAGGCCTAATCTTATGTGGTTTGATATGTGCTCCTACTATAAGACAAGTTTCACAGAAGGAAGAAAACAAATACAAGATAGACTCAAACATGCTAAGTCATAGATTTCTTAACCACAACTGAATAAACTACATTTGACAAAGTTCATTCAACACATTGACCTAAAACTAAACAAGCCACTTTAGGAGAAGGATGTAAAAACCTAGTCATTTAGTTGTGAGGAAATTAAGGTTTTGTGAATCCTATTGAGGTTCAGACCAGGCAATCTAAAATCTACCATCAAGTTCTGGAAAAGGCAGGACACATAAGCGAAGAATTTTCTCATACTGCCTCTGACTAAATATCTGGACCACCACTAGATAGTTGTTTTCTGTATCTCTTCACTACCATCTAATGGTACCCAGATTGCAGCCTTGATTTCATATCTTAAACTATGACTGATGCTTTATAATACTGAGCAATCATTCTTCCTTTGCTGTTAGGTCACATTACGCAAATGAATTATGAAAATATCAGAAGATTCTGATATTCTTGTAATATCTTTCATTCAAGGGAAATTCTTTAATATTATCTCCAGAATTAGACAGGCAACCTGAAAGCCAGTGTGGTGAATGATTTGTCCATTTGACCAAGACTTTGGAAACTGAGTTTCAAGTCCCCATTTGACCAAGCAGCTCATTGTGTGACTTTCTTTCTTCATTTTGGATGCTCCCCTCCCCCCAACATAAGCTGCCTTAACTTTCTGGGTTAAAGATAGAATATAATGATGTAGAATGCAAAAATCAAATTGAGACAGTGTCAGATATGAAATATTCCAGCTTAAATAGATTCACCCTATTACAAGTGAGGCCTACATTCTTTCCAAGTTAGGCTTAAGTAGCAATAGGTTTGGCTGCAACAATAAGTTGGTATTGTGAAGTAACTCCCTTCTTTGCATTTTAAGAAGGGCGAGCAGAGACACTAGAAAAGGCTTAGTAAGAGATATGACTGATCAAACTAGGTCTTATCACTAAGAGAAAATAATAACAAAAGAAAATATTTTGTCAGTGAGCATGGGATTCAAAATAGTTTCTTCTGCTTCCCAAATGTGTTTTCTCTAGCAAGCCCCCTCTATATGCACTATTTTCTCAAAAGTAACATTAATTTTTGCACTTTGGAGTGTTTTCTTTATAGATAGGTCTGCACAATCTTGGAGAACACAGGGCAGGCCAGATGGAAACATGAGTGGGGATGTTTGTTCATATGTGTGGACCCTCAAGACCTCTACCATGCTTCTTCATGTGTGTTATGCTTCTTCATCTGATCCTCTTCACCAAGAATGAACTCAGCAACAAAATAGCATGCCTTAATTTCTCTTCAGTATAGAAAGGAGCAGATTCTTGGTGCATTTAGTCATGCTCTTATGCTATTTTACTGTTCTTGGAGCAAGGAATAAACATGTTACAGAAATTATATTTTCTGGATGATGAACAGAGAATTCTAGGAAAAGTGTACTCTTCAGCAGTTTCCATTTGGGATTTATTCTCTTATACAACCAGTACAGCATTTTTTTTTTCCTGGCTAATCCTAACATTTCTTAAAAGTTTATTTAGCCCATAAGTCTGAAAAACAGGTTTTGTGTTCCTGGGTTTTCAGATGCCTTCATCTTTTAGAAGGGAGATTAAAATTGTACTAGAAAGTAATGGCAAAAGTTCAGTAGAGTGTGCCTTAGGTGAAATCTCCAGGTAATAAGAAAACCAGTTCAAAGACATTGGTAAGTTAAACAGTCAATCCCAAGAGGTATTAAACAATAACCCTTTTGTTTTCCTGAGAAGTTGACAAAATATTTTGTTTATTATTACATGGTTTTAATACTGGAAATAGTTTGGAAAGGGAACAGCCAAGATATATATTCCGTGGCTCTTTCTTTTACTTTATGCTGATAAACAATCTGTTCAGCAAGGAATTCAGCAGTACTATATATTTCACTTTCAAACACTTATTAGAAGTGGCCTGATATTTATCAGAAGAAAATTAAACATATACTATACTTTATTAGCCATATTTGTTTTATAGAATATGCAGAATACTTTATTAGAAAAATTGCATACTGAAGCCAATTTATTCATGGCCGGAACCGTGAGCTCCAGGCAAATGATATACCTTCATTTATTGAAACTTGAAGGAAAGTAATGGAATTGTGTTTGCTAAAATGTGGGTTACAGACATGTAGAAGTTGGAAACAATAACAGAGAATAGAGTTGCAGTTGTTCTTCATCTATACAGTCAATGACTATCTTTTAAAGGATGTAATTATGAAATAATCAGTTTAAAAATTATGGGATCCTTAACATCAGTTGAGGATAGCAAATGAAGGGATTATCTTTATCTGGAATAATTGGGAATGTAGAATACACTAGGGATTATGAATGCAGAGGAATTTCTTCTGAGTGTGTTTTTGGGATCAGTGCTGATCCCAAATGAAAATTGGGCAATACAGTACCTCCCTGCCCCCCCCCCAAAAAAAAATCTGTAAAGGGTTTGGTATTACATTTACCTTTTTTTTTTTTTTAATGTACAAGATGGCCAAGGGATCTCTTCATTTTGTTAACCTTTAAATATCCCAGCAGACTTACAGCAGAGTTATTTCTGCAGCATTGTTGAGAATTTTGTGCTTTAGTGGTTATTCTAGAAAGCACTAGAGAAGCAAAGAAACCTTTGTCCAAAGAACTTTCTAGCATGCTGGGCCTTTCAAAGTTTAAAGAAAGCACCAAGAGGTTTCTTAGCCATTTCATGCAATATCCAACTGTCTCATCCAATCTGACAAATATATTTTTAGGATTCCAGCGTTACCACTATTGAGAAATCATTCCACCAATAAATAGCAGCTCTGAAAACCTATATTCTTATGTTTTCTTAGGGTTTTTTAAAAAATCCTAGGAAAAAGAACTTTGACCTCTAAAATTTCCATGCAGGACAATGTTGTTTTGTTTCTGTTGTTACTTTTAGTGAGAATCTATACATCTCCAATAGGGAGGGACATTTTTTTTCTGTGGTATCATCTCCCACAACTGACAGGTGTCTACCTGGTTCATGAAGAAATGTGTAAATGTTAAATAGTTGTATACAAAAAAATAAGAATTGAATCTGTCTCTGTGCCACTCAAAGCCCTGAAAAGGCCTTGGGATTTCTCATGCAGCTGCAAATGATGAGAAACTGGATAAAAAGAAGCAAGGACAGCCTTAATAAAACACTGAAAACTTGGTTAACTACACAGAGTTTTACTTTCAAGCACTCTACTTGAATGATACATATTCTCTTCTATTGCTACCGGTTTTGTTTCCAGCCTATTTGTGCATTTTTGCATGTTCTTATTATCAATGGGAAAACTTAATGGATAAGATTCTCCTTCATTTCTTCTTACAGCTCATTTTATTAAGTTAGATCCCAGCCTAGCTTTATGTTATGTGTTAGAGGTTTATTTTATCCATTTTCCCCTTACATTTTGGGAATCTACTCCCTGGCAGTTTCTTCAAATTGCTTTAGCTTTACAAAAGAAATTATATTCTGCTATAACCATCACTATTGCCATGCAAATAAGCAAGAATCAAGATACTGTATGCAGTTGAGTTTCATAAATGCAGAAACATTTTCCTGCTATTTTTTTAAAGAAATAAATTCCACAATAGGAGACAGGGGATATATGGTATGACTGGTTGCATTCCTGTGTCCTAATTTAAACATCTGCATGCAAAAATAAGATATATCAGTATAACTGCTCTGCAAGTTAACGAAAGGGCTAAAACAATGTTAGACTCTTACAGTACAGATTTCCATATCTAGATATTACAGAACTGACATTTTTAGAAAGATTCAGGGGGGAGGGGGGAGAGAAGAAAAAGGATTTCAGTCCTATGCACAGGTTCCTTTTGAGTAAACCCCACTGAATACCATAGAATTTCTGAGGAAATATATATGTGATTATGTTTCTATAAAAAGTGTTAAGATGCGTCCAAGATGGGTTGGGGATAAGACATTATTAGGATAAGTCCTTAATAAGGTATTTTTGTGCCAGGTTTAGTGGACCATGAGTCCACGGTGGCTGTACAATTTATAACCCAGTTACGTTTGAGAAAAAAAATGTATCTCCTTATGCAAGAGCCCTGAAATGTTTGGTTCCTAGTCATGCTGTTTCTTTCTCACCCCCACCACCTCATACCTCCAAGGGAGTCCATTGTACATTATAAAGTATTGCAGCTGAAAGAAACTTACATAACAAGTTCAAATTCTATGCAAAATAGCAGAAGGGTAAAGTGGAAGTTAGTCTATGTAGGATCTAATTCCTGGGAGCTCTTCAAACTGAGGACAAATGAAAGTCAGGGAGAAAATAAGCAATGAAGCTGAAAGAATTTCATTGCTGCAAATAACTTGGGACGTTAGGAAGTTTATTTTTTTCCTAAAAGCAGCACTCACCAGAAATGTTTCTTGGGTCACACTCAGAGATCGTGCTCAGAAATATTAGAGATGTCGCTGATCATTTCCCAAAGGGTTGCAAGCTCTTTCGGTGGTTTTCCATGTTCCATGAAGCCTGGGAGTTTGCCAAATGGATAAGGGATCTCACAGTCAGCAATGGCAGACAGACATCCGTAAAACACTGCTCGCTCACAATCTATCTTTGTAATGGGCAGTCCCACAAGATGTGGTTTAGGATGCATTCTATTAAGGGGAGGGGAGAGGCCTATAGCTCTGGCTGATAGCCCTGGACAGATGAGAACATATATTTGTAGAAATAAGGATTTCAATACATTGTAACCTTGGCTGAAATGCAGAAGCCTGCCCTGAGTTTGAGAGCTGATTCCCTGAAAGAATATCCCCAGCAAGTTTTTTTTCCAGCTCTTGCAGAGTGAGTCTGTCCAAAAGCAGCTGATAAATGGTGAGCACTTTCAATTCTGACATTTGAAGAAGCAAAGAAATGTGTACAGCCCTACCCAAGTGACTATTTTTTTTTTTCAAGAGCTGCTGTTCAATGGGGGGACAAAGCACCACCCAAACAAAGTATGACATTTCTCTTACATTTTTAGCATAGGGGCTGTTCCATACTTATCTGAGTACTCAACTGGCAGAAAAGTAAAGTATACATTGAAATAAAAACACCTTAATTTTATAAGATGGGTGAGGATGCTGCCTTCTATTTTAAAAAGGGGGGAGAAAAAAAAAAAAGGTGAGGCCATATTTCCAATCTTAACAATGGGGAGAATATTTAAAGTTTTAAATTTAAAGTTACAATCCAAACAGTATTCTTTGAAAGTATGGCAGGGAATAGATAGATAATAGATAATAGATAATAGATAATAGATAGATAGAATAGATAGATAAACTATCATAAGTGCTGCCAGTGACTTTGGGAATAACTAAGGATCAGAAAACACCATTTTGCATCCTCAGGCAGTCTTCCTGCCCAGCACCAGGGAGAAAAAAAGATGGAGGCATATGCAGAATGTCTCCTAAATACAAGTGGAAGATATGCAAAGGGTCAAGTAAAGGACGCCAATCCTAACCCACACATTTTCTCAAAAATGTATAGAAGAAAGATCTGCTTCCCTTTTCTGTGACACCAAAGGGAGATTTTGGCCAGGTGACATCAGGCCTTTTTCACAGAGCCAAGTCAAGAAATCCCCAGTGATGGCTGATGTACAGCACATTGTTCTCCCCAAGTAAAAGATAGGAAGTACATAGCACTGAGAACTAGGAATGTTTGCTATCACCAACTTCTTGAAAGTTTTGTTTGCCCTTGAGTGGAGTCAGTACCTGTCTTCACACAACTTAACCATTTATTCCACCCAGTTTTCTGGATATGCAGAACTCATTCAACCTTGAATTAATCACCGTGCACAACCGTGAATTAATCAGGGTGTGCACAATATGCTTGGCTAAATTTGGTGTGTCATACAAACAAATGACTCCAGTTTGTTTGCATGACACCAGGGAAAAGTATCACAAAACATCAGGCCACTTCTGGTGATCTGGAGCTCTGATAGGGCTTGTTGCTTCCACTGCCTAAACTCAATCAGTCCTAAGTCCTTTTATTCTCCTTCCCTTCTTCTTCTGATAACTTCCTACAATGCCTCTGACACAGGCATGTTATATTAGAAGGAGGAAGGAAACAAAATCTTGTCACCCTGGTTTGAGTACTAACATTTCCAAAAGCCATTTGGTTGCATTTTTCAGTGGTGCTACACCATTGTCTTATTGGCTGCATTCACACAGCCCATCTAACCAGGTCACATAAAGATGTGGTTGCATTTGATTTGATTTGTAAGTTTGATTATTGTTATCTTTGATTCTTTTATGTGGCTTACTGTGATAGATAAAATTAATTTGTTTAACTGATGGCTCAATGCATTTATCCAGGTTAAGCGGGATATATGAATACCGATGTTTAAGAAACAAAAATCACGTACAAGAAAAACTATAGGGAGCTAGAATAGAGCAATAAGAAATGAAAAAAAACCTGTTACAGTCCGTACTTTTGTGGAATCCCAAAGAGGTACTTGAATTTTTTTCCTTTACCATTAGAAAAAGGCCCTTCCAGAATAGCAAAGCCAATGCTTCGGCTCCAATGTCCATTGAGATTGCTTGCCAAAGAAAGGAAGGCAGTAGACACAAGGACTTTAACAACATTTGGCTTAGTCAAATACTGTAGGGAAGAAAGTTTTCAGAGTCTATCAGAAATCGTGAGGCAAGGTTGGACAGACTAGGACCCCCATTTAGCCCCTTGGCTATCTCCAAATATCTCTGGGATCAGATTGTCAAATTTTCAGTGACAAACTCTTATAATTTCACATTTATTTTTTTTTGGGGGGGGGGAGTGAAAAAAAGATGACATAACCCTCACAGTGGCAAAATAAAACCAAAACTAAGATTGTGTAGCCTTGGGCCACCAAAAAAAAAAAATAGGCAACAAGGTGTAATTCCTTAGCCGTAAATTTTCTTCAAACACACACACCCCTGCCATGTCTTTGCTCCTATCCTCTGAATCCCCAGGGTCCACCCATAGGTGTCTGCTGGGGGAAGTACAAGGGACACATGATTAAATGTGTATTGGGACAGTGTGACACAGATTCTGCCCCTTACATACTTGCATGTAACATTGTAATACTAGTATGAAAGGGCAGAGATTTCATCATAACATTACAATATATGTTGACATTTTGGTATCACTATGATTAGGAAAGAATGTATACTGTATCTCTTGAATTATAGGAGTAAAGCAAGATAGTTGCCATGATTAGATTTCAGATAAATTTAATCTTCCAATGAAAACAAAGAGTTTTTTTTTGGGGGGGGGGACACATGGATTAACAGTTCTGTTATATACTTAACTAAGTCAACACAAGCTTACAGTACATCATGCTAATTTACAATAGTTACATTTAAGCTTGTGTGTTTTTTCAGGGAACCTAAGAGCAGTTGTTTGTCTAAGTACTAAAAAGCCAACAACCAAAGGAAGGGATTGATTGATTGATTGATTGAATTAATAGGCCACCCAACTCCATAAGATTCCAAGTGGCTTCCAATGTTAAATAGCAATGGCAAGTTAGTAATAAAGACTAGCCATGGAGAAAGTTGTTGGGTTCTTCAACCTGAAGACTCATTCTGCAGACACAAGTGCTTATGCACAGCAAACCACAGCACTCAGCCTTTTTAACATCATGAACAATGCAAGAATGCTTTCTTGTGCAGAAACCTCATGGGAGTCCCGAGTTCTAGGTTTCGTTAACAGACTGTTGGCCTCATCCAGAAGCTGGTGCAAGTATGAGAAGCAATGTGATTACAGAGACATCTGCTGAACTTGTTTATGAGAACTCAGAGGCCTGACAGTCAGTTCATCCTTGAGCCCAAACCCGTCAGGACTCCTGAAATATGCTATTAAAATCTGTACAGCTCAGTGCTGTCACATTAAAGTCCCTGCACTATTATTAAAGTCACTGAAGTGATAGCAAACCACATTGTACTTATAGACTTCCAGGGAGATGCAAGAAATTTCTGATTCAAAACATGTCACTCAGATGGGAAAATATACCACAGCACTCCTCTATTTTCAGTGTCATTGTAAAACGTATTGCATTAAGATCAAATGCAATTTCCGTTCTAGCTGTAATAGTCAGGCCTGCTAAGAACAGATAATGTTTCGTTAATAATCAGAAATCAAAGAGATCTTTGAATTAATTTTAGGCAACATATGCACTTGTACAGAATTCAGAAAATACAAATCTGTGTATGCATGCACATATATGGATAGATAGACACACTGGTATACTAGTTAATAATATGGGAAAGGAATTTAGAGATCTATGAGGGCTCAGAGCCAGCATGGAGACCCAGATGCAAAATTCCAACTCAGACAGGAATTTTAGGAGTGACTTTGAACCAAACACCATCTCACAGCAAAATCTCCTTAAAAGTTTGCTATGAGGATTATGACATGTGGGAGAACCAATTACATATCCTAGCAGAAGAAGCAGAATTTAAATATTAAATATTGCTTTAAGTGTAATCATGTGCCAAAGATGCAACAATTTTCTTGCAACACTTTGTGGAAGTGAAAGATGGACTTTGAAGAAGCAAGATAGAGTATTAATGCTTTTGAACATTGGTGTTGGAGAAGACTCCTGAGAATACCATGGATAGCCAAGAAAATGAGAGAGAGAGCGAGAAAATTGAACAAATCATTCCGGAGTTCTCACTTGAGCCACAAATGATCATGCTCAAATCATCATAGTTTGGACATATCATTAGCTTTCTTGAGAAGTCTATAATGCTGGGAAAAGGGGAAGGAAAGAGAAGAAGATAACAAAGCGGAATGACCTAATTATAAAGGTGATGGGTCCACTGTTGGAAGACCTGAAGGGCAGTGTTAGGACAGATAATCCTGGAGAGAAGAAGCTCTATCTAATGTGATCACTGACGATGACATATAATCAATCAATCAATCAATTCAAAGAAGAACCAGAATTTGGAGGCAGGGTTTTTGTTGTTACTGTTTAGGTGACTTAAGAAAGCAAGCCATGCCATATTGCAGAACCATATGCTATATGCTAAGAGGAACCCTGTGATATTGTTATATGAAAGACAACTGCCTCAACAAACTGATCATTGCTTGGTATTACTGCTTTTTGGGGGTTTTATTTTTGCTTTGCTCTTGTCTCTGTAGCTGGCTATGTGCTAAAATGAAGTCCTAACTACTAAGTATCACTCTGGTCTGTCATACATTCATGTGGGTTTTTCTTACTTCAAAAGGCAGGAAAGAAAAACGTTGTGGCTCCATATTAGAAGCAGCCATGCAGATCACTTGGAAAATGATGTGTTCTTTTTCATTGCAAGGTTTTAAGCAGGCACTAGGAAAAAAAAAAAATTAAGAATTCTATGCTGAGCAGGTCTACATGGGTATCTGTGGTGTCTCTGTGTCAAACTTAAAAAAAAAAATGCTATGACAAATGCAGGTGTGTCAAAAGAACAAAGGAAGTAGCGTGAGTAGAATCTCTTCATTTCTTTTCACCAGGATGGGATGGACCTTGACCTAGACTGCTCCATTAATAAACAAAGCAATCACTTTTTTCAGTTTCCACAACAGTTACCCATTTAATTCCTTAGACACAGTAAAAGCAATTTGGAAAATAGCACTGTATCATTACTAGGCACAGTATGATTTGCTTGTTTTAAATTACATTGATAGACATAGGAATGCTGATATATAAAACCAAAACTATATTATGAGCCAATCAATTTGATCTGAAAAGAAACAAAAATTCTAATGATAGGTAGCTATAGAAGTTGAACAAATTAGCACTTTAATATTATTTTTTTAAAAAGGCATATTAGTATATCTTTTTCTTCTGGCACTTTCTGGTGACCTTTCAAGTTAGAAAACAAATTTGAGAAAATAACATTTTGTTACTTAAGTTTAGAAGGTGGTGATATTTTTGATGTTGTGAAAGTTATTGAATATGTTGGTGTTTATGTGTGGAGCTGGGTTTTATTGAGACAGAATTGTGTGTATGTGTGTATGTATAGCTTTGCATGTGTGTGTGTATTTCAAACACAGAAAAACTATTTGGTTATTCAAATATACACAATTGTCAGCCCTTTAAGGTAGACCAGACTAGGAAACCAAAGTGATTCAGGCCAATATTAATTTTATTATAAAGATACAGTAACAGAATGTTTCAAGTCTGAATGCACTTCCCCCCTTCTTCCCTTTTTCTTCATGAGAATTAGGGAGGGTCAATCTGAGACATTTTCTCAGGTTACAGTTCTGCCCCTGACTCAGGTTTCTTTTATCTGACTGCTGTCTTGGTAGCGGTTCTTTCTTCTGTCCCTCAAGGCCAATCAACATGTATATTCTCTTCCCCTATGAGCTAGGGGGCAAGGTCAAGTCAAGAAACAGTGACTGAGCATTCATTGTTCACAGATGAATGAAGTTGTGAATCTGAGTTTCTCTATTCCATTCCAGCATTTTAACAAGTGTAACACACTGGCTGCATCGATGAATAGTATCTAAAAGCAAAACTAAAACAATCTGTCCAATTTTTAAAATTCTGCCCTCCAATTCACAAAGGAATGTGCAAACGTTTTAGGTGCAAATTAGAAGGGACACACTAGAATGGTTCGCTTGCCAGCATACCTCATTCTTCTTCATGAAATTAATGTCCGATGAGAGGTAAAACAAATTTTATGTATCCATTTTTTTTAAAGTAGAAGCTGAAGATTTTAAAATAATGCTGAAGTAAGGCGAGTAATATATATGCTCTGAGACAACTCAAATGCAAGTTCAAGATGTAAATGTGAATTTTGAAGGCTGGGGATGTTTCCAATGATTCATATGCTCATTAAATCACACATTAATTCTACTCTCTGAAGTCCTAGCTTATCATGACTCTAGAATGATTTGGTGATATTAGCTGTGCCCTACGTATTGCTCGTATAACAGTCTGTTCTTTTTCATTTGTCATTCTCTGCCTTATTTGGAGACGAGCTCTGAATAGCTCCCTTCAGATCTTATTCTAATGACCCTTGATCAGAGATATTACCCAGAATAGTTAGTGGTACCTTGAATTTTTCCAAAGTCAGCAGACTATTCTCTGCCCTCCATATTTTAAACAGCTACTTGGACATGGATTTTTTTTTTTTTTTTTAGAAAACCAAAATTCAGTAGAAGAGCTATTTCTGGGAAATTCACAAGGCTTAACAAAAGAGAATGAAGCAAATTATACATGCATCAAGGACAGAGTGAGAACACTAATGCAGATCCCATTTCAGAAAGAAGACAGCCATTTCATGGGAGGATTCAAAATCCTATGATGGGAAAGGAATATTTTACAAAGCATTTGCTATGTCAGCTTTCTAGACATTTGGATATTTTTAGATAAATATTCCAGAATTTGGGCTTTCTCTGGTCTATTTAAGGTAGTAGCTTTAAGATCTGGATCATTGGGATAATCTGTACCTTATGTCCTCTGGGAAGTAAGCAAAAGTCACTGCAAGCAGCAGAGAAGTTAAATCTTAGCCTAATCAGCTCAAGATAGCAGTTTGGGAACTGAGTCATTAGGATAATCTTTGTATGTCTGTTATATTCTGGGAATTGAGCAGAATTCCCTGTGAGCAGCAGAAAACTGGAACATTGGGTAGATTTGTTGTTTCAATTTGGGATTACCCATTGATCTGTGAATAAGACGTGCATTTTATTTACTTACTTACTTATTTATTTCATTGAAATGGCTGTCCACTTGTATAAGTGACAGTCTTCTACCCTCAGGCCATCAAAAATGCAACCTGAACTTCTGTTTTCTAGCTCTTACTCAAAATTGCTTGTTTCTGACATGAATCAGTGTCAGCCTTTTAGAGTGAACAGTATCCCACACTTTATTCTGATTTAGCAGCAGACCTAGCTCCAATTGGATTCAGTGCCCTGGCATGGCCCCTCCCCACCAGAATAGAAAGAGGCTGGTCATTGTCTTAGGCAATCATGTTGTCCTGGCTTGCTATAATCCACAGCTGTGCCATTTTTTAATAATCTTGAGATGGATCTAACGATGGCCTATTAAGGCATGCATCATTCAACCCTTCTATCTCCCTGTGGGGATCCTTTTGATTTCTGCCCTTTGGGCAGCATGTTCCCCTTTGCTTTCTCATCCCCTACCCATAGAACTATCTTCTCTTCTCTTCCTTTCTTTATTTCTCATACTTAAGTTGCAATTTAGGAAGGTTGCTACCAGGCACTGGTAGACTGGTCCATACAGGAACCAGCCAGTGAGGCTTGCCTTTCCTGCATGGATGGTAAAAGTAAGATGTAGAGGAACAGCCCACAAGGTTCTGTGATGTCTGTAGTCCAGATTGAGCATCAGCCTGGCCCTTTTGTCAAGCCACTGCAATCCCGACTAGAATTTCAAGTTGGCTTAAGAAATGGCTAGGAGCCACAAGGAAGACAAGCATCTTAGGCTGCAGTGTGGAATCACCCTTTCTCTGGGATAAGAAAGTACACTGGCCAGCCTTATCTCCTGCACACGCCCTTCCCTAACTTTGCATCCATTCATGAAGGTACTGTACACTTCCAGACAAACTGTTTTACTTCTGTTATTTTGAATCTGGCAGATTCGTTGGATTCTGTGGGGAAGAAAATGGAGGGCATGTCTGCTGCCTTAAGCTCATGGAAGAAGGATGAGATAGAAATCTAACAATACCTAAATTATATGTACCTCTTCCTCTTCTTTTCCTTCATGTTCTTCTCCTTCATGAGTTATGTGAAGAAACTTATCTTGTTTTTCAGATGTACACTTTCTAAAGCAGTTTACAAAATAGTGACCCAATAAAGAATTACATAACGACTTTAGTAGAGCTTTTGGAATGAGCTGGTTGGTATCTGGAAACTTTTGCCTCTTTATGAATCACATTAAATGTCCCAGTATATTTTAAATATTCTAAATATCTAAATAGCATATAACTAAATATATGAAAGTCCATCCAGTGGTTAACTTTAACCATAGTGGTTAAGGTGTTGGATTACAAGTGGGAAAATTCAGGTTCTAGTCTCCTCTCAGTCAAAGAGGCTCACTGAGCCTTTAGGCCAGTCATGTTCTTTCTCAGCTCAGTTCAGCTTGCAGGATGGTCATTATGGGGAAAATATAGGATGAGGAAGTGCTATCCTGAATGCAATTTATTTATTTATCAAAGACGTGGTTGATCAAACTTTCTCTTCTGGTAGGAATGTCCAATGTAAGAGACATTTTGGAATCTGTATTATTGAAAGGAAAGTCTACATTAGATAACAATGGAAGCTTTATTTCTTCTTCATTTTGAAAACAGTTACTGAATTTTTGCATAGAATGACATTTTGAAGCAGTTGCATATGGTAGCGGTTCTACATAGCAAATAATTGAAAGTCTGTGAGTGTTTAAATAGCAATGGAATATTTGATTATATACACACTACTGTACGTGTAATAGACAAGAAACCTTAATTCTAAAGATATATTGTATGCAACCTGCATCTATTATGTATATGGCACCCCATCAAAATTCTGATTAGTTCTTGTAAAGATACCTGTATTTTTTCTAACCCTGACTGACACATACTTATTTACACACTATAATTTATATATTGCATCCATCTTTTATTAGTGAATTTTCTTTGGCTGATTTTCTTTCACTGTCCTTCCAATGTCCCTATTAAGGATTTTAAGCAATGATTTTTGTTGTTGTTTCACTAGTGATTTTTTTATTGGTGTGCTTCTTAGATGATGATGATGATGATGATGATGATGATGATGATGATGATTATTATTATTATTATTATATTTTATTCAATAAACACATAACATACGCACAAACATAACTTGCTTCCAACTTCTATTACTTTTACATACAAATTTAGTAATTACAATTATAAAATTGTAATTGTAAAATTGCTTCTTAGTTTTACCTTTAGTTCAGAATAAAATATAGTGCTGCAGAGAGGGAGAGATACATTTTATATCATACAATCAAAATCCTTACAAAATCCTTAGAAATACTTTTCTGGATTTTATTCCGTATCCAACACTGATTGATATATTTAATTGGCTTTCTTGGGAAATTAAGAACAAAAACAAAACCCCTCGCTTCAGACAAGCAATTTGCTTGATGCTTTACAAACAGCCATCGTCATGCTTAATAGCATGTTGCAGTTAGAAACCCCTGGCCTTAGGGCCTAATTTATGATTCACTTACTGATGAGTATTACTATGTTGGTTTGTTTGCCTTGACTTTGGCTTTTCTTTATGAAGTTATGAAGCCCAGGCTTTGTTCTTTATGAAGCCCAGTCTCCTGGTACAGCACTGTGACTCTGTCTATTGGCTCCTGCTTCCAGGTTAATGCCATGTTGTTCCTTCTTAGTGCCTCTGTGCCTCTGTTCGTCTTTTTCTTTATGGTTATCAGTTTTTGTTTGGTGACTTTTTCTCTCCTGTTAAATAATGTGGCCTCTTGTTCCTTGAGTTTTAGTTATGCCCATTTTATTGGTTTCTCTTGAGGTATTTTGATTTCAGCTTAGCAATCTCTAGAAGTCTTTCTTTTACTTTTGCCACCAGTTAAGAACCATAGGCCTCATTTTTGTGGGCCAAGCTCACATTCAGAACATATCCTGATAGGGTTTAGCATCATATTTAGCAGGTCATTCCTTCCAAACTCTTCCAGTCAATACCTTTTTGTCAAGCCTCAGCTTTTAGTTTTGCAGGGCTTTTATCACAGGTTTGCAAACTGAGTTATATTTTCTTCAATTAAATGTATTCAGATCATTTTGTTTTTTATCAACCCTTTCTATTCACTTGCATTTCTAGAATATATCTGTGCTGCTGCATCTTTTCTTTATTGTAAAGTCCTGTCAGTGACCTAGGTAGAAAAGTAGAATCTTCCAATATCCTTTTTGGTCAACAGGTTCTATTCCTCGCGGGAAAAACCTCATTTTTCTTTTCTGTTCTCAGTGTTAATCATATTCCGCATTTTTAAAAAATTGATCATAATCATTACTACAGCATGATCAGGTATGACAAAAGCAGCTCTGATATGCCCTTATCAGGGCAAACGTATGCAGTAAGTTTGCACTACTGGAGGCAAGTGCAGGGGGTTCCTTGCATTTATTTATTTAAAAATTAAAACCCAAAATAATTGAGTTAAGATGCAAACTCCATATATATACATATAGTTTGTATGCATATTTGTGGCATCATATTTGTTGCAGTGCCACTCCTTTGGCATCATAGTAGCTAGCTGTGGATACCTGAGGGCAAAGGCATCTGCAGGAGAGATCAAGGGAGAGTAAATATACAAGAAACGTTGCTCCACTGCAATGCACAGAACTGGCATGGTGATGTTACTGCAAATGCCTCTGATCCTATGGACTCCTCTGCATCATGATGTCCCTTTCATTTCTTTAAAATAAGCAGAAAATTAGAGCTGACCTCACACTGAATTCTTGGCAATTCTTGACACATAGTAAGGAACTTCCACTTGACTCACCAGGACTGCCTTCACA
The DNA here is from genome assembly GCF_059951505.1 of Python bivittatus. NCBI lineage: Eukaryota > Metazoa > Chordata > Lepidosauria > Squamata > Pythonidae > Python > Python bivittatus. The sequence goes on from NW_028277113.1 coordinate 4,497,435, forward strand.
CCTTCAGAATTGGATCCTTAAATTGCTAAATTGTATTAAAATCTGGGCAACATGTATGCCCTTGCTGTAGAATCAATATAAGAGTTTATCATTTGAGAGTTTGACAGTTTCTCTATTTTAGGGCACTAAAATGTCCTTTCCATAATAACAAAGGGATTTTAGAGAGGCAATAGATTTAGAAAACAATCCTGTAGAAAACTGTTCCCTAAAACTAATTATCTAATGCCAAGACAGTTCTAAAACACTTACCATTAGTTTTACTTTCATTTTTGTCAGTCATTTAAATAAACCAATTATGTGCCATCAAAAGTCAATTCAGTTTCTAATTAACTTAATGACGAACACTTACCAAGTGAACAATAAGTACATCAAGTGCATTAACTATTGCTTTTGAGCTTTTACAAAGTAATGGAATTTAATCAATGAACAATTAGAATACTTCCGTCTCAATTATACTTCCCCTGAAACTTCACAGTAGGCATGTTCATATTACATTTCTTGCCCACCAACTATATCCCAGTCCAATAAACTATCAGACCCTATCTTTTGTAAGAAAACTATGGAGTCCTTGGGGTTCTCTGAGACTCCACAGTTCAACCCTGAGCTACACATATTCACCTCTATTTGTGAGAAAAGGTTGAAAAGCAGTTATAGTTGAAAGCGGAAAAAAATCACATCACTTAAAAAAAATACAATTTTGCTGGGGAATATTTCATACAAAAGTTGTTTTGCCATGCTGTAATTCTCAGAATTTACCACCTGTCACCAGGATTAGATGTTGAAACTCTTGGTTTTGGAAGCAGCTACTGATCACAGCAGGTAGTAGCACCTGATCAACCTTCTTAGGGTGGAAGCTAAGAGACATCAGGGCTAGTTAGTACATTTGGGAGATCACCATGACCAGAAGCTAGACTGGAAAATAAAACACAAATACAGAGACACATATCCTGGAATGAAGAGTAGCCAACTTCTCTTGTAATATTGCCAAGAAAATTGCATGATTGTGCCCATATAATCATTAGGAGTTAAGCTCAAAGACAATTTTACCTTTCCCTACTCCACGTTGCAAGGCATCAGAACTGTTTGGAACATTGTTGTAAGTGTTTTTTTTAAATTCTACTTTCAATCCATCCTATGAATGAACTATTCTAGTTTTGTCACCCAAGTTGGCCATCAAGCCTTCCTTTTAGTGGAAGCTCTTTCTTAAATAGTAGTAGTCTCCTTAGACATGGTTTTATATATCCCTTAGCTTTTAGGCTTAGCTTCATTACTCAGTCCTATGTATAGGCTCCCAGTTCCTGGCTTACCTTCCACACTTAACTATAGTTCACTCCAAGCAGAAGTATCAAGGCAACAAACAAACAAACAAACAAATTGTACTCTGTAGATAACTTTTTGACATGATCCAATTACATACATTTAATATTTTCTTTCCCATGCACTCTACCATTTTCAAGGAGTTCAGTGTTTTAAGTTTTTCCTCAAATCTATGAGACCACTATATGTTCTTTTCTATAATCTAGATGATTTGACATAGTAGCACATTGTGAAGCATATGGAATCAATGATATTACTTTAAATAAGCCCAAGCATCAACCTGAGTTTAGCTTTAATGGGAACTACTAGATGATCTTAACTACTTACTGCAAGTTTACTTTGACCAAAGAAATTTAAAATCTGTGCTGGGACATCTAAAAATAAGAGAGGAGAAAATATGTATAGCCTCAGAGATCACATGATTTTTCATATTTTCTGATGAGATTCTCTCTCTCCTAGCATGAGTGTTACATGCTCATCATTGTATTTACCAAAGATAATCTATATTATAACATGCTACTTTATTGTTGTTTATTATAGTTCTGCCACTAGTTTCATGGTTAATCTTTTGAAAATGATGAGTTAACAATAAGAGCTGAACAAAGAGCTGCTCTCTAAATTTGGGGAAACATCTGCAGACTGTAAGAACACTCCCTATTTTGGGCAAATTTCTTAGGGGGCCCAACAAACTGAGAATATCTGTTAAGAGGTGTGGTAGCCTCCCTCCCGTTTTCTTGTTATTAATATAGTTTCTGTGCCGCTTCAATGACTGTATGGCTGTTTCTGGTAATAACCCAATGAGTTGCTATACTTTCTTACAACGTCTCCATTAGAACTATCTAGAAACATAGGAAAGAGTAGATGGTAACTGCAGCTGAAGGGCAACTTTTTCAACAATGCCTCAGTCCGAACAATGCAATATTATGGCATGCAGTTTTGTTCTGACTAAAGCACATCCATCTGCCAGTGTGATGATTACAGCCATATTGTGCAACTTGTCACCATATTTCTGCTTTCAACTAATCCCACATGTGGGAAAATATGATGATCTCTAAGAAGATTCAATGAGGCAGATGATTCTCAGAACAAGAGTTGGTTTGCAGAGATGCCCCCTGAATCCAATGGTTTCATTAAAATAATACAGCAAGCATTATTATTGTTGGTCGCACAGTCAGCCAGATGGATTTGGATGATGATGATGATGACGATGATGACAACGATGATTAAAATTAATTGGCCACCCAACTCTGGACAGCATACAAAACTAAAAAAAAAAAAAATGAAAATATTATGATGTCATTATGCAAGCTCCAGTCCTTATATACATGCATATCATGATGCATTTTAAAAAGGGGTGGAGATGATATCTATTGTGGCTTGTAAATAAGTATGTGGGTGTGTGTATGCATATGAAGAATTTAAAGATTAGTTCAGAAAATGAACAATAACATTTGTGAACTTGCATTTGTTTCTAAATGTCTTGAATCTCTGCATAAAGAATCTCTATATAACCTTCCATATGACAAAAACAACAGTGTTTTAAATTTATTTAAGCAGAGGATAGGAGAAAGGATTGTTACCAATTTTCCTAATAAACCTCATCTTTCAAATTTCCTGTTATGATATTTTTAAAAACCACACTGCATGTACATAGGTAATCTCAGTGCCTACACATTTATTAGCCAAAATATGAAATCTGGATTAGATTTATTCGTTATTCACTACCTTATTTCTCTATAAATGGAACAGCTTGCTCTCTCACTCACTCTTTCTCTATATATGTAACATGAATATTAAAATGCAGGAACATCTTTTGCACTAATTGTTCTTGCTTTTATCCCTAGTCATCTTACTGAAGAATTACCCATGTGTGTGTGAAGACATATTTAGTTTACATGGAGTATTTAAACCCTTACTTGTTTGTTAATGAAAGAAACAAAATATCAGGACCAAATACAAAATTATAAAGAAAAATGTTTCAAAAGCAATGGAAAAATGGACAAAAAGAAGTTTCAGAATATATGCACATGATTTTAAGGAGAAATACCAACACTTTAAACATTCATAATCTCCATTTAATGTTCTTGCCCAGAATAATCCTTGTACAAACACTGGTACTCTATTAAGGGGGGAAAAATGGCTAATATAGCTTAAAACATTGTGACCATTTAAATGAATTTATACTTGGTTGCAGGATTTTTCAAAGTTCTTTCATTGCTGTATTAATTTTTTATGATCTTAATTTATGGTCTTAATGCTACTTAAATACTACTTAAATCCTATTAAATTCAGAGTTAGGTACGTAGGTGAAGTCCTAGTTTAAATGATTTTCCTTCTGTATGCCTTTCCTATGCCATGTCTCCAGGACCTGGTAGTGAGTGTGGGGAAACTGCCCCCAATTTATGTGATGAACATTATAGGCATTGGCTGAAAAATTCATCATGGAAAAGCCATTTCCCTTGGCAACAGCAAATATGCAGTTCATTTTAAATCAAATCTCTGTTAACATGAATGTTGTACTTTTATCATCCAGTTAATACTATTTCATTGTCACCACATTGGGCTAAGTGCCTTCAGTATGGCAGATTCATAGAGATATAGAAAACTAAATATTGTAGACACTAAGAAATGATTGCACCAGTTCTGATACATTTCTGAGGAAGAGGAAATGTCACCGCCTGTATACTTTTGTTCACGTTGTATGTCATCATTGATCTTTCTCTCCCCTTAATCACATTTTGTATGCTTGTCACTAAAAAGATAGACTAGACATAGAAAAGTAACAATTGTTGAATGTCATGATTTTAAAATGAATGCAGTTTCCCACTGTGTTTTGACATTTTAATTTTTATTCTATTTTCCAATCCACTTTTGATAAGACTTTGTGATTCAACATAGTGATGAATAGGGAATATATTTATATGGATAAATCTGTAGAAATATATTTGGGCCTAACAGATATTCACTGTTTTGAGGTCTAATTTATGCAGTCAGTTTTGTCTTGAGATCCTGGATCATTCTTGGAGCACATGGTATTTTAGTGCATATCAGCTTCTTTCAAAAGCTCCGTATCACAGGAAAGCTGTGAACTGCCACTTCCATGATGGCTGTTGAAGCACCCTCATACTTACCTAAAGAGCCAAAGCATTTTTTTTTTTTTTTGCCTCTATCAGTTGGTGAGATGAGAAGTGCTCCTTCTCATAAGAGTCACCCCCTTGAAACATTTATTTATCTGTGTTTGGGCATGCCAACCGTGGTTAACTGAATTACTTTATACTGAATTAACCAAATTGTTTGGGATTATGCAACATACTGAGCCAATCATGCTGGCTGGTTTTGAAGAACACTGAACAATACAGTAGCCTACCAGATCTTAGGCTACCCCAGTATTTCAAATTCTGCTACTTTAAGATGTGTAGACTTTAACTCCCAGAATTCCCCAGCCAACATGCTGGCTGGGGAATTCTGGGAGTTGAGGCCCACACAGCTTAAAGTTGTGGTGGTTGAGAAACACCATGCTACCCTATTGACCTTACTGGGGGCTTTTGCTTGTTCCTTGCAATTGGAAAGATGAGATGTCCCTATACTCTTCCAGGTGATATCTGAGGTATCCTGATCCATTAAGCCCTGGTTTTCCCAGTGGAAAAGGTGAGAGGCATTTGAAAACTGTCCTTGGAATTTAGGAGGGCTTCTTGAAGGGAACAGGGCTTCCACAGGCTGGGAGGGGGGAGCCCCTGAAAGGCCTGATCTGCAGACTTGGAGGTTGGTGGAATGGCCTGGTGCTCTCTAGGTATAATAGTTATAAAAACTTTGGGAAACCTGTCATTCAGTTTTCCTTTTCTCTGATTCTGAGGAGGTTAGTTGTAGACTCACTAAAGAACTAATGTCCACAAAACTCTTCATTAAACATTTCACAGTCTAAAATTAAATGGAAGGTTGAGAGCTGAAAGTTGGGAGGAGAACAAAAGTAAGAAGTTACTTTCACTGTACACTTTTTCCCTCCACTTTGGACACATTTTGGACATAAATGCCAGAGTACAGACTGTAACTTCGGCCAAAAATAGCTTTGACAAATGGCTGCAGCAAGAAGGTCTCATCTCCATTTAAGATACCCATTACTGAAGAATGCTCAAAGCACTCAGTGTTAAAAGCGTGTGAACTAAAGTATTAGCTCCAACAATATGTCCCCCTCCCCCTTAGGGTAAGCCCCACTGATTTCAACTGAATTTACTTCTGAGTAGATGTATGCAGGAGTGCACTTTAGCCTTTCTGAAAGAAACCAATATTAGAGACTTGCAATGATGCCTTGCAAATGTCTGTCTATCCTTTGGAAGAAAAATTATAAAAAGAATACCCCCTCCCCAAACCCTACCCCTTTCCCATCTGGTATTCCACGAGAAGGAACTCTGAGTGCTTTCTTTGTTACTTTATAATGATAGCAACACATTTTGTAGACAACTATCATTTACATTTTCTCAACTATCACTTTGGCTCAAATTCTTTATCGGGACTAAGCTACCAACTACCTAAAAAACTTAGTGCCTACCAAAATCCCTGCTAAACATGACATTAATTATTTCTTAAGATTCTTTTAATCAAAATAAAGAAATGGGAATTTGGCATGCTGAGAAGCATAGTATCAGCCTCTAGGATCATCTTTATCTTCAAGAATCCCTTTGGACCCTCCTGTAGACATTATTATAGGGGGCGCAATGGCGCAGGGCTTAATGATGCTGGAGTTTGCTGGTCAGAAATGGTTGGCACTCCAGCGGTTTGGGCCCGGCTCCATGTGATGGGGTGAGCTCCTATCACTCGTCCCCAGCTTCTGCCAACCTAGCAGTTCGAAAGCGTTTCCATCTGCAAGTAGATAACACCCAGAGTTCCCCATTGGGGGGAGATGGGCAAAGAATAAATCCAATGTATTATTATTATTATTATTATTATTATTATTATTATTATTATTATTTAGTGTTTATGAAGGTTAGCTGCAATCTAGTGGTTTGTTCTAAAGTTGCTAATCTGCTCAGGCAAAAAGCATCTTAATGACTAGAAAGTATGGAGGGGAACATGTGGTCAACCACCCATACAAACCTATTTGTGCTTGTTTCATGGATCATTAGTATCATAACATCTATATTCATTGATCATGCATATATTATTTCTACCGCAGTTTTAATGCAGTGTAAGCATATTAGAACAGATATGGAGAATGAATGAGCAAAAATGAGAGTGTCATAAAGTTGAATAGAAAGGAGTCATGGGAAAAATTGGACATCTGAAAAACAGCGGCTGTATGCAGCCAAGAAGGAAATAGAAAATAGCAAAATAGAAAATTTTGAGGAAACCTAGATTGAAATGTTCCAATAAGCTTATTAGGGTCCCTTTTTAGCAAGCTTATATGTATGAATACAGCAAGCCATTAAGAATACCTTGAGACAAATGCTTAAGGTCCAAAAGGACAAGGGTATTAAAGAAGTAATACGCTCCAATATCCCTTCTCACGGGCTCATGTACATTAATCCATGATTCTCAGCATCTTTCAAAGATGAGTCAATCCACCTGCAACCATTTTTTTCTGATGGATAATATGTCATCACTACAAACCCTTTCTCATGCATACAGTATCTGAAACATAATGGGACTTCATGTCATAAAGAGCTTTTTCTGAGATTTAATCTTCTCCTTCTATGAGAGTCTGTACCTGTGGTTTTCTACAAATGTTTCTGATGCTTTGGCTGATCTGTTCCAAAATCCAGTAGAAGTTTGTGTGGCCATGCAACTTCCTTGCATGGTTTTGCTGTTAGTATGCATTCAATAAAAACCAGACAATGTTTTAATTCCTGTGTTTGCTTTTCTTAAGATGTCCACCACTCTGGCAATGTCTGGCCTTAACATTGTGGTGGTATGCCCAAGCTTTCCAATTACCTTTCTATTCTGGTTGGTATCTGATAGAAATTCACTAGCCTTAGGAAATGTATAGCTACTGTTGTACCAACTTCCCTGGCTTCTGCTAATCTTAGATGTTCCAGAAGTGTTATCCTCTGCCTCTGATTGAGAACATAGCATCCATTCCTTTCTTTCTTATAATTTGAATGCCAAGGTGATGCCTCCATGTTCTTTCACCTCTATTCCCTTGTTTAAGTGCTTCACAATTTCATAATTATCTTCTTTCTCTTTGTAGCATGTAATGAAATCATCCGTATAAATCAGAATGAATCTCCATGTACTACAAATGGAGTATGAGGAAGCTCATATTTTTTTGCTTGGTTCCAGGAGTATTATCTAAAGTAGACAATATCCAGTTCCCTAACATTAACACTAACTCCATCTCTACTTCTTAAATATGAGGATTGAAGGATGTGGTTTTTTGGTGGGATGTGGAGGTATTAAGGGATACATCTGGCTTTTGGAGCACCTTGGAGTGTTTCCCAGCTTCTTTGGCACATAGTTCTGCCCTAATGTGTTCAGTGGCTCAGTGCAAAAGAGGATAATTTATTTTTACTTCATTATTTATTTTACTAGACTTATACGTTGTTCCAGTTATTGAGCAACTCTCAGTATCTTATATTCCTAATATATGTAAACTGTATAAAAACAAACATATATATATATATATATATATATATATATATATATATATAAAATGTTTAAACAAGAAGATAAACACTAAGACAAGCTAATATAAAGTAAGGAAGAAAAAAACAAAGAAAAAGAAATCAAAGAAAAAGCAAAAAGTGCAAGAAAGGAAAGGAAAGGAAAGGAAAGGAAAGGAAAGGAAAGGAAAGGAAAGGAAAGGAAAGGAAAGGAAAGGAAAGGAAAGGAAAGGAAAAAAAGTTGGAGCAAAATAGAAAAGAAAGAAAAAAGATATAAAGAAGTGGCTTCCAATATTCTTCACAGCAGTTAAAAGTACAAATATATTTTAGCCTCTCTTTCTAAAGTTACATTATATTACTCTTCCTTCTGTAATCTATCCTGTCTAATCATCAAAACCATAAATCACAAGTTCATTGTTTTATGTGTGTTATGTGTTTTATGTGTTTTATGTGTTCTATGGTTTTTATATTTTTAAAGCTGCACTGGGGTGGCATTTAATTTCGTTGTACGAGAAGTACAATGACAATAAAGATTACTTTGACTTTGACCTTTAAAAAGTCCATAAGAGAATTCCGGTCACTAATACATGTAGATGGTATCTTTTCTTTAATCAAAGAAGTCAATTTAGTCATTTCAGCAAAATCTGACAACTTCACCAACCATTCCTCCATAGTGGGTAATATAGAATCTTTCCATCTCTGTGCATATGATAATCTCACTGTGGCAATCATATATTGAAATAATCTTCCATGCCTTTTTTTTCCAACTGTTTATCCATTAATCCTAAAAGGAAAAGTTCTGGCTTCAATTGAATATTGATCTTTAAAACCCTCTGTATCAAAGTATGTATTTAAATCCAATTTTTTTTAGCTTTTTTACATGTCCACCAAGCATGATAAAATGTCCCTTCATGCTGTTCACATTTCCAACATACATTTGAGGTGCCTTTATACTTTCTAGATAATTTCTCTGGTGTCATGTACCATCAATACATCATTTTATAAAAATTCCCTTTGAGATCATAACACAATGTAAATTTCAACCCTTTTAATGACCTATTTTCCCATTGATCCATCTGTATATTATAGCCAAAATTCTTAGCCCACTTTATCATACATTCTTTAACCTGTTCTTCCTGTTTCAAATTTCAAAAAAGTTTGTACATTTTAGCAATTACATGTTCATCACCAGTACACAAGTGAGCTTTGCTAGTTGGCACTCCTTCAGTAGTTTACCATACGGGAGGCTCTTGTATCTTCTTCACAAGGAGAATCTTTAGGAGAATCTTTGAGGTGAAAGATTTCCTCATTGTGTTTTGTTGAGTGCCTCATTTAAGTACATCCTGTTCTCACTTATGTTTGCTGCCTGGCTCAAAGTTTATAATAAATTCTACTCTACGACAGCCTTGACTATCTTTCTGCTTAGATGATTGGTCCAATATCTGGTAGTTCATCTGTAGACAGTTGGCTTTTCCTGATCATTGAAGTATGCCAAGCTGCACATATTGATGGTTTCTGTGGCAACATCCAGGATTCGATATCCTTTACAGCCTTGTATGTATCCAATAAGTGCACCTCCCTATCTACTGTTTAGTTTGTTTCAGTTTTTATATAGATGTAGATGATATAGATAGATATATAGATATGGAATGCACATATGCTTTGGATTCTCATATCACAATCCATATTGTGTTACTTCTATGGTCTTGGCTGGTAACTTGGCGGTCATCACTGGTTCTGCCAAAAACTTGTTTGATAATCCTGCAACCAAAAGAACAGATGTCATTTATATCAAATAATGATTCTTCCTCTGTGCCATTCTATTCAGCTCAAGATACATGTTATTTTTGTCTTATGCTCAGTGTTCTCTTCTCTCAAGTATTTTGTCACAACATTTGCTAACGGAGTTCATATTGCCGTTATTTGAATGCAAAGTTTAAAATTTTCTCTCAAATTTATTGCAATATGTTCCTTAACTTTCTCCATCACTTGACTTTTTTTCACTAATCAAGTAAGTGGATATATATCTGGAGAAGCTATCAATAAATGTCAAAAAATATATTTTCCTTCCTGGACTGAGATCCACAAATATCACTGGGTCATTTCTGTGTCTTTCTTTCCTTATGCTGAAGGAAAGTTGTTCTTTACACACCATATGCCTTTACTTCTCTATCTTTTAATAAATCCATCTTCTTGAATTGAAGACATTCATATATGATGTTATGGTTTCTGCTAAGGTAAATATTCTCTCATTAATCTTCTAGACTTTTTTAAAGGTGCTAACAAGCACACAGTCAGAGTAAATAGGCATTCTATACTTGGATTTGAGAGTAGGAATAAATGGGCAATTCTCACACTAGCAATATACACATAGGAGGCTCCCCAGGGACTGACATTCCTTACCTTGAATATAAATAATTTGGAGTTGGGGTGAGCAGTCATGTAGCCATGTCTGCAGGTATACCAAACTATTCAGAGCAGGAAATCAAAATTGGTTGTGAAGAAATCCATTAGAATCTTTCCAAAGTGAGTGAATGAGCTTCAAAACAGCAAGCACAATTCAATGTGATCATGTAAAATTATGCTGCTGGCATCATACCAAAACCCTAAATCTCATCTCTACATTTCTGAGATAGCAGTCACTGCTCAGAAGAGGAATCTTGGAATCTTGGTGGCATCTTGATAAAAATATCAACCCAATGTGCAGCTGTTGTAAAGATATTAATTTTATGCTCAGGATATTACGAAGAGGATTGAAAATACAATTGCTAGTATAATAATGCCACCATTCTATGGAGCTGTATTTGTACAAGTTTTATTGCCATGCTTTAAAAAGAATATTAAAGATGATAAAACCAGAGGAATGGTCCCCTACAAGAAAAAAAACTACAGCATTGGGTCTCCTGGAAAGAAGGAGAGAAAGAGAAGACATGATAGAAGAATATATATATGGCATAACTAATCTTGAGAAAGAAAAGTTAGAACTTGATGTAGCCGTTGAAATCAAATGCAAGGGGATTCAGAGCCAACAGAAATAAATATTTATTTGTACAACTCAACTATGGAATTTTGGTAATGGTTTAGATGGTTTTAAAGGGGGTCTAAGTAGGTTTACAGAGGATTGGGCTACTGATGTACTGATATTTACTAACTCCTGAATCATAGGTCGTATACCTTCAGTTCTGATGATTGAGAAGCAACAAAGAAAGATACCAGCTTCCAGTCAAATGTATGAACTTCCAAAATGCATCCAACTGGCCACTGTATGATACAGTGCTGGACTAGATGGCCATATAGACTGATCTATCAGGGCTGTTACAAGTTCTTAAGAGTAAAGTTGTGGACTAATTACTCTTTGGCACATTTGTCAGGAAAAAATTTGGATGGGTGGCTTTTCTGAATTCTTCCAGAAATAGAAAGTCTTCAATAACTTTCCAAGGCAGGCTAACCCAGTAAATGGGAATGGTGGTAGTGGCTCTGCATGTTTTGCCCACCTAGAATATTTTGCTTTTCCTCCAAATGTTAAGTTCCCTTAAAAGGTACAATAAGAGTTACCATTACATTTTCAGTCCTCATACCAGCCTTTAGGCTAATGACAGGGAGTGACATCAGCACTATTACTTAATGGAAGGCCTTCCCTCCTGATGACTGTCAGATTCAGCCTAGTACAGCCAGCACCACTGTTCAGTTTCACCACCGCTAGTCAATTTCACCACCTCAGGCATAGGCACTCAGGGAAGGGAAACAAGGCAAACCGCAAGCTAATTGCCGGCAGGTGGCAGCAATTAACTCATGGCGGAGAGTAAATTGAAACTGGCAACATTGTAGCGCAGTCGGCTCCCCAGATGCCCTGGGCAACGCCGATTACAATGTTTCAGGAATACAGTGATCCGGAGGCAATCAGCGACCAGTTGGAACACGACTTAAGAAACCCCATTTCATCTGCATGAGAAAAGCCCCATGAGCACACCGACAATGCAGACAAAAGACAACCATCATGAGGACAATGAAACCTGACTGAATTTGCCATTAAGGAGAGGGGAGGGAGATCATGACAAGCAGATGGGTGACTCGGGAGCAGAACCCAGGGGTACTACGGGTCAAGGGGGAGACCCCTATAAAACACTGTAAGAAACCGCACCAAGCCAATTCTGGCTTTGTCTGTAACCACTACGCATTATGCCTGAGTAAACTAGCTTTTGTTCGAGTCTGTGTCTTGTGAGAGTTATTTCCAGCGCCGAATGCAGCAAACCTTACAATGACCTCCTTTGGCCATTTCATTACATAAGAAGTACAAGTATTCTGAAGTCCATACAGAGAATTTGATTGAAATTTGAAATTGATTGAGAATAGCTAGGAAAAACAGAACCTTAGGAGAATTTCAGTATCTGTTACTAAGGGAGATAACTGGGGTCTCCTAGTGGCCTCTTAATATTTTCAAAATTTATTCTGGAGGATCCCCAAAGCCTCTAGAGCAGATTTCAAGGATATACAGAGGGAAGAAAAGAAATGAAAGTCCAAGTACACAAGCGGAAATCTGTTTATGCTATGTCGTCCTCCTTTGGAGATTCATTATTCTATAAGTTGTCATTTTATCTTCTTCTGGGTCTAAATCCCCCATGCATCTCTTTCCTCCATGTACAATCACATGGTTGAATTTATTTTCAACCACTGAGATAGCCAGATTAAAATTAAAGCTTAGCCTGAATTATCCAATTTTCTACAAACTGCCAGACATTTATAAACAGAATGCAAAAGCTCCATAATTTCCTTACTGTTGCTAGATTGCAACCAGTTACATGTCCATAGCATTCAGCCTCCCTGATCTTCATTTCAGAAATCTATTTGGCTTCAACTTCTGATACTATCTAAGGTTTGTTCAAAAGAAAGTCACCTCTAAAAAGAAATCAATATAATCATTTATTCGTATAACGAAATGTTCTGATGTGGCAGGTTTGAAGAGCTGTCCTTTAGAATGAATATCCCTCCCTCACTGGCAACTGGAACTGGCAATTCCAGTTGCTTTGAAATGGTTGTTTTGCTTGAGTGAGAAAAAACGGTGGCTTTCAAGTCTTCTCACCCCCACTTCTCTCTCATACATACACACATATACAGTTAGATTCAGATATTCAGCCAAGCCATCATTTGTTTAACCATGGTGTATTAGCTGAGTTTTACAACACCCAAGCTATATTATGGTTTAGATGACCATGACAACACAATTATAATATTACTAATACAGGTAAGAGTAAGATTTTTTTATGTTATTTTTTTTCCTGTATGTTCTGCATCCTTTTTTAGCTATGTTTCCTGTACACCTTTCTGTTTTTCACCTATAAAACTTGCCCTTTCACTTGTAAATGTTCAATGTTATTGCCACCTACCTCTTAGTATGCAGTTATCCTCCCATTTTGCATTTACTGTGAAGGTATAAGAACACGTGTTCTAACATGGCAAGACAAGGAATAAAGATAAAGACTCTCTGGAGCAAAGCCCAACTTGCAGTGACTACATGAACATGGTCATGTAGTTTTCTTAGCAAGAGTACAGGAGGCATTTGTCACTGTTTTCCTCAGAGATCTGCTCATGGTCTCCAAGTCAAATACTAATTAGGCCTGACTCTGCTTAGCTCTTCAAGGATGGCTAGATGGTGCCTCTTAGGCTGGGCAAATAGTGTGCTCTGACAGCTAAATCTCCTGAATGGATTCCAGACATAAATGTATTTATTTATTTGTTAGATTGATATCCAACATTAAATTTGTACAACTCAAGGTGGCATACATAATGCTCCCACCTCCTATTTTCCAAACAACAAACCCGTAAGGTAGGTTAGGCTCAGAGAGCATGTGTGATTCCCCCATTACCCAGCTGACTTTCATGCCTAAAACTCACAGTCTCCTGGTTTCTAGTCCAGGGCCTTAACTACTATGCAGACTGGCTCTCTGTAAGTAAGATTAAGTGTTTATTATTCTTTTATTTACCATGGTTACATGCCTTTCCTATGCAGATTACTGGGGCTTTCCTTAATGTATTATGTGCCGTAGTTGCCAGTAGATATACCAAGGTTCAATTTCTGTTCGAGTTCACTTTCAGTCCACCCCTTGCTCCAACCCCTTACTCCAGGATTTATCTCTAAACTCCATTGCCTTGTTTGGGGTAAAAGAAGCATCTCTTAATCACAACAATAATTAAAGTCTATATTTTCAATTGTTTATGTGGCAACTCCTTTATGTCGTGCCCTTCCTTGATTCTGTATACATTGTATAATACCAAAGATGAGCAGCTTTGGCGATTATTTCAGGGAAGATCACTCTGTTCCTGACAGTAGTGATCAAGGATCCAGAAGCCTGTTTTGTCCCACAATTTATTTTTCTTTGAATTGAAAAACCTGGGATTTCTATTCCTACCCCTAATTGGACATGTGGCAGAGTCAACAGAAAGCCAAATCAAATGTTTTTGTGAGTTGTATCTCACTCAGGGGAGCCAGCTGGCCAACTCAGCTGTACAGGAAAAGCTACATTACTCTGCAAGTATATCATTAAATGACTGGAAATTGCAGTAGGAGAGAAACTTAAATACCTACCCTCACAATCACAAATCACTTTCCCTAAACAAATTACAAATCATTACCTTCTATTATCTCCTATTATCAACTTCTGCTCCAGTACCACTGTCAATTTCTATAATAATAATTTTAGAATTTAAAAAAATCTAATCATGAACATGATTTTGTTTGACTATTTAAATCACATGAATACATAACTATATTCTCAAAGGCAATTATTAGCATTGCTGACTCACATTCTCCAGATTAATTTGGGCTTCAAATAACACTCTGATTCAACCTTCTCAGGAAATCACTTCATATCTCTATTTTGGCATATGCTTTATTCCAATCATTGTTTCTTTTGTTCTGCACTTGCACCTAATGCACTGTCATGGATAGTCACTTGTAACACCTTTGTGAGACGTAGCCCTGTGACAATTTGCTTGCCACAACAATTTGTGTAAATATTTATGCGGAACCAGGCTAATGTTGTAAATAATTCATCTAAGAATGTTGGATCACTTTTACAGTTGGTCCCAGCATATTCACAAAACTGGCATGGCTAGATTACTCTTTGCTTTCAGCCTGAACTTGTAAACATCCAGAAATAAGTAGCAATAAAAAGAATATCTCCGAAGTGGCATGAAAGAGCAGTACAATTCCTTTGGATATAATTAACTAGGATGGGAGAACTGAGAAAAATCATGGATAATGAAATGGAGCTTTTCAAACCTCAAATTTCATTTCACCACCTGCAGCTATTAAAGTATCCCACCTACCAGTATAATTCACACCTCCATACATTGTTAAAATAACCTAATGGATTCTATTCCTTCCTTTTGATTGGAAGCATATTTTTGGAGTATAATTACCATTTCTTCCCCCTTTCTACAGTAGAGGCAGTAAGCATATAGGTAACCACATATGGTGATAGAATCCCTTGATCAATAAAATAGACCTGATGATCATATGGAGGCAACACAAAACAGTCATCTGCTGCTAGTAAAAAGTGGTACTTTTTGCAAGGTGATAAAACAATAAGCATCCTAGGAGAAAGAAAGACATAAGAAATTGATCTCACTCCAACACTCCACACCTCAGAACTCTCTTGTACAATCTCCACACTGTGATCTAAAGGAGAGAATTAAGCCAATCACCTGCCTTTTTAATTTTGGAACTGGAAATTCTAGGGATTGAACATGCCTCATGGCTGAAGTGTTCCACCACTGAGCTCTGATATGTTAGCCCTGGACTTGAAAGGTCCAGCTCTGACATTAACTCCTGGCCACATGTAAATGGACTATATGTAACTGGGAGGCTGCTTCAGGAGGTGATACTGGAGGTGTTTAAACAGAGGCCAGGTGTCTGTCAAGGATGCTGTACTTGTGGATTTATGGAATGGGCAGGGATTGGATTATATAATCTCCAAGGATTTTTCCAATCCTTACATTCTATAATTCTGTGATTCTATAACATTCTAGACTACTTCCCAGGATCCACCACTGTCAGGCATAACGGGTGGCCTTGAGAAAGATATTCAGTTGTCTCAGAGGTCTGTTATGAATGTAAACTTTGATTGCAATGTACAAGAAGGTAAGAGGTAACAAAAGGGCATTCCTCAGTTGCCAATCCTGTGCCTTTTCTATTAAACAAAATGAGTCCTGAAAACGATATATTCCTAGTAACCTGAACACATCTTTTTGAGGGATTATGTAACATCTGTAGAGGGCAGCCAGATGAACCCTGTGAAAGACATGACTGCTTTAAGAAGTTATCTCTTAAATTAGCAACATTTCACTACCCCCACTCCGCCTGGCTCACTAGGGAGCCTAAAAAAAGACATGGCTGTTTTAATTAGCAGCCAAGAGATCCTATACTGGCATTTCTGAATCATTTTCAAAGGATTATTATATTTTTTTACTGTCCAGCATTCAGAGAAGTGTCAAGGGGATTTTCAGTCTCAGATATCAATACAGTTTAGCTGAAGTTGGATACTCTGTACCATCATTTGCACAGTATTGGGAAGAAAGCCCCTATAGAACTACTCTATCTGAGCTAAAAAATCCAGACAACTATATGACAGCAAAACAGATAACAGAAAACTCTCTAATTCTCTGTTGTTATCTAGTGGTTATCCAGATTTTTTCAACTCAAATAGGCTCTAGACTCCTGAGCCACGCTTGAACGTTAGCTCTCCTCTATGAAAGGAAGTCTGTTTCCACCAATGGGTCCCATTGCTGTGCTGAAGCATTTGTTTTTACTGGACTAGGTTACACATTGGCATTTTGTCTCAAGAGAGTGATATGGGATGGAAAATGTCAACACAAGAAATAACATTTCCAATAAAAGCCTTAATATGGTTTTTCTTCCTGAAATGAAATTTAAAGAGCTGTATGATATATGTTTTTACTTTTGGCCAAGCATCTCTGTAACAATTTCACAAGTAAATGTGTAGTGTGGGATTCTTCTATATAGACAGTGACATTCTGAAAATATTTTTACCTTATTTCTGCTGCTCTGTTTCAGTTTGTAATTTCTAAATTTTATATATCACTCCTGGCTGATTCAAACTAATCCCCTAGGCATACAGACAATATAGTTAAAGTGATAGATTGGTTTGGTTTGCTCATACCCTAGTCAGTCATTCATCTGTGTGTGTGTGTGTGTGTGTGTGTTGAGGGGACAATGTTTGAGATACAGATTTTGCCCATGCAGCCCACACCCATTCCCATTACTTATATTGAGTAATACTTTCCATTTATTTTACTGGGCAATTATGTTAAAAGTATAAATCACAACTTAATAGTGTTCATTGTTCCTATGCAATAAAACTGCCTTAACTAGATTTCACAGTGTTTGAGAAGGAAATTTCTCTGTTGGTGTATTTCATTTCAAGCTAATCTGGCTCTTATAGTAACAAAAAATCTTTTCCTCACAATACAATGCCCTATAAATCTTCAATGACAAACTAATTATATTAAATAAAACACTGTGTGGAGGTTATTCAACTGTTCATTTTTTTCAGCTGCTTCATAAATGCTAAGCTTCAAAACTGGGGCTAATAAAGAACACAGAAATCATATACTAAAAAAAAATTGTACAGCAATTATTAACATTAACTAAACCTCACCTCACCTACCAACTTGATTGAAAATAGTAAACACTACCTGAAATTAATTATTCCTGTTTTATTGCTGTATTAAGAGAGAACTAAAGAAATGACTCAGAGTGAATTTTAAATTCAATTAAAAAAAATAGTTTTAGAATTTACTGAAGTAAATGACTGCTACAAATATATGTTTGGGATAATAATTATTATTTTGTAAGTGATAATCACAAGAAACTATTAAGTAGACTGATGAAACAAATGCATGATGGTGAAAAGAAACATTAACATTTTTAGGTAATAAAAAGATTAACTGAGTAAGGGAACTGTTTTTTGTTTGTTTGTTTGTTTTCCCCCCTTTTTATCCTTTATCAGACATTATAGATCACAAGCTTACAAAATGTAATGGACAAACTGTAGTAAGATAAAACTGCTGAAAGAGGTGTGTATAGATTTAGGACTGCATCCCTGGGGAGCAACATTTCTGCTGTTAAAATCTGTGGATGAAAAAAGATCAGCATAATAAACAGTGATAAAAAACCAAACAAGCACCTTATGAGAAGTTTCACTTGTTGTAAATCAAAGTACTTCTGGACTTTCTTGACGCATGCCAAATATTCCATTTATGGAAACCTTTTGCAACAGAAGGCAGAATTTTGGACTTCCAGTCAAGATGGCATGGCATTTAGATGGCTATTGGCAGTCTTTGGCACCCCTACAGTTTTCATCCAGATAGATAGACAGATAGACAGATAGACAGACAGATAGACAGACAGACAGACAGATAGATAATTTTTATTTATTTATAAATCAAATTTATAAGCTGCCCATCTCACTATATAAGCAACTCTAGGTGGCTCACAAATAAGAAGCATAAAAAAAGTTAAAAAAAAACAAACTACAAAACAAAGTTAAAATATGGATAGAGGATCCTCAAGTCACCAGCCACCTCCAGTGTTGGGAGCCCCCACTGGATCCCCAAGCTAGTCAGCAGAGCCAGGTCTTAATGCTCTTCTGGAAGGCCAGAAGAGTAGAGGCCAATCTTACCTTGGGGGGCAAAATATTACTCAGGGCAGGGGTGATAGCAGAAAAGGCTCTCCTCCTAGACCCCACCAGTCGAAATTCTCTAGCCGATGGGGTGCGGAACGTGACCTCCCTGTTGGACCAGGTGGGACAGGCTGATGTGACCAGGATGGATGGATGGATGGATGGATGGATGGATGGATGGATGGATAGTCCATCTGTTCTTAGATAGATAGTCCATCTGTTGTGCTAACAGCTGCTATTGGAACCAGATACAGGTGATTATTTTGTGTTTTAAGGAGTATTGTTTGTTATTTGTCTGGATAGGCACCCAAGAAAGTTGTGCCATCATCTTCCCCCATTTACATGGCAGTTTCAATAGTAACTGAAAAGATGTGATGGCTTTTCTCAAGAGAGGGTTAGCTATTAAAGATGCTGTTAATTAGGGCTGTGTGAAGCTTTGAATAGGACTTTCAACAAAGCTTCAACTGTATTATCCATTGTACCAGAGTTTCAGGTCAGGGCGGGGACCCACTTCAAAGTAAGAAATTGATCTGGGTGTCTGCAAAGTAGTTCAAAGGCTTCTGAAGCAGTGCAGAGATTCAATGGCTTTTTAGCTACTTCTGTGAATTTTACAGATGCTATAAAATGCTACAACTTCAATTCCATAAATTGAGAGTGCTGGGGCAGAAGAGGGAATGAGTGGTGTGGTGGGCTCTCTGCCATTCAGAACTGCTAGCTATTGAGACTTATCACCTCATTAAACTGTCTGCCTACCAGATCTCTTTTAGGCAACAAAGCCAACATTGCTTTAAGCTTCATCCAGTTTCTCACCATTCACCTTTTTAAAATATGGCTAGGTTCAAGTCTTCATTTTTCTCTTTTGTGCTAATGGAATGTTACCTTTTCCACGCTGGTCCTATCAACACAACTGGGACCTCCGTTTAATCTCATCATTCTAAAAAAGGGTTTCATGCTGCATTGACTTTTAAATATTGCATGACTGGAAAAGTTGTCATCAGTAGCATCTCTAACATATTTGACAGCTGAAGCAGACCATTTTAACACCCATCTCCTTCATTACTAAGAGCCAGTTTGGTGTAATGGTTAAAGTAGTATACTGGAAGCCAGGAGACTGGGAATTCTAGTCCTTCCTTAGGCATGAAGCCAGCTGGGTGATTGTGGAGCAGTTACTTTTCTTATTCCAGCAGGCACAACCACCAGGAATCATTGACTTGAAGGCACTTTTTTTTCCCCCTACCACCCACCACCGCCTCAGGATTTTCCTCTTCTAAAAATAGGGGTGGGGTGGCCAGACTACAAAATCCTCTCTCTCTGTGGCAGCCTCTTTCTCTAAGGCTTGTCCATCTCTCTGACATTATATCATATTTTGCCATCCTACTCTGGCTGCCCCTCCTAACTACCACAGAGTATTGCCAGCAAACCACAGCCCTGGCATAATTTCCTACCAGTGATGAGAAACTTGTTCCAGGAAGGGCCAAACTTGCCAGTCAGCTATGCCAACGCTCCTAGTAACAGGAAGGTTATAACGTGGCAAATCATGGTTGTGTTCCAAAGTACTAAGAATGGTCTGATCTCTCATACACATATTCCTGCAATAGAATTTTATTATTATACTCTGGCATTATAAATTACTTCTACAACATGAGCAAAAGTTATGTTATTGGGACACTTGTCAAACCTGAAACCTGCCAATATTCTTCAGATTTAAAGATTTGTGTTCCTTATATTTTCTTCTAATTGCCATATCTCATATTTCTGAATGCATAATGTTTAGGATGATGCTGTTCATGTAGAAATACTTGGGTGATGCTAAAGTAAGCTGTTTAATTTCTCCCTGTTGTATTCACTGCCTGAAGTTTGCTATACCACCGTGGAAGAAGGGATTTAAAGATCGGAAAGGATCTCTGGATATGTGTGAATGTGTGTGCAGAATTAGTAAGGGTTGAATCATATTAGTAAAACACCGGGAAGGTTTGTCTAGTTGGACATAATAAGCTAAAATGCAGCACCCTGGTTGTGACTGCATTGTACTCAGATATCAGTGGTGGCTGAGACAACTCTGCCTCTGCAATGCTTCTACCTAGGGAAAAGGATTTGCTTTATGGTCTCTCTTGGTGGCAAATTGTGTTTTACAAAGAGCACACAGTAAATAAAACTTCCAGATGTATTAGTTAAATCTGAGAATGATATGGATGTAAGTACGAGGGTTTTTGTGTTGGAGAACCCAATCAGGTCTTACACAAGTCCTGTCCAGAAGACATTAAGCTTGCCATGTGCCCTGCCCAGACTGACATCCCGATGAAACCAGTGATGAGGATGCCATTCTTTCTTTTTTAATAATTTTTTTATTTCATTTTTTATTTAAAATACAAACTACACAACACAAAACCAGTAATAACAAAAACATAATTCAATCAAACAACCAAAGTAAAACACATATAACTTAATATCTACATGCAGCCATTACCTGTGGGACTTATAACCCTCATCTCTTTACTTTTTGTTATCATGGATTTTTATTATTAATAATTTTTAATAAGCCCTCCTCTCCAAAAGGATGATATATATTGAACTGATTTTACTCTCTTCCCTTTAACAAAAACATATTCCAGAAATTCACCCCATATAACATCAAAATCATTCCTTTTTGCCAGACCCTTTTTATATTTTAGTTCATGTGTCAATTTATCATTGATAGCAATATTCCATATTTCTTTAAACCAATCTTACTCATACTCAAGCTCATACTCAGACTCTACTTTCCATGGGCATCTCGTGAGGGTGCCATTCTCAGCTTGCCATCCAGTTATTTCAGCCCTCCTGCTCCTCCTCAATCAAAGACAACAAAGCAGAAACCAGCGGCAGCTGGGAAAAGGAAGCAGAAAGATTAGACTTACTTTTAAAATGCTTTTGAAAGTTTGTATTTTTAAATTGTTATAGGATACATCATGCCAACTTTTTCTGGGCCCTTTTCTGAACAAAGCCATTTGGAGGCATTTGCACTGTCCTTTTTCTCCTGTCCCAAAAGTGCCACATGGGAGATATTTCAACATTTTATGGTGGTGAAATCCATAAAGGTATCCAGGATATATCTGGCAGGGTGAAAGTTCTCTAAAACACTTATCATTTCTGCTATTTTCATCTCATTCATCCCAGAACTGAAGCAGCTGTAAGTGTTTTGAAGATTCTCTGTTATAGCCTATGGGCAAATCTTCTTTCGTATCAAATGCTGAAGTGTCCTGAATCAAATCAGATTGCCACTGAAGCACGAATACAAACTTAGATTGAATAAGCTCTCTTCAAATCTTGAATCTCCAATTCAAATCAAATCAGGCTTAATGTTAATACTTTAAGTTCCAGATTAGATATGGCTAAAAATAGAATATCTGAGTTGCAAGATCTTAAGAAATCAATTGTTGCTTAGATAATCAAGTAACTAAAGGCTGTTAAGATTCTCCAAGACAAAATAATGTCACAGGAATCTTCAACTCACCAGGCTAATGTACCCATCATTGGAAGCCTAGGAAGACCAGCTAGTTCACTTTATGGAAGCTTTAATTCAAAAGGTATTGGGGCTGGTTAAAGGCTTTCACCTAAATATTGAGAGGGCTTATCACATCTAAGCTTCTCCTTTTGTTGATAAGCTCAACCATTCATTCTGAGGTTCCTTAGGAATGAAATTTAACAGAAAACCCAATCCGCTCATGGAAAAGAATGGGGTGATAAAAAGTATCACATTAAGCTTTTCTCTGATTTAAGTAAAGAATTTCAACAACGCTGGGGAAAAAAAACCACCATCCATTTCTGCTATGAAATTATCAAATTATATTCAGAAATCCTTTCATAATCATATGAAAACTAGAAAGCATCTCATTTTAAGCTTCTGTTGAAGGAGGACAATTATTATTTTTCTTTCTGTGTCCTACTATGCGTACTTGTATCCAGACTGCTAAACTTTTTTATCTCTGGCTTTCTATTATACATTTATACATTCAGTTAGATCTGTATGACCTTGGGTTCAGGGAAATATTACAATGTGCAGTTTCTTTCAAAGCTGTGCTTTGTTTTGCTTCCTTTGTTTCTCTCTATTTTTCCTCACCCCTAATTACTGTTCCATCTTTTCTAAATTGCCCTTCAATAAAACTAATTCCTTCAATAAAGATTCCTCTTTTTCCTTCCCCATTGGTGTGTATAATATTAGTAATAACAATTATTCTGTGTAGAGGAATGTGTTACATAACGTTTGACCATCAGTTCTTGGGATGTACAGATTTTAAATTTAATCACTTTTTCAATTTTATTTTTCTGACTTTTATGGAAGTTGATCGTCGATCCAGAGATGCCTTTTTCACTGCTTTTGCTTTTATTAATATATATTGGCATGCTATATATTTAATATGTAATACAAAATATTTTTTTAGCAGGTGTTCAAAATTATGACAGTGCTAAACTAATGGTATTTTCAGCTAGGCCTCAAAGTTACAGCCCCATGGGGTTGTAGATGCTGTCAGCTTGCTTACATTTATGACCACAGAGTGCACTTCAATTCCCTCCACCCACCTATCTCCCGCATCTCTGTTAGTTTGGCCACCCTCCACTCTGCCACCTACTCCTGATGCCCCCAGCTGGCCCTAGCTGGCCCTAGCTGACTTTCACTGTTTTCTTCTTCTTCCTTCTGCTGCTGACAAGGCACACCCAGCTGAGGCAGCTGCTGGCCCTTCATGAAGCCCTCCTGGTTGCGATCATTAGGCCAGGACCATGCCGTTGTTAGGTGACAACCTCACACTTTTCCTGCCCTGTTGAACTTGCTTTGGCTTCAAGTCCCCCCACCTGCCTATCTCCCCTCAACTCTGCCCTTTGGACCACCCTACACTCTGCCACTTACCCCTGCTGCCGCACCTACCCCCAGCTGACCTTCACTGTCATCTTCTTCCTGCTGCTGGCAAGATGTACACAGCCAAGGCAGTTCTGGCCCTTCTGCGTCCTTTGCATGGCCACACATGACCTTCCTGAGGTCTCCCCAAAGCTTCACACAGCTTTTGAGAGGCCGCATGAGGCCACATGGACAGTCATTGTGAGGATTACATGTAATGTGTGTATTAATGTATCTGTGTATACACAAACACACACACACACACACACTATACATATAGGTAGTCCTCACTTAACAACTGCCTATTTAACAACCTATTAAAGTTATGATGGCACTGAAAGTGTAACTTTATGACTGGTCCTCACACTTATGACCGTTGCAGCATCCCCACGCTTACATGATTGAGATTTGGACACTTCGCAATCAGCAGGTATTTGCAACCATCACAGCATCCCATGTTCATGTGATTGCCATTTGCGCTCTTCATAGCTGGCATCCGACAAGCAATCAATGGAGAAGCCGGCAGTAAAATCACAAGTTGCCATCACATGAAGTCTTGTGTAATGACTGCAGCAGAAGTGATGTCATAAATCTGTCACAGTCACATGTCTCATTTAACAGGCACCCCACTTAGTGATGGAGTTTCTGGTCTCAATTGTGGTCATTAAGCAAGGACTATCTACACACACACATATATGAATATATACAGTGTATGTGTGTGTATGTATGTGTGTGTGTGTGTGTGTGTGTATATATATATATATATACACACATACATACATATACATATATGTGTGTGTGTGTGTGTGTGTAGGATACTCTTATTGTTCCTATGCTGATACTCTGAATATGTATGAGATGTTTAAATTTAATTACAAGATTTTCTAAACTCTGTGAATAAATATTTATTGCTGTTTAATGGGTGATGGCACAATGGGTGATGGCACAATGTCTAGTGCTCCTGAATGTATGTAACCCATCCAGATTCTCCAGAACAATTACATAATTGTTTTCAATACCTGTACAGAAAATCAGTGGACCATATAATAGTTGAAGGTTATTTTTTTCAAGCCCCCCCCCCAAAAAAAATTGCAATACTTCACAAACCAAACTGTAATATTTTGCAAGATTATAACCCTGAATTTAATTTAGTGAATATTTTTTGTTCTATTCATCCTTCCCAACAGGAATACACTTTCATTTATTTCTACACATATAAATTGCTTCCCATTAAGTTACTTTCTGTTATCTCATTCTTGGATATTTAAAATTAAACATGTATTATAGACATTATTATACTTTCAAGTCATCCTCCTGTAAAGCTTAATGTTTTATTTGATAAAAGTTTAAATACATTATTTAAATGGTCCTTGTTCTTTGTTGAAAGATAAAGATTTTATTAAGCACATGGAACAGGAGATGGCAGAGGTTTTTGGATTAAGAGGAACTCAGTTATATTATTATTTGTAATATGGGATGCTACTAAAGAATTATCCTATATTTTTCATATCAAAGAAACAATTCCCTATTTTTTTTCTTATAAAAGGAGAAAGTGAAATAACTCTCTTTTTATATGTCCCATCTGTTTCTTGATTGATGCAGATCTTGTGTTTCTGCTCAATATGAACTTTAAAAAGAGTTGTACTTCCAAAACAGAATTCCTTTCATATATTGTACAAGACAACAATACTGGGAAAATGTGAGTAGAATAAAATATTTTTCTACAATTTTCTTTAATGTAATATTTTTATGTGTTTAAGGTACAAATATGAATGTGCATTTAGATTAATCAACAAATTTTATTTTTTTTAAATCAATTTTACCTTTTGTTTTGTCAATAGAAGGTAAGATACATTCTTACTTAGTGAAAATGAATTGATTATATTTATCATGAAACCAGGTTACTAATTTTACTTTACCTCTTTTGTTTCAAGAAAATGTCATTACTATTAAAATTTTGAAACTAAGATTCCTGGACTAGTAATTTTCTAGTGGCGTGATGTAAGAAGTATGCTGGGTTTAGTCTGCTATTTTAATACACATATATAATGGAGTTTTTTTTTTATCTTGAATTGTGCATTCTAATTTTAATGAGATAAATATTGCAGGTATTCCTAAGCCATGCAAGGTGAATTGCACTAAATTTTCTAATTCTATATCTATTTCCTAGACATATATGATTTTAACATCTTTGTTGGCTTATAGATTACAGAGTGTTCTTCCAACTATTGTGCATTCAACAGTTATTTATACAAGGCTGTCAAACTTTCAACAAGATCAATCAATAATATTTATTTGGTCAATGACCAGCAAAATAAATAGAAAAAAAAAAAACAGAAACAGAAACAGAGTGAAACAAATAGATGCAAAAATATACTAACTGCTAACAAAACAAATCACATAATAGTATAGCATTCACTCCTCTATTACTATATTGGTACATTCATTATCTCAGTAATATAAAATCTAAAACATTAATAAGTATAAAATAAAAATATATCCCCTAACAATTTATTAAGATGTATCAAACCAGAAACAATATTTAGATCAAAGGTAAATATACCGTTAACCAGTTTCAGGTTACTTTCATTGCAGCAACCCAAAATTTAGCTACGGCACATGGAATGAATGGTTTTAAATCTTGAAGAAGATGATTCACATAAAAGTTACCTGGGCTCCTGGGAAATTTATTTATTAGGGGCAAGATGTAGATTGACCTAATGTTCCTATAAAATTTACAATGTAATAATACATGAGAGATAGCTTCAACTTCCTCATCACCGTATGAGTAGATATGCTCAGCTAAAGGGATTTTACTATACCTGCCTTGAAGAAGCACAGATGGAAAGATATTGAATCTAGCTTTTAAAAAATGTGATTCTCAACTTGGGAAAAGTTAGGTTTTGCAAATAACTTGCTGGTTCACATGCACCCCTATTGATCCAGATTCTGTCATAATGAAGCCTATTAACTTCAATCTGGAACTCCATGTCCTTTATTCTTTGAATAATTAATTGTTTGGCTTGATCATAGCCTAATAGTATTAAGAATGGTGGAGAAAGCCTGTATGAAGCCAGCTTATGCTCTACTGCCTGCTTCCAGGATGAAGACAAGTTGTCTGTTAACACCAGAAGAGTCAATCCTACTGGGAAAAATAGGATTCTGAGCCAATAGGTTATCATCATCTTCTAGGCCCTAACCTGAATTAACAGCATTCCTGTCTTGAGTCTTAACTGGGCATTAGATGTTCTGTTGGGTGCAGCTAAAATCAATCGCAGAAATTTTGTTTGCACTGTTTCCTATGGTTCCTTTTTCATGTAAATTCCTGTTAGTGTCCCATAAAAAATTTGAGTCAATGTTTGGCTTCAAAACATTTTAAAGCTGCAGGGACTAATTGTCCTCCACTCATGTAAAATCAATCAATCAATCAATCAATCAATCAATCAATCAATCAATCAATCAATGGGATTCATCAGCCTAAGGGCTAATTGCACCACACAATTCTGGTGTGCCTTCCAAGTACTATTCGAGTGGAAAACCCCCCGAGGTATTTAAATGTGTTAACCTTGCTCCAGTTTATGCCCTTCTATTCTCCAGGAATGTGGAATTAGTTCTCTTAGCAAAAACCAGAAATGCTTTTTTATCCAATTTTATCAAATTTTATCTGAGTTGAGAACCAAATGATTTTGTCTGCAGTACCTCAATGTTGCTGCAATTGCTCTCTTCAATCCAACAGAGGTTTGTGAAATTATAGTGGCATCGTCAGAATAAAGAAGTGTTGGGATTTTGTACTGTGGTAGATTGGGTGCATGAATATCCGTATTATGCAAAAGGTCCACCAATGAATTGATAAAAAGATTAAAGAGGGAGGGGGTAAGAATATATCCTCGTCTTACTCCTTCCTGCACTTTTACTGTGCCAGAGAGGGTCCTGCAGGGATTACATCTCACACTTAGGATGAAATTGGAATACAATTTCTGTATGAGATAGAAGAGGCACCTATCTATAGTTGTATTTTTTAATTTTTTCCAAATGACATTTCTGGCTATCGAGTCAAAGGCTTGTTTGAAATCAAGGAAGGGTACGAAGAGGGATGATTTTTTTTTTTATCCATGTATTTTTGTACTAGGTGATGCAACACCAGTATATGATCTACTGTTGATCCCTCTTCTCTAAAACCTGCCTGTTCATCTTGAATTAAGCCCTATGCCTCAAGCCAGTCTTGTTATTTAAGATTTAAAGGTTTAACATATAGCTTGCTAACAATGCTCCAAAGACTGATAGGCCTGTAATTACATGGCTCATTCCTGTTGCCCTTTTTATAAATTGGGATGATTATTGCCATCCCCCAATCTCTTGGGATATGACCGGTCTGGTCTATAAATGTCAACAGAGATGCTGACAAAGGTGCCCACCATCTTTTTAATCATTTTGGGCATAACACAATCAGCACCTGGAGCCTTATTAACCTTCAGTGAGTCAGTCAGTCAGGACGCCTCTTGTACCAACACTGGTGGCCAATTATGAGCTTGCCCCAGATCGATCTGGCTGTCACTCATATCACAAACTGGGTCTGGATGTGACCCTCTAAAATATTCCTCCCACACTTGAGTTTTGTACTTGATTAAGTGGCAGGGCCAGCGATTTTACCAATCCTCTGGTATTATGCCAGAAATCTCTCGTCCTGACTGATTGGGTTAGTTTCTGCCAGGCCTCCTTCAGTGCCAATTTTTTCTTTTCTTTTGAAAGGGACTTGGTCCTCAGGGGGAGGTTTTAACTTTTTGTATATTCCCTGTTGTATGCTCTTTTCATCTGTGTGCACTCCTGATCAAACCAATTTTTATTTTTTATACCCCAGTTTCTAAAATGCTGTTGTTTTCCATTGGTGAAAACTAATTTGAGGATAGCAATTAGCATTTGGTGCCATTCTAGATATGGTCTATGGGATTTGCTGTCTAACAGGTGTGTGTAAATTTCTGTAGTTCCTGGGGCTGCCATCCAATTAGCAAATGCTATTGCATTATTGTTGTTCAATTTAATTTGCACCTCAGTATTGTTATTTTCAAGCATTGGGGGATAAATTGCTTCAGCTCTTACATGTTTCCAAAGAGATGTCATAGTTAATATTAAGGGATGATGATCATTTTCTAATTGTGAGTTTACCTCCAGCCACTATATGGCTTTTAAAAGATCACACAATACAATCCAGTAATCAACTATGGATCTCCTTCCTGCCCCCCAGTAACTATATTCTGCCAGGTAATCCCCTTCCAGAGAATCATTAAATATATACAAGTCCAGGTGAGGAAAATAATATGTGATAATTTGGTCCCATCCTAGCATTTAAGTCCCCACCAATTATTATTGACACTGCAGGATATTTATCTAAACAGATAAGGATAACATTTTCTATATGCCCCCAGATGGTACTGAACTGAGTATTGTTGTAAAAGGGGGGATATAAACATTAAAAAGCAACATTTTAACTTGATTGGATGAAAGCATAGAGGCCAATACCCATGGCTTCAAAGAAGGCAGTGAAGCACATTTAAATTATAAAGCTGTACTAACTAAAGTCACAATACCACCCTTTGGTCTCCCTCCTGCCTTACTTGGGGTAGCCAGGATTGAGTTAACCTGGTAGCCATCTAGTTCCGCCTCTGATGTAGCCCAGGTTTCCTGAAGGAAAAGAATATCATATCATGATAGATAATCAAAAAAAGGTCGCTTTTTTGATGGTACTGACCAGCCTGTAATATTCCAAGTTAAAAAAAAGAGAGAGAGAGAGATTACATCAGCATTCAGGGACAGTCATGTGGCTTGATTTTGACAAGGCAGTGATGTAAAGTCATATTGAGTTAAAGAACCAGTGGCGAGCAACTGGGCTTCAGCCAAGGGTAGGTTATCTCATATAAATTCTGTAGCTGTTCCTGGGCATCTTGCTCTGAGAAAGTTAGCACCATTCAATGGAGCTTGCCTTACAGGAACTTCGTTCAATAACACTGGGAACAGGATTGATGATTCTCACTGCACGTTGCTCTGCATGATTAGGTTGTCAACGGGTCCCCCTCCTATCCCCTGCTCAATGGTTGTAGACCCAACTGGATTTCTTGGTATGGAAAACTCCTCCTCTAATATAATGGTAGCCCAAATCAACCCCCCAGGTTCCCCTGCTAGATCTGGGAAGATATATGTTGGAGGATGGTATCCAGCCATTCCATTTTCCTCTGAGGGGAGATACTTGATGTCAACCATTAGAGAGACAAAGTCTATAAGTGGTTCAGCTGTTGCCACTGTAACCAGTGAAGTTTTCCTAAGATTTTCTGTCTTATGTAAGTATATTGTCTTCTTCATCTCTTGGTAAAGAGCCAAAAGTAACAATGAGGCTGGCTTCAGCTGGGTCTGAAGAGTCTCCATCTAGTGAGGCTGACTGACTCCCACAGCCTCGCTGTCTCAGATCTGTGGGCAGCACAGCGGTTGCCTTGAAGGCATCTGGAAATGACTTAAGTTGGTTGCTTAATATTGGGGACGTAGAATCATATTATACTCCAACAATATCAAAATTAATTAATGCTCTTGCTTTAATAGGCATGACCTAGCAGATGCTGAGAAAGCCTTTGACATGGTTTCTTAGAAGTTTCTAAGGCTTTCCAAAGTGTTATATTTTGAATTAGTAAGATTTATTGGTAGTATTAATGATGTATTCTTTCCTTGGTTACATTCTTAATGGTAATATTTAATGGTGTGCTGTCTCCTTAATTAAATATTCAGTACGTCAAGACACATAACAGGGAAGTATCTGTTCCCCTTTCTTTTTAGTTTGCTTTAGAACCTTGCCTATTTAATTAGAAAGTCTAAAAACATTAATGAAATTACAGTAAGGAAGTGAAGTGTAAGTTTTTACTATAAGCTGATGATATGTAATATTTTATGGTTAGACCAGTAATGTGTATTCCTTATCTCTTCTATTAAGGCAGGATTTAAGATCTTATTTGGTTACTATATAAACTGGTTACTTATCTGGTTACACTTCCTCCTGGTGATTAAGTGATCTATTAACTTGAGTAATTCAGATTTTATACCATTGAGTCATAATAATAATTGAGAAAAAATATACAGTTGAGAGTTTTAGGTTATGTTCTGATTCCTTTGTTTATCCTGGAGTTTTCTCAGCTGACCAATTTGTATTTATTTTGGCTATATCCACAGTAGGTGGAATATATCAAAATATTAAATATTGTGGATCTTTCAGGCATGGGTGCTGGCTAAAAGAATGACCATGCAACACAGGAAGGAGATATCTATGCATAATTTGTTGATGTATGTTCAGAATCAGAATCATCTTTATTACGGTCACAGACCAGAACCACAAACAAAAATATGTTGAGAAATTCATTAAAGTGAATTAAAATACATTAAAATAAAATAAAACTAAGCATAATGATATCTTTGCAGGTTGGTGTGATCATCAGTGGGCAGTCAACATCTGCCTAATTTTACAAACAGTGTAACAGAATTTAGCTACATTCAAGGAAACTAAATCTTTCTGATCAGATAACAACAACCGCACATAAAAAGGATCAGAATTTCCAGGATATTTTACCAGATGAGGAGTTATTAAATGGGTCGGTGAATCCTTATAGAAAATACAGTATAGAAGGACATGTACTATAGTTTCAGTAGCCCCTTGTCCACAGGGGCACAATCTCAGCTCATGTGGGACTTTTTTGTATCGGCCCTCCAAAACTGCTGTAGGAAGAGCATTACAATGTGCTAGAGTTAGTGCCCTCCGAAGTTTGGGAATGGTTATGTAATTTAGGTATCTCGCTGGCTTATAAGAAAAGACTTGACTGCTCAAAAAAACATTCTTAGGAAGAGCAGACTGGTCCTGCTGGACTTCCAGGTCTTTGACACGCTGTTTGAATTCACTGAGTGCATGCTCATAACCCATCATTAGGAACACCTCCCTAGAAAAGCCGAGATGTTGGAGTTTTTGTAAAATAGTCCTGGCCCATACTGATTGATAATTGTCCTTAATAAGGAAAGAACCCAAACCTGTAGGAAAAAATAGTAGTTTCAGCCAATGTGCTACAATACAAATCCATGCATCTGTTTCAACTTTGGACAGCCCTGCCTCCCTCCCTAATACTACATTTGGGGTGCAGGGGGATACCTGAAATATGGCCCTTAGGAATTTGGTTGAACCCTTTCCAGAGGAGTAAAGGAAGAGTAAGGTCCTAGCTGGGCACCAAAGAGTAATTGTGTATGAGCCTTAGCTGAGTATAACTTCAGTGCTGCTGGGATATACTGTGCTCCTCTGGTAAAGTGAAAAGATTGGATTGTAACCACTGTTTTTTGAGCGTTTTGTATAACATAATTTTGGTGTGCACTGCATTTAGTGAAGCTATGAAAAACCATGCCCAAATATTTAAAGGATTTGACTTGTTCAATATTCTAGCTGTTTATCCTCCAGGTGTGCAATTTAGGTCTCTTAGCAAAAGTCAAAATCTTAGCCTTGCTATAGTTAATTTCAAGTGCTTCCTCTGAGCAATATCTGGCCAGAGCACTCATGGTTTGTCTAAATCCAATTTGTGTTTGTGATAGGAGTACTATGTCACCTGCATACAGCAAAGTTGCAATATGCCTGTTTGCTAATTTTGGAGGGTGATGTTCTAGCTGGTTTATTTTGGCCACCAATGGATTTATATACAGGTTAAACAGCAGGGGAGCTAAAATACAGCCCTGCCTCACTCCTCTGTAAGTTGGAATTTCATTTGTGTGATGGCCTTGCATACTGCATCGAACTTTGATTCTAGAGTTCTTATAGAGATTATGCATGAGCAACAGTAACCGTCTATCAATGGTGGTATAGAGATGCTTAGACCAGAGCCTTGCTGATGTATGTTGCTTGTTAACATTTGAAATATTTTTGTTTAAATAAAGGGGCAAGGAAGATTTTCAAGCAATATAGTATTGTTTTTAGTTCTGTTTAATAACATATTTTCTAAAATTCTGTTACATTATTGCTAAAATGTATAAACGTTTGCTAAAACATGAGGCAGAAGAAGAACAAGTGAAAGAATGTATGATAATTTGGGCTAAAATTTTTGGCTATTATATGCAAATGGATCAATGGGATAGGAATTTACATTATGTTCTAGCTTTAAAGAGAATTTTTTTATCAAATGATGTATCACTGGTATTTGTCTCCAGAGAAATTGTCTAGAATGTATAAAGGTACTTTGAATCTTTGCTGGAAATGTGAACACGAAGGGACATTTTACCATGTTTGGTGGACATGTAAAAAGGCCAAAAAAAAAAAAAAATGGATACAAATACATACACTAATTCAGAAGATTTTAAAGGTTAAAGTACAACAGAAACCAGAGATTTTTCTTTTGAGATTAATGGATAGGCAATTAGAAAAAAGTCATGAAACTCTGTTTTTATATATGACAACTGCGGCGAAACTATTATACGCTCAGAAATGGAAAGGTTCGACACTACCCACAAAGGAGGAATGGCTGGTGAAGATGATGGAACTTGCAGAGATGGCTAAATTAACTTATTTGATTAGAGAAAAAAACAATATCTACATTTATGGCTGACTGGAAACCTCTTATAGACTTTTTGCATGAAACGGGAAAAAATGCACTTACGATTTGTGGCTTTGATGATTAGGAAAAAAACTAGACGATAGAAAAAAGTGAGATTTTTTTGTAATCATAGAGTAAGAGTTAATTTTGTTATTATATTTACTGCAAAAGAAATTGGATTTTTTTTTTCTTTTTGTTCTCTCTTTCTGCACTTTTTCTTTCTTCTTACTTTTTTTCTTTCTTTGCTTCTTTTACTCTTCATTTAAAAAAACCCAAATTCTGTTATCTTACCTATGTAGATTTTAAGGAGTTTATGACAGAGCAAAAGTGATTGGCACAGCTATTTAATAAACCTGTATGACAATGCTGGGGCTTCTTAGGAATAGTCTCCAGATTCTTGGTCTCTACTAAAAACAACCTGCCAACATTGGACTTGCATAACTGTTTTTCTACTTCTTTACTCTGTGGTTGGATTGTAGGCCTGATGACTCAGACCAGCTGTGAAATTCTCTGAGGTTTGAACTCTACAGTGATATGGAAAACTCTGGTTTCTTTACTGCTGCCTCCCTCCATTTTTCCCAGACCTACATGCTGTTGGCTTTCCATCTTCTAGTCCTGGCTACAATATATCTCTTACAGCTATGAACCTGAGCTAGATTCTGTGGACATCTGGCTCTACATCCCCGCATTCTTTCCTTCAACCCAAATTGGCACTGCCACCATCATACCCTACATAAGATTTCACTTTTCCTGTGAAATCACCCCTAGAATGTGTGTGCTAATGCTTAGCTGACCGTTCTACCAGTTTTCTTAGCTCTTTAAGTTACAACCCAACACTAAACCAGTTGCAAACTTGCTACTCTGTTATTGCTCAGTCTAGAACAGGACAAGTGTTGACCTACAGGTTTTTTGAGTATGATGCTTTTCACTGAAAAAGTCAAAGTGGTCTTCAGCTATTTCAAAATAGTGTAGTCTTAAGTCTACGTCATCCCTGTTTGACCAACTGTGGTTGTCTTTATTTTATATTATGAATATATAATTATATCAATATAAATTAAACAGTGGATTAATAACATTTATAAAAAAATGAATTTAACAATAGAGTTAAATTTAATTTCTTCACCTTTTTCTTCATCCTTTGGATCGGAGGAGAGGTAAAATAAGTCAATGAACAGGGTGTGACCATTTGATCCGTGACCTACCCTTTTATACATGCATGAAACATCAATTCATGTATAAAAGTTGTAGAGGCTTTGATCATGTGGTTGTGACCTCTGTCTTGATTTTTTTTTTTTTTTAACCTTCAAATGCAGAAGCCCCTGCTTTGGATCTCTTGCTTAGACAAGTGAACTCTCCAGATTTGCTTCAGAATTTTCCTTACTTGGAAAACAGTGATAACTCCAGATTTAGTTTCCTAATGACTGCACTACAGCCAATTCCCATAATTTAATGATTGCCAGAACAAAAGTTAATATCTTGAACCCTAGGAACATGAAATCCAGTTATTTAATGATGGAATATAGAAATGGTATGCCATTGTGAAATATCCTTGGTGTAGGGTTATGTGAAACTAGACTCACAAATTTGACTAATTTTATCTTTTTTTTTTTTTTTTAGCTAGGCTCAAAATTTGTTAGCTATTTCTCCAGAGGAAAAATTTTAAATTCACAACATCTCAGAGACACCTTATGAGAAATGTTCTTGGTTCACTAACATTAAAAAAAAAAAAATCTGTTGAAGTGCCTCATATGTTTTGACTGAAATGCTTCAGATGCTTTAAACAAAATTTATATTTCAACTATATTTGAAATTATATAAATTCTAAGTGGATAGTTGTGTTAATTTTGAGATGACAAAGCAATAGTAAAGCATCACCTTGTGCAACGTTTTACACATTAATAGTATATTTAACATTAATTAATAGTACAGCCAATATAAATAGATGTGATTGTGTAAGAATAGTCACAGTTGTAGAAACACTCTTTGATGAATGCTACTGTGAATATGTTTGAAAGGCAGCTCTTTGCAGGGCATGTTAAAATAATCCATAAACATGACCAAACTATGAATCACTGTGATATCTAAGACAGAGATATGACAGAAAATAGTGAACTGTGATGAAATTACAGGTAGTCCTCATTCAGCAACCACTTGTTCAGTGACTGGTCGAACTTATGATGGCACTGACAAAGGGACTTATGACTGTTCCTCAAAGTTGTGGCCATTGCAGCGTCCCTACAGCCATGTGATCACAAATCAGGTGCCTTGCAATCAACTTGCAATTAAGATATTCACAGTGTCCTGTGGTCACATGATTTTCATTTGCAACCTTCACTGCTGGCTTCTGACAAGCAAACTCAATGGGGAAGCCAGCAGGAGGTTGCAAATGGTGATCACATGACCATGGGATGTAGTGACTGCACGGAATTCACCTATCAATGGCAACTAGAACTGCCACAACTGCTGTCCTAAGTTGGTGGGGTCATGTGACATCATGCTTTACAAATGCATCACTTAGTGATGGAATTGCTAGTCCCAATTGCCATTGTTAAGTGAGGACTACCTGTACATAAATGAAGCATACATAGAAAATAATTATTAAAGCGAGTAAAAGACATTTAGGCAGAAAATACAACCCATGTGCTCAACTGAGAACATATAGGAATTTTCCTCATTTACATTTATGGTCAACTCATTCAGTGACTATTATTTTAAATAAAGTTTCCTATATACCTGTTTGTATGCCAAGGGTTAGGGTGAGACATCTTTTTGCTGCTCTACAGAGGAAGACTATTTGACAATTTCATGGAGCATTGACTGATTATGTGCCATCCAGTTTTGCATAAGTCTATGACAACCATATTTTAATTTTAAATATATCCCAAAGCAAGTCTCTACATCTTGAGAATCTTGTCTCCTTCACACTAATAATTCTCCCCTATCCTAACAAAACAAAAATTACAAAATTAGTTGTATGTTCACTCCCCCCCCCCCCCTTAAGGGATGTACAAGCTTCTGGACACCTATACATAGCCAGAATGCAGTCATGCCAGATTGTTTTATCCAGAGCTTGTTGGCAAAACTTTTATGTGTAATAACTCTTGCAAAAATGGATGAGTGGTATTAGATCATAATCATCAAAATGTTCACTGGGCACTTGCTGGATAACCTGTTTGAGTGTGACAATTGCAGCTGCTGCAATAAACCTTTCAAGCGGGTGAGCACATTTAAAATGTTGAGATCAGGTTGTGGGAGACTTACTTCTCCCAAAGTGGTTCTTATGACCACTTTATGATGACCATCAGAAACTGCAAATCCATGAAAAGACACCCCCTCTAGACACTCAGGAAACTCTCTACCAGGTGAGATTTGTCTCCCCACTCCACCCCCAGGACTTTTTTTCTAAATACACTGGGATTCGGCCATCCACCATAGCATGAAAACAAGAGGTATTTTTGTAAATGAAGAAAATGCTACAGCTTTGTTTTATATTAGCTACCCATTATATTATTATTATGATCGGTTGCACAGTCAGCCAGATGTTTAGACTGAATTTGGCATCTTTATCCATCTATCAAGTCCTTCCCAAGGACCTGGGATAGGCAGATATGGTTGTTTGATGGTGTTAAATGTATCGTTGCAGAATATAAGCTGTTCCAAGTAAAGCTGCCTTTTGCAATCGACTGATGGTGATTTTGTCAATGCCGATGGTGTTCAAGGGGTACTCCAGATGTTTTGGGATTGCATCCAAGGCACCTAATTACTATTGGTACTATCTTTGCTTTCTTTTGCCATTGTTGTTCTACTTCTATTTGCAAGTCTTTGTATTTTGTGATTTTCTCCAGTTCTTTCTCTTGTATTCTGCTGTCTCCAGGTATTGCAATGTCACTATCCAGACTTTTTTTCTCTTCCTTATCAACAATTGTTAAGTCTGGGGTGTTGTGTGGCAGGTGCTTGTCTATTTGAATTCTAAAGTCCCAGAGCACTTTAGCTTCTTCATTTTCTATCACTTTGTCTGTTTTGTGGTCCCACCAGTTCTTGCTTGCAGGCAAATGGTATTTGTTGCAGATATTCCAGTGCACCATTGTTGCTACTTTGTCATGCCGTTGTTTGTAGTCAATGTGTGTGATCTTTTTGCAGCAGCTAACTAGGTAGTCCACTGTTTCTTCAGCTTCTTTGCAGAGGCAGCATTTGCTATCTGTTCCTGTTTTCTCAATTCTGGCTTGATATGCATTAGTTCTTAAGGCTTGGTTTTGTGCAGCCAGAATTAGCCCCTCTTTCTTCAACTTTGCTGCTCTTAGCCACTGCCAGGTCTTCTTATTATCTGCTTTGCCTGGTAATTTTTATTTTTTTGGGGGGGTGTACTGGCCATGTAATACTTTTCTTTGCCATGTCTCTTTTCTGTTCTTCATTTTGTCTTTCTTGTAGGCCAGTTAGGTTTCTTTGGTATTCAGTAAGCCTTCATGGTGTACTAACTTCAGTGCGTCTTCTTCACTGTCCTTCAGATATTCTTCCAATGCCCTTTTTTCTTCTTCATCCATCTGATGTACTTATAACATTCCATGCCCACCTATGCTCCTTGGTAAGTAGAGTCTGTCAATGTCACTGCATGGATGAAGGGCATGATTTATTGTCATTATTTTTCTGGTCTTCCTCTCCAGGGCTTTTAGTTCAGCATGAGTCCAGTCCACTATTCCAGCTGTGTATCTAATGACTGGAATTGCCCAGGTGTTAATTGCCTTGATGGTATTTCCGCCACTGAGTTTGGACATTAACATCTTCTTCACTCTTCTGATGTATTCACTACTAACCTTCTTCTTGACTTCACGGTGCTTGATGTTGTCAGCCTGAAGGATGCCCAGGTATTTGTAGTGATCTTCTTCATCCAGACTCTTGATGTTATTTCCATTGGGCATCTTGATTCCTTCAGTTTTCACTATTTTTCCCTTGTTGATGGTAAAGATGACACATTTGTCTACTCCAAATTCCATTGTAATATCTTGGCTGTATATTTGGACAGTGTTAAGCAGTGATTCCATTTCAGATGGTGTTTTTCTACACAGCTTCAGATCATCCATGTAAAGGAGGTGGGATAGCCTTGCAGATGTTTTTGATGTTTGATAGTAATGGCCTTACTTGTTCAGTATTGTTGACAAAGGAATCAATGCAATGACAAGCAGTAATGGTGATAGTGAGTCTTCTTAAAAGATTCCTCTCTTGATGTTAATCTTTCCCAGTCTATCACCATTGACCAGCAACTGTGTCTTCCATTGTGCCATTGGTCTTTGCACAAAGCCTTTGATGTTTCTACTGACTCCTGTTATTTCTAGGCACTTGATTATCAAAGTCAAATGCCTTCTTGTAATTAATCCAAGCTACATTTAAGTTGGTCTTCCTTCTCTTACAGTTTTCCAAAATCATATTGTCAATTAGGAGCTGATCTTTTCTCCCTCTGCTGTTCGGGTGGTTTCTTTTCTGTTCAGAAAGAGCTTGTTTTCAACTAGGTGCTGTTGTACTGCATCAGCTACCACACCAGTTAGCAGTTTGAAAGTTGTTGGTAAGTAGGTAATTGGCCTGTAGTTGCCTGGTGCTGCCCCTTTTGTTGGATCTTTCATTATCAGGTAGGTTTTGCCAGATGTTAACCAACCTTCAGTTTCACCTCCTTGCAGTATGTTGTTAAACTACTTGGCAATGAGTGGGTGCAGAGCAGTCAGATGTTTCAACCAAAGGCCATGCAGTTCATCTTTACCTGGTGCTGACGAATTCTTGATCTTCCTTGCCCTTTTCTCCACCATTTCTGCTGTTACCACAAGTTCTTTCATTTCAGCTTCTTTTGTATTCTTATCTACCTCCTTTATCCAAGCTGCATTCTTGTTGTATTTCTTTGGGTTGTCCCATAGCTGCCCCCAGAACTGCACTGTTTCTTCTTTGTCAGGTGCTGACTGGTTCATTGCAGTCTCTCCATTGATGGATTGGTAGAAATGTTTCTGATTCAGCTGAAATTGGAGATTCTGCCTGTAGTGTGCAATTCGAGCTTCGTATCTCCTGATCTTCTTGGCTATGGCTGTTATTTGCTGCTTTATTATTTCCAGTGCTTCCTTGATATTACTTGGTTCTAGGTGATATTTCTTGATCAGTTATTCTTTGGTAATTTTGTTCTTCAACTTCTTTCCTTTGATCTGTTCTAGCTTGCTTGTATGAGATCTTAGCATGCTGATTTTATTTTACAACCTGATCTTCCATTTTGGTGGTTTACTATTTGGCTTTTTTTCTTAGCGCGGTCCTTGTTGATCTCAGTGATGACTGATCCTGTATAGCTTTGTGTAAATTACATCTCATCTTATTGTTTATGGGAGAGGCACTCTTTGTCTGGGTCCTCTGATGAAACCTGTCCAGTATGGTTGAACCTCTGGCATAGCTCTCATCCTCCTTGGAACACTCAAGCCCCACAACCATGTCAAGGTTGTGCCTCACTGGGGGATGATGATGATGATGATGATGATGATGATGATGATGATGATGATGAAGATAATTAGAATGTAAGTAATATTAAGTCAGTTGGGACAAATCTCCAAGGATAGTAATCCACAGGAACACACAAATGGTAGCTTCCAGAGTAATATTGATGCCATATGCATTATTTTATCTATCCCTGAATTGCATATTTGCTCTGTCAAACTACTGTCTGTTTAATATCACAGTTCCAATGCATACATACATACATACATACATACATACATACATATGACCATGCTTGTCTATACTGAAATAGCCAATTTGTAATTGAAAGGTGAATGAAATGATTCTAAAATTTCTCCTAAAATGAGAGGTGAAGCAGATGCAACATTTATTTATTTTGTTAGAGTTATATCTTATCTACCCTCAAGGATTTTGAGATGGTATATATCTTATTTCTCACTACAACAAAGACCCTGTGAAGTATGCTGAGAGAAAGTGACAGGCTCAGAGTCACCCAGTCAGCTTTCATGTCTGGTAGTGGACTTGAACCTGACATTCTCCAGTCCTACTCCAACTCTTTTATATCTATACCAAACTAGCTCTTTTTCAGTCTCTTTCCCTTTTTATTCACCATCTTGTGTATGAATAAATAAGAATCTCTATGTAGTGCAAGAGATGATAATACATAACAGGAAATAATAAGTTTAACTATGGTAAATGTATCTCTCACTGTTGGTGGGAATTGTGTATTATCAATATTTGGATTAAAACATGACCTTCTAAACTCTAGTGACTGGGAACAGGATACAGGATAGCTTCTACTAGTGAAAGCAAAAGCTGCAGGTTTCAGCCATTTGGGCAGATCATAGATGTTTTCTTCATGAGACAAAGTTTTAGTAAAAGCTGATTTCTTGTAGGCATTGTTGAAATGATGTCTCAAATCACTGAATGAGTCATCCAGTTTAAAATGAAAATGCTGGTATCTACCTGATCACAGTTTAGAAGAAATTCTGTAACACCTATTGTCTTTGGTGTATTTCCCCTAAATAGCAAGCTGCAAAACATAT
Source organism: Python bivittatus (assembly GCF_059951505.1). NCBI lineage: Eukaryota > Metazoa > Chordata > Lepidosauria > Squamata > Pythonidae > Python > Python bivittatus. Next base: position 4,538,040 of record NW_028277113.1, read on the forward strand.
GTTCCAGAAACAAAGGTCAAAGGTATTACTTGCTTTAATTATTAGCCTTGGCTTTCAGCCATTATTGGTAGGATTTAATCAGGAAATTGATAGACGTTTTGAGAACAAGTTAATGTGATGGCCATTCACCTCACTGGTGGGATGACAGCACATCTCCCCTATGCAACAGTGGGAGAATTCAAACTTAACCTGCACCAGATGTTCTGCTAGCCCTTTGTACATATCTTGTTAGAAGCAGAATAACTAATTTGCTCTAACTGCATGGAAATTGGAATTGGAATTAAGTTAAACTAGCTCCTGCTACTGTTACCTTGCATATACTGTTCCCTGAAAAAATGCAAGGATTGCTTTGCAAATTTATTTTATTTATTTATTTATTTACTTACTTACTTACTTACTTACTTACTTACTTACGTGATTTGTAAGGCCATCAACTCATGAACTGTGCCTCTGAGCCACAAACATAGAATGAAAAACACAGAAAAATAACCAGTAAAATTTTTAAAAAATGCAAAACAGAGTGCAGTGTATATTAGTTCAAACCATTCCCCCAGTCTTTACAACATGGGATCATTCAGTGTCTTGGTCCAAAGCCTGGGGGGAAATCAGGTTTTCAAGGCTTTGTGGAAGGCCAGCAGGGTCAGGGGCTTTGTTGTTCCAAAGGGTAGATACCACAGCAGAGATGACACAGCACCTGAGTCCCCATTAGGTGGCATTGTTTCATAGAAAGAACCCAGAGCATCCCCACTCTGTTGAATCTCAATAGATGGACAGAAAGAATTTGAGATATATGGTTCTGCAAACAATCCAGCCTTGTACCAAAAGGTACTGTTTATTTATATGTAATAACCAGCATCTTGAATTAAACCTAGAAACCTATAAGGAAATGCAAAATAGTTGTGTTACATGGACATACCATGGTGTGCCCATAACTACCCACATTGGTGCGTTCTGCAATGACTGTAGCTTCCAGATAGTATTCAAGGGCAACCCCCTGCAGAGTGTGTTGCTATAATCCAAGCAAGAGTGGCCAAGGTATGAGTAACTGTAACATGGCCATTCTGACTGATTTGTGCAAAGGTCTGTTGGCCATGACTGATGTTTACTTTTCAAGTAAAGTAAAGTAAGTAGGAGCCAAGAGTCCCAGAGGACACTCAGATTGTGTACTCCTTTTATCTGGAGAAGCTGAAGATGAAAAGTCCCAAGATCTGGGAGACCTGAAACCAAAGCCACTCAGTCTTGCTTGGGTTAAGCCAAAAACTATTCTTCTCTGTCCAACCGCCCCCCCCCCCCACACACACAACTTCCAGACACTTGGAAAGACCCTTGACAACATCAGTTGGTCATCCTGGAGTAGAGAAGTATAACTGAATATCATCAGTGCACTGATAAAATTTAACTCCGGTTGACAGATGGCCTCACCCAGAGGCTTCATGTAGATATTAAAAAGAAGGAGATATTATGATAAATGTTACCAAAGGCTGCTAAAAGATCAAGGAGGACCAGGATGGATGCTGGAGATAATTCATTTCCTCCAAGGCCCTCTACAGCTGCAAACTAACTACCTTCCCAACAAGCTTTCCTAAAAAGGGAAGGTTGGGGACAGGACAAAAATGTTCTGGCATTGTTGGATATGGAATAGTTTCTTAGGGAAGGGACAGACCACTGCCTCTTTGAGATCTGGAGACCTACCCACTTCCTCAAGGATGCAGGGACCATGTCTAGATCTAACTTCACTTTGTCTTCCAGGAGACCTTGATCAACCAGAGAGGATGTTTCTAATACAAAGAGGCTGCCCTTACAACTCCAAGGTTCCTATTCATTTGCTCAAGACAAATAGGCTTGAACTCTTCCCAAATAACCAAGCCTCAGTCAGCTCCAAAGGAGCTATATAGTCCAATTCAGACTTTAATAGTTTTCATAATGGCCTTGAAGAGTAACCAGGTTAATTTAGATAGAATCACTATCTGCAGACCTGATAAAAGTGCAAAAATAATGTTTTGCTACTGTTGTCACTATGAGGTAATTCCTAATAAAGACTTTTAACTGTTCTCAATTGGATTTGCTCTTCATTTTCCTCCTGCAGTGCTCTAGCTATTTCTTCTGCTGCTTCATCTCCCAGACTTCCTCTGAAAGGCAGGAAGAACTGCAGGATCCATGAGCAGAGAAAGCCCACACAGGTATAATCCAATCTAAAGCTATCATAGGCTCCTTATTCCAAGCAGCAACAAAGCCTCAATCAAACCATACATCAGAGCCTCAGGAACAACCACATATTCCTTTAGAAACCCAGCTGAGTTCATTAAGTGCCTGGGGCAGACCAATGAAATAGATCTTTCCTCCCTGTGACAGGGAGCAACTGTGGAAAACTCCAAGGCTAATAGAGATTGAACTGACCATGTCAAGGGAGATAGTACCACCGCTGCTTCCAGCTCAACATCAAGTCATCACTGCCCTAAGACAAAACCAGAAATTTAACTGCTGTTTTGTCAGGCCCAGCCCAAGAACAACAATAAAACAGTCCAGTTGAGTACAGTTCCTTTATTGGCTTACACCTTATAGACAGAATCTTGCCAAACTAAATCTATACTATAGCAACTAGTGGATATACTCTGGGAGATTCTAGGGAGTGGCTACTCTGAATCTTTTACTGTTCCCATGGTCCCCCATGGATTGTGTTGCCTTTTGTCTCCTTTTTCCTCCTGGAATGCACCCCCTCCTTCCTGATAGCCTTGATCCCTGACATCACTCTCCTCCTCATAGATACATTCCATCACATGCTGTGAGTTGGGTCCTCAGTAAACTGGCTTAGGTCCGCAGTTCCTATGGTGGCTAGGAACTTATGAGCTGCCTCTGACCCCATACCTTGGGAAGGCAGATTAAAACCCTGCAGAGTTTTGCTGCCACCACCCCAGTAGAGATGAACAGCATTATGTAATTCCATCCTTCCCAAATATGGATTCACATTTTCTGACTGACCGCACACAGACACACTTACTTAGATCTTGCTCATGCAGTACATTCCTATGTTCAATTCAAGATGTGAAGAGCAAGGAGCAGTTCCTCACCTCTCCAAGCTGCAGTGGTGACATCACTAACAAGCTCTTTAGTGCTTAGGACACTGTCTGCAGTGGGCTGGAATCCTGCAGTATAAGAGCTCATAAAAATTTAAAAGAAAAGAAAAGAGAAAAGAGAAGAAAGGAGAAAAGAAAAGAAAAAAGAAAAGAGAAAAATAATAATGTGTGTTCCCCAAAGGAAATAGCAAGAAGGAACTTCCTGAAAGAGTAAGCAGGGAGAGCAGCTAAGGCTGAAAAAGAAGAGCAGCAGCAGCAGCAGCAGCAGCAGCAGCAGCAGCAGCAGTTGAATAGCGTTTAGAAGAGAAACAAAAATAGAACAATCATTTGGACAAAACACCAGAAAACATCCAAGGAACTATCAGATAGAAAGCTTCATAGCAACATAACAGATAACCAATTCATTGCTAGCATTGATTCCAATTTATAATTAGCTAATTAATTAATTAATTAATAATGCTTGGCAAGCTTCCTGTCCTCTCATACATAACTGAAGTTTTCTGTAATGAGAAACAATTTATTTTATTTTATTTTTTATTTTTTATTTTTTATTTTTTATATTTTATATTTTATATTTTATATTTTATATTTTATATTTTATATTTTATATTTTATATTTTATATTTTATATTTTATATTTTATATTTTATATTTTATATTTTATATTTTATATTTTATATATCAAATTTGTCACTGCCCATCTTGTTAAAAAGTGACTCTGGGCAGTTTACGGAAAAGATAAAATCAATTAAAATACGATATCAAAAGTCTTAAATAGATTCCAAGAATTGGTGGAATTGGCGAGTAGCTCAGGCAGCATCATCAGGGCATCAGCCACCCCCAGGACTGACCAGAGCTCCCATTACCCCATGCAAGCTGGCAGAGCCTGATCTTTAGCTCTTTCCAGAAAGCTGGGAGGGTAGGGGCCCACCACACTTCTGGGGGGAGAATATTCCAAAGCACAGGGGCAACAGCAGAGAAGGCTCTCCTCCTGGGCCCTGCCAACTGGCATTCTTTCGCTGATGGGGTCTGCAACATGCCCTCTCTGCCTGACCAGGTGGGATGGGTTGATGTGATGGGGGTGAGACGGTCCCTCAGGTAGCCTGGACTCATACCTTGTAGGGCTTTAAAGGTAATAACCAACACTTTGAATTGGACCTGGAAGCAAAATGGCACCCATTGCATCTCCTGCAGTAAAGGTGTTATATGTGCCATCCTTGTCTGTGTGGCTGCATTTTGAACCAGCTGTAATTTAAATCAGTTTATGCTTTGTGTGGCCCAAATCAGACTGGTTCGCTTCTACAGGTCCAGCTTGGACCATCTCTATAGACCCCCAATTAAAACCAGCACCTTGAATTGAACCCTCAGACAATTAACAATACAAATTGTTCAACATGAGCATGATCTTTGCACCAAAATTCATTTTACACTAAATAAATGTATTGGTAAGTGGATTGTACAGTCTCAGATATTGGGCTTGCTTGTATCTAGACTTATTTCATCTATAAATTCCCTTAATTTTTTAGCCCTTTTCCTTGACAAGCTAGAAGGGATGTAGGGTCTCTGGCTTTTACATATCTCTGCTATCAATAAAGGTAAGTGTTAGGGCATTTCTTTGATTAAATATAAGACTCCACAAAGCCAAGGCAAACTGGATTTTTACTAACTGCTTCCCTTTTAGGATTTCATTTGAAAGTCTAAGAAACAGTTTTGGTAATCTACGGGAAGCTAAGATAAGCTCAGTTTACGCAAAGAAGGCTAAACTTTCTTGAAACAGTTGAAAATAAAGTTGTGCAGCCCCATGAATTATATAGCCACTATACTACCATGTATTTATCAACTGAAATTTTACTTCACAATTGAAGCTTTCTCCCTATACTTCCTCCAAATAATTTTAGGTACAGCATAGCACTGATACAAATGAGCATTGGTACTGCATGATTATGAAATCATAAACACAAATAATGCCTATGGAGCTGATAGTACAGTGGCTTAAATTACTGTCTTCCAATTCACATTTCCTATTTTGACATATTTATATTTTATTTTACAATATAAAACAATTATTCATGAGTGCAAATGCTTGGAAAATTGGGCATAGTTGACTAAGCATAATTTCCCAACCTATTTTCTACAGTAGCCAGAGATTCAAAAAATGAACATCGCAATTTAGCAAATGGCTTTATTTTTTCCCATCTCCTTTATAGGTTTCATTGATGGGACACTTATCTATTTATTTTTACATTTTACCTTTTAGCAGACATAATCTGTTCTTAAATATCTGCTGTTGGAAATTGACTTCTCATAGAAAATGTACATACTACTCCTGCATGCTACTTCCAGACAAAGAAAGTAGAGATGCTCTCAAGTCAAGCTCAACTCCTAGTGACTATAAGGACACATCCAGTTTTCTTTGGATTAATACAAAAGTAGTCTGCTAGAGCCTTCTACCAGAATTCTCTCAATTTCCCAATCTAGCCTACAGTACTAGATGTCCATGATGGTCTTCCATCTAAGCACTAACTGAATCCAACCTTGCTTAGCTTCCAAATCCAGACAAGATTAGCCAGAAGCCGCAGAAAAAATGTTTCTGAAAATATGAATCCCTTAGAGTAACACAGCAATTCTTAAACTTATTTTAAGTATGTCAGCTCCACAGAAATCTATAGGTTTTACTTTTCTGATATTTGGTCATATTACATTCTGAGTTTGAAATGGAACTCGAGGATGATAATACAGAGAACGGTGTGGATTTTTTTTTTTTTTTTTGCTTATTGGTAGTGTTTCAGCAGAACAAAACTTAAGCTAGTTTAAGGGCTTTGTGTTTCACTGAAACAAAACTCAAAAGTGTTCTGAGTGTTTAGGCCAAAGAAAGCAATGGGAACACAGAAAAATGTTCTTGCTCCATTCTTTTCACTCCAGGACTAGATAGAGCAGTAGCTCAAAGTTGTGCTACCAGCAAGCTGGCTTACCAAAAAATTGACAGAGAAAAAAAAATGTTTCGAAAACAGCATGGCAAGCAGGCAGCATACAGTCCGTCCATCCATCCATCCATCCATCCATCCATCCATCCATCCATCCATCCATCCATGAGTCAAACAAACTTACAGTAAGGAAGCCCATGTTTCATCTTCCTTCTATGTTTTCTCCTCTGAATTCAAGTATACTTCCTTTGTCCTGGAGATATGCTAGTTGAACAGAATGTGAAGAGAGATTTCTAAACTGGCTCTTTTAACACACACACACACACACACACACACATATGAAATACATAGATAGATAGATCAACCTTGTTCAGGACAGGAGGACATTCTTGAAGAAAATAAATTCTGGTCATACCATTAACTTAATGGATTGAAATAAGAAAATAGATCCAGAATGGGTTTCTCACTACAGCCACATCCACATATCTCTTTGTTATCCTGCCTTCCCATAGCTGTTGGAAAGTTATGCTTTCTCAAATCTTTCTGCCCCCACAGATCCCCCATACTGAAAACCTAGAACAGGTCTCTGCTGTGCTGTTGACCATACATTGTAATGCTAGTGAAGCCCCTAAATTCATTCTCAGGCTGCCTCAGTGGATGATGAGATATAGGCAGTGGCATGCAGACTTGGCCTCTCAAAATAGTTAATGGACCATCCACATAATGGGCAAAGGGGCTGTGTTGATTTGCTCTATGCCATACATTCTTTAAAATGCTGAGTGTTTCACCTCATCCAACCAAAGCCAATTGCAACAGGAACATAACCAAACTTCCCCGCTGTACTGGGCCAGATAGGAAAGTTCAAAAGATAACACTCAAAATGCAAGAGGCAAAACAACTTCCTTTCACATCTCCTAAAACACTACAAAAGCTCAAAACAGTTGCATATGAAAAAGCCTCTTTTGTTTCATACTCAAACCAGATGAACCCAGTTTATTTCATGCCCATGTTCTCTAGCATAAGAATACTCAAAATAGCTATTTCAAGAACTAGACATTTGGGATTTGAATACTTTGCATCATCCTTTCCTCTCTTCTCTTCTCTTCTCTTCTCTTCTCTTCTCTTCTCTTCTCTTCTCTTCTCTTCTCTTCTCTTCCCTTCCCTTCCCTTCCCTTCCCTTCCCTTCCCTTCCCTTCCCTTCCCTTCCCTTCCCTTCATTTCAACCAGTCTACAGTCCTGGAATTCTCTGTGGTTTCTCATCCAGGTACTGACCAGGTTGGTTTCTACTTAGCTTCTGAGTCCAGACAAGATCAGCCCAACTCTTAACCCTAACCCTAATGCTCCAATAATCTACTTAAAAGAGCAGAAAAATGCAGTTGCGATATTAATTACTGATTTCTATCTCATTCAATGTATAAAACTATTTTTTTTAATCATCAATAACATCACTGTTAAAAAAAATTAGCCATACTCCAGGTCATCTCCTGTCTTGAAACTGAAACAAAAACCAGCATGTAGTCATAGAGGTCCTTTGGCATCTTTTGATTTTTAAACCATATGGTTGTCATTCAGAATGCCTCATATAATAAAAGGAGTGGTGATTTTGGAACTCTTCATGCTCCAAAGGAACTACACATTGCAAACTTCATGCTGCGAAAATGACAAGTGTTATGACAGGCTAGATTTGTTTAGGAAGAGAGATAAATTTAGGCATTCCAAAATGGGAAAACACATTTCCTAAAATCTTATTTTCAAGGACAATGCCAGATCTTAGGGAAGAGAGGATGTCAAAGATATTTCAACATAGTTCATTTAGAAAATATCTTTTTCTTGAAGGATCTGGCATGCTAAAATATCAGGGATGCAGAAAAGACAAGCAAAATGAAATATTAGAGTTCTTTATTAGAGCAAAAAGGGTTTATGAACTAAGTTACAGCTTGTTGAATCTGGGGTTGAAATGATTGATATTTTCAACTGTAAGATGAGCTAATCTTATACATCAGGCTCCTCTTTAATATTTTTCACCAATCCAGTTATTGTTGAGGTAGGAACCAATGAGGAAACAGTGATGGGGGTGAGACTGGCAAGATTATAATTAACATGCTAAAAGTGCCCCCACCCAATATCTGTTTGCCTGACAAGAGGTTTTTTTTAAAAAAAACAAAAACAAAAACAAAAAACTTAAAATTTAATTAAGCAATCCTTAGTTCAAGTTTACACATCCCCCTGAATACAATCAGTGATACTACATTTATAATTAATCTAGACAACAAGTGCATGTCTGTTTCCTGAAGTAATTAACAATAACTTTAAAAGCTCTCCTACCTTTATCAAGGTTTAACAAGGACAGATGGGAGGGTTGGAGCCAACAGTGTCATCTCCTTCACTTGTGTAATGCCTTTTCCATTTTAGCAGCATAGCACTGTATAAAGTCTGATGGGAAACATACAGGAGAGGGGAACTGAGTTTTTGGTTGTCTTTCTGAGCAGAGGTTGCGTGTTAGCAAGACATGCAGATGCATATCATGTCAGGATGCTGGCCCTGGAAGCAGTGCCTGGCAAGTCAATTTAAGCAGACGTTGCTGGGTTCCAGTTCAACAATACTTTTACAGTACAGGCTTATTCATGGTCAAGAGAAGGTTCCTAATAACCAGATTGGCTGACAGTGTTTGTTTTTTTCACCTACTCTTTATTGAACTGTCCTTGGGGGGAAAAATGGCTGCTACTTTGGAGAAACATTTTTAAATTTAACAGAACTGGTCCTAGTATAGTAAGAACATCTGTTGATTTGAACTTACTACCTAGAATAAGGGAGATGGGATGGAAAGAACATCAGAAGGTAGCTGAGTGTTGGAGTGACTCTGGAGATGCTGAGACACTGAAAAACTGGTGCTTGGCCTGGAAATCTTATAATATGTGGGCAGTCATCCAAGTAAGAAGTGAAATATTCTGGTTGTTTCTTTAGGCCAATATGTCCCATTCAGCTAGAAAGAGGAATTTATCAATGTCTATATCATATTAGTTGGTACATATTATTAAAATTGACCTGATAATGCACATTATCACAATGTGGTCATTTGTAATAGAGATGTTGAGGCCTGGAACTCAGATATATTCTTATCAGCTGTGCTTGCTGAATGTGGCACTGCTAAGCCACATTGACTAATAGCACCACTTCCTGACGCTACAAAGATTTGCATTTCTATAATGTTTCAAAAGGATGGGTGTCACTGGCACTTCCAAAGCTCCTAAAGCCAGCCCTGGCTATCAATACATGTTTTATGGACATGTATATGGGCATTTTGCATAGGTTGCATTTTGCTGGATATTTAAGCAGTCCTTTAAATCAAGGGTCTTTTTGGAATAGATATCTGAGTAGACATTGGTATTAGTTTGTGCTACTAATGTAGCTTAGTGTATACTGTTGTGTATACTCTTGATTTCCTCTGGAAAACGTATATGATGAAATTGAATCAATATGCACATATTTTATTATAAACCCCCAAGACTTTCAACATTACAACTTTGCATACTGGTCTCTCTCAGCAAACATAGAATAAATTTCAAATCAGGTCAAGGTTTAAATGATGCTAGGTTGTAGGGATGACTCAAGCAATTAGCAACAGGTGGTCCTCAAAATATTCCCATCTATCTATTTCCACTCCTTTCATTCAATATATTTAACTTCTATATAACACAATGGAATCCTTAAGTAATAATATTTATCATTCTTTTTCTCTGCCAGAGTAGTCTTTTTGCAGCTACCCCATGCTGGCTGAAGAAAAGAAAGTACATCTGATTCACGTAATGGTAAAAATGCCTTGCTAAATATCTGGTTGAAGATATTCTTTCCTTTAAAACATACCCCTTTTCTTCTTGGAGCTTCTGAGTACTGAGTATTTTAAAAATATTTAAAGATGTCTACAAATCATAGGTCAAATGTATTGTCAAGCTTTAAAATGGGTCTTCTGCCAAAATATGTAACAGTGTTCAATTAGGTCAAAATATTCTAATTAGACTAGATGTTTCTTCTTCTGGATTTTGCTATGTATTTAATGCATCACTTCCCCCCCCCTTTTTTTAATGGGTCGGGGAGGGGGGAAACCCTCACACAGCTCCTAAGATTGGTCTGGGTTAAAAAAAAAAAAAAAGGATTTCTAAACTCCATTTCATCTTCTCTGTATTTATGCCAGACTAGTGGCTTCTTAAAATGGTGAGCATCCTATGTTCTGTATTCAGTAATAAGGAAAAATTATTATTGCTGAATACAGAAGTGGATCAAAGTCTCTCTCTCTCGAAGCAAAGCAAGAAAGGAATTTGCATACTGAAAGACATTCCTCGCTGCATAAAGGCACATGATGGATCTCCCTCTTTCCTTACTGCTCTACGAAATTTCATATAAAAGCGATGAGAAAAGTAATCTTGCTTTCCTGCTTTCATAAAGGCTTTTCCTTGTTAGCTCTTTGATTATGTTTTCTCTGAGGAAACATCGCAGCCACATCCATAATGAGGAGTTTCATTTCACTTTGCAGGGTGCAGCTATCCTCGGAAATGAAGAGAATTAGGACAAACCAACTTGATGCTCTCTTGTGTGGAAGGCTGGGAAGGCGACAGCATGGCCAAAGTTCATCATTGGTCCCATCTCCATTGAACGTGCTGGCTATCACCGTTAAAGCCCTGAATGGCACAGGGCCAGGCTATTTGGGGGACTGCCTCTCCCTGAGAGTATCTGCCCACTCCATCAGGTCATAGAGGATGGGCCTGCTCTGGGTCCCTTCCCTGAATTATTGCCATATGGTTAGCATGCTTTCTCAGTAGTGGCCCCTGCAATTTGAAACACCCTTCCCCTTGAGATTTGGTAGGCTTCTACACACTGCCTTCCAGAAAGCCTTGAAGAGCTGACCCTTCCCACAAGCACTGGGATACAGTGAGGCTGGAACCCAGGAAAGTTGATTGATGATACATGTGGGGGTGTGGGGGGGGGGGACACCAGGAGTTTTTGCAATGGTTTTTTAAAAATTTTTTTTAATGTGTTTATTGTTGCTTGTAAGCCACTCAGAGTTATGGTGCATATGATGAATGGCTATATAAGGTAGATAGAGGACGAGGAGATGGATGGATGGATGGATGGAGATAGATTTCACCTAATTATGAGCTGGCCGTATCATTATGGATAGTGCATAGCTTTTGAAATCCCAAACACAGAAAGCGGGGTGAGGGGAATCACCCTGAAAAGGTAAATGTGGGTTTTATTTTTCTCAGTTTCTTTCTTATGTCTGTGTGGGAGACATCTGTTACTGGATAAGCCATTCAAGAAACATGCTACCAAGTTTATCAGACCCAATTATGACAAGCTTTTGAAAGACCCCTAAAGATGGTAGATATTTTCAAAAATAGGATTTAAGGACAGCTAGATTGATATGCTTTAGCTACAGCTACTTATTAATCCACTGGAAATATCACCCAACTTGGAGTGTGTTAATGATCCCCAGCCCTACTGTTTCTTGCCACCAAAATGCCATGAACATAGCTGATTCCCTTGCCTAGTATCTGAGTTTAGTAATGAGTGGATGAGTATGAAGAAGTTAAAATCAAAACTAGAGAGGACAAAGGTGTTATTGGTCAGTAGGAAACTGCCAGGTCCAGCCCAAGAACAACAGGGAAACAGTCCAATCAAGTTCAGTCCTTTTATTGCCTACACCATATAAACAGAATCTTGCCAGGCTAAATCTGTACTATGCTAACTTAATGGATATACCCCAGGAGATTCTATCCTATGTCTCTTCCTCCTTCCCACACTCCTGCTCTGGAGTGTGTGGTCTCCCCCACTTCCTTCCTGGAATGCACTCCCTCCTTCCTGAGAATCTGCTTCTCTACTGCACTCCATTATAGAAACCAGGCTCTGAAATGGGAGTTCAGTCAATTCTGAATGGGATTACATCTCCCTTGAAATGTGCAATGTTGGAAAGTTCCTTGATTCCTCATCTATTTCTGTATTCTTAAGTAGCAACAATGACAAGATGTGGGGCTGACCATTCCTCAGCGGATCAGACCTGTCAACAACTTCCCATCCTATACCTTGCTTACATCCTGATTTAACTACTGCAATGCCCTCTAGATGATGATGATGATGATAATGATGATATCCTGTGACGATACCTTTAGCAACATCAAACAACATCTGCCTACCCCACGTCCTTGGGAAGGATTTGACAGGTGGATAAAAATGCCAAATCCAGTCTAAACATCTGGCTGTGTGACCCATCATCATCATCATCATCATCATCATCATCAAGATTATAACATAGTGTAACTTTCAGTTCTTTCAACCACATATTTTCCCATTGTTCCCTCTGTATATTTTAAACAACATTTTTAGCCCATTTTATCATGCATTCATTCACTTGTACTTCTGCTTCAAATTTCAGTAAAGGTTTAGACATTTTACCAATCACATGTTCATCATTTCTACACAATTCTATTTCAAAATAATTCTTACAATGTTCAATACCATATTTTTTAAAAATCTATTTTAAAACTTTCTGATAACTGTAAATAGGAAAACCATTGACAACTATGTCCCTCTGCCATCAATTGTTCTCTTGATTTTATTTTGTATTCCCTCTCAGAACCTCCAGCAACCAATCTATCAGCTCATTAGTTGCTTGCTTCATTTCTGCCATATTTCACGAGGGGAGAGGGGGAACAAGGAAGGTGAAACCGTTAACACAGATGGACTCTTATCTAGGCCCAGGAACATCCAAGGTTGTACCAGCATGAGAACCAAGAGCTGGCTGAGGAGAAAAGGGGTTAAGAAGTGAGGGTAAAAGTAGATTGGGAATGTGCTTTAGTTTCAGCAATGCTTTGAAGCTGCACGTACATCTCAATAAATGAATCTCTTTTTGAATTTGACTTGGGTTTCAAGAGATCTTTCTTCACTGGGATTTGAACATCGTAGATCTGACATTCCCCTTGACAGAATTCTAGTATCTCATGGTATGTTAAACTTTTGCATTTGCCTATTATTTCCATCTATAAAATACTTCTTGTACAGAGAGCCACAAAGGTGTTTTCAGGCACAGCTTGGATTTGTATTTATTCCATATTCTCAATATGGCACATCTAAACACAGTGATTTTTAAAATCTACATTAACCTTGACTTTATCATACCACACATATCCATGCCACCCAAATCAAAGGTCATGTTCTAAACTCTAAAAGTCTTCTATTTCTCAGCAATACCCACTCTTTCATCCAAACCAAGCAACAAGCTGCAAAATACAATTTCAAATCAGGTAAACCCAATCCTCTTCCTTCCTTTGTATCTTGAAACACCTTATATTTAACTTGTGGCTGCAATGCCATCTACTTTTGAGAGTGCCTGGAAACTTCAGTTGCTCCATAAGCATCATCCAGGTTTGCTTATTCATGCATAATATTATTCTCATTTTGAGAGAGTTGCATCAGTTGCCAATAGGTTTCTGGGTGTACTGTAATATTTTATTTTGATTTTCAACTGTTATGTTATTATTTTTTATTATTAGTTGCCATGAGCCCTCTCTGGTTGAAAGTATTGTTATTACTGTTAATGTTACATTATTTTTATTGATGGCTATTAATTATATTTTTGTTATCTATGCATTCTGTTGATTATTGGAAGTCTTGATCCTCTAAGTGTTCCTTTTTTTAACCCTTGAAGTAACTATGTACATATCTTAAATAAAATAAAGAGCTGGTAGGCTTCATTTGGTTTGGTGGATCATACTATATACTATTCTACCGAACGTTTATAGACTAGAATTTGCATTTTAATTACACACTTAGCTTTTCAAGCCAGGAACTGTGTATTACCTTTATATAATGCAAGCTACTTAATGATAAGTGCTGAACAAACAAAGAACAAGACATGTCTTTTTCTAAAGAGATTAGACCCTTTTACTGTGAAATGGCACATCCCATTCATTTCAAAGTTAGCTCAATATTTAGCAGATAGATTGAATTTAGTCCCTTTCTGTTCTGAAAATAAGTAAGCCTATTTTCTTAAATGTGAAGAAAAGCTATGCCCGTTGTTTAAAGCATCCTGTGCAGTTATGTCTATCCTAATACATTGGAGGGCAGAAGACTGAAGAAAGTTAATCCAATGCAAAATAGTATATGTGCTTTTTCAATCATTGCGTACACAAAACTGCCCTCTCTCAAAGTAACATTGATTATTTACATGTTGGCTTTGTTCGCCTCATATAAACCCCTTTCCCACTTTATTGCAAATACCCAATAAAACAATACAAGTCTTCTCTTTTAAAGTCTTCATGCTTAACTACACACACACACATACACACATACACTCAGACGCAAATCCTCTATAGGTAGGGGATAGATTAGGCATCGGATGGTAGGTCTCTGTGTGAGTTGTTTTAGAACAGCAAGGGAAAACTCTACTAATGCCTTATCTTAAATGTGTAGATGAAGAACACCAAAGCAAAGGATCCTTTATTTTCAGGCTTCACACTGTTGAAGATTGATATTAATATTAAATAGTGTCTTGGGGGGACATTTGTGCTGGTCTGCTGGCCACTTTTCTATCAGAATACCTAAAATGCAGTCATATAGATATAGGTTTATACTTCAGTATAAACTGTATCTTGGCAGAGTTTTGCATCTGTCTTCATCTTCCTAAAATACTCACCTGAGGCACAGCCTGTAAGCCTCATATTTCTCCACGGGCTATGCTTTGGCCATGAGTGCCCTCTTAAGAGTTGCCCCCAATTTGAGATCTTCAGTGAAAAGAAAAAAAGCATGTTTAATGAATTCTTAAAAGTACTCTTAAAGGAAGTCTTAATGATTAGTTATGCAAATTACTCTTTAACTTTGGGATTTTCCCCCCTCACTTTTTTCATCCATTGATCTTCAGCTTCTTTGAAGGTTACTTTTTCCTAGAAATACAAATTAAATACAATTTAAATTTAAATATTTATTTATATATTTGTAATTTAACTAAAAATACAAATATGTCAACAAAAACACAAATATAAAAGAACCAAACCACTGCATTTTGGAGTTTTAAAAATCTCCTTTAAAATAATCCATTGATATATAATTTTCTAACCGAAAAAAAAGTAACATTATGCATGTTATTGATCAAGTATGTTAAAATGCTATGGCTGTTTTGTTTATAAAAATATTTTTGCTGCCTGAGTACACACAGGAAAAACTCCTTTCATGCTCAGTATTATAACAGCCATCACTTCCAACACTGACATTTACTTTCTGCTGAAAATCATATGCCTCCAAACTAAATTATTTTTGTTTTGTATACAGTGCTATGTATTTTAGACCTTTCTTTCGCCATTATTACCTAATAGACTATTCCACTTAACAAGTAAAAACAGAAACACAGCATCAATCATCAGGCATTCAGTGTAGTACAGCTTTGACACATTTGGGGACCAAAATGTAGAAATCTAGCTTCTTAGTACACTATGAATGATCTCATTTCACTTCTGCTAAAATTACACAGGCATATATAGATCCAGAATCGCTGGCAGTTGGGCGACATATATGTTTAATAAATAAATAAGGTGAAGAACCATTAACTTTTAGGATGATGTTCCAAGAACTATAGCATTTAGAGGTGAAAATATGACAAAAGATTCCTTCTTCTATCTTCCATCCAGCCTTGGCAGCTGTTTGTGTTCTGAAACTATAACACCTGGGAAGGGAACATGCTGGGGATGTATAGTGGAATATTCAAGAGTTCTGAGGAAATGCCCCACCAGCTAGTAAGGCCACTAGGTAACACTATTCTACTATGAATGGGGAGAGGGAGGGCAACTACTAGGGAACACTTGGTTTACTTCTCTGCTTCCTGTGATCACACCCTGCCTGTAAGTTGCTATGCAAGTGTGTTTTGAGCCTGGCTCTTAACTGCTATACAGTGGAACACACTCTGCAAATGATTATAGGTTCCAGTTGCACAGCCACACAGCTACAGAGCCTAGAAGAATCCTAAAAGGAAGGCAACGGATAAAGAATGCTTGTTCCAGAGAAAGCCTACAACAGGGGTGGGAGAAGCAAACATAGCCAGCAACTGAGTTCAGGCTCCTGGTGGGTCAGCTGAATAATCTGAATAACCAGCTCTGGAAATTCCAAGTGGAAATATTCCTTTTGGATATAAGGAGGTCACAGCCATTGCCAAGCCAGCATACAACCCAGGGACTTGGAATAAGAAAGTTAGGCAAGCAAAAAACACAATAAGTGTTTAGCAGAAGATGACCAGTTAATCCATGCAAGGTGTGAGATTGCAAGCCAGAAGCATGTGGTGTGCACTGCAATGATTGCATGAAAGAACAAATTTAAATGCCCAACTCTTTCTTCTAAGGAAATTATACCAAATGTAATCTGGCAAAGGAAGGCAAATGCATGACAATCTAAATGCTAAGCTAGAGTAAGTGACAAAGGTACATGACACTGAGGAAGAAATAACAACCATTTAATAGCACTATTCCTCGCAGTCTCCCAGAATCATACTGCTTCCTCATAAATACCATGGAAACAAGGCCAGCAACATAGTTAGATCTGGAGGTTTTACAGCAGAGACTTCTGGATAAATTCCACCATAGAGATGAAGTAATGCAGAATAATTCAGATAAATATCTCACCCACACAGCCTGCTTATCCTGGCTCCAAGTCAGCTTGCTTAACTTTCATAGAGGACATACCTCCAGTGAAGAATCCATCTCATTGTCAGCCTGCTGCTGAAGCAGATTGAAGCTGGTTCAAGGTGATCCAGCAGGAAAGTGGTATCTTCTTCTGGAAAAGACAACAAAACCTCCTATGTGGTGTAAAGAAGGAGCCTGAGAGAGGCCACTGATCTGCAGGACTCCAGCTGGCCTACTATATGATCATTTCCTCCTCAGCTCTGTTCCTCCATGGCTATTTGTGCTCTCACTGAAGAAGACAACAGAACCTCACCTGTGGAGCTTGCTGCTTTTCTTCTTTTGTGTTTTGGTAATTGGGATATCGATCATGTAGAAGCAGCTCAATATTCCCATAGGTGCATAAATAGGTTGCAAGTGAGAGAATAGTTCCTTACTTCTTTCAGAACCTTCTTTGACAAACGTGGGGTGATGAGTTGTTTGTTTCTAATGGAAATCCCTTTGGGTTATTAAGCAACAGGGCATCCCCAATGGGTTTGCTTGTTTCTGTAGCACTTTACTCCTGCAACCTGCTGCCCAGCTGGTTCCTGGGCTCTCCTTTGCTTTCTTCAATTTGATTTCTTGCCCACATAGGAATTTCAGAAAATTCAGTGCTTATTACCATTGCAGCTAGTTCCTTAGTGCTGATAGATCTCCCTACCAGCCCTGTCCCACATTTCCCTGCTTTCATGCAATAAAATAGTTGTTTGCATAGAGACAGAGAAAACTTGACTAAACTGTGGATGGGTATGAGCCAGGATTCTAATCAATTTCAGCTGAAGGTAACTGTCTCTCCACACAGTGCATGCAAGAGGAGGAGAATCCAGCTGTTGCTTTTGCTTAGCCCAGGAGATTTTTCTTTTTTTCCTTGTACTGGGAAACCATGTCCTCTTCTGATGCACACACTGTTTCTTTTCCTCGTCCAGAAGAACTAATCATTGCGCAGAAAAGAATATGTGTTATATTTTGTGGAAGCAGCAACTTTACTGGCCACGCTGTAGAGGTGCAGTAGAAGAACCACTGTGGGGACATCAGTTTAGAGAGTGACATCTCAGGAACAGAAAGAAGGCATAAAAGAGTGTAGATGAGCCCAAAAGCAACAAAATGATGCTGAAAACCAGACTACAAAGCATGCAAGAAAGAAACTAGGAGGTATATGAAAAGGGACACTTGAAGAGAGACTGCCACATTGAGAAAGCACTTTCCTTAGATTGAAGAAGGACTTTTTTTCAGGCATGGCATAATATTCTGCCATCCACTTTCTTGCTGGGTAGCTACTAAAACAAAACAACAACAACAACAACCACAAAAACAACTAACTTGAATGGACTCGTCCATGCAATTCAGAAGAAATTGAAGTCATCATTCACGTACTATTGTATTGTAATATTTATAGAGATCTAAGGAACTCATTTATTCTACTTATTATTGCAACCACATTCCAGATAGACAGATCTTTGCAATACAGAGTTTCTACTTTCCAATGCTAATGACAATATAATTAATATTGTGGCCAAATTTTTCCATGGCAGCAGTCAAGACATGCTATGCATTTTTGTCTAGTGTTAATCCCTGATTATCTGGGTGTTGGTTGCTGGAGAGGATGTGTTCTGGTCTTTTTGTTTCCTACTTAGCTTTTTTATTGTCTCTTTTGAACAGTGTGTAAATGTGGTTTATTTCTATGTGCCTATTGATGGCTGATTTGTCTCAATGCCAAGCTTCCAGGAATTCCCTAGCATCTTTGGATTTAGCTTGATCTAGGATGCTTAAAGTTTCTCAGGTGAAACTATATTGCATCTGTGCATGTGTTGTGAGATTAAGGAGTTTTCATCATGTCTTCTGACTGGTAGTCTTCTTCCTGTCTGTCCTACATAGTGGTTGTTACAGTCCTTACTGTGTATGTTGTAGATGACTCCTATTTTTTCTTCTTGCGCTACTGGGTCTTTTGGTTTACTTAAAATGTTTTGGAGGGCTTTAGTTGGTTTGTGTGCTACAGTGATGCCGTGTGGTTCTAAAAGTCTGTTGGTTGTTTCTGAGATATTTTTGATGTATGGCAGTGTTATTTTTTTCATAGCTTGTGTTGGTTCTGCTGTAGTGGGTTGAGTGGTCAGACACTTTTTTGATAAAGTTGCATGGGTATCCATTTTGTTGGAAGAAGTTGTAGAGGTGGTCTGTTTCCATTTTCTGGTGTTCTGGGTTGCTACAGTACATTTGTACTTGTCTGAATAATGTTCTTACACAGCTCCTCTTGTGGGAGGTTGGGTTGTTACTTTGTTAATGAAGCACTTGGTTAGTGTATGTTGTTATGCTATGCATACTCAGTCTAAAAGATGGGATCTTATATCTTAAGTGCTTGGAAACTAAAGGACTCACCATTCAATTTCATGATGATTGTGCAGTCAGAAAAGGAGAGAAATTATGGCCAAGTCAATCAGAGTTGATCACTTGTACCATTTATATACAGAGAAGCAAGAGGTATAGCTCTCTACAGATAAGCAGTACAATAATTTAATTTACTGGTAGCACAAAGACTTCGATCATAGTTACCCAGAAGGCATAAAGCAACTCTGAGCCATGACCTGCATCTGGACTAAGCACAAAGACAGCTTTTCCCAAGACAAGGGAGATTAGAGCTCCAAAACCTCTGGACCTCATACACAACAGTGTTTGTGGTCCAATGAAAGTAGCAACATCTGGTGGGAACAAGCACAGTGTGACCTTCATAGATGGCCTTTTGAGATATGCTGTCACCTTCTTCATGTAAAATAAGGGAAGGGTTTAGAACTGCATGGCCATGGCGTGCAACCAGTTAGAGAACATAACATTTGTTCTTAGAACTGATAGGGGAGGTAATTTTACAGATACCAATCTTTATTGATGACCTAGTGTATGCTTCAAGCAAGAAGGGGATGGCACTAGCATAAGAAACAGAATGAACTATGACTTTCAGAGAAAGTATCTAGGCAACATAATGTGAACATGCTACTTGCTGATACAGATTGAGACAGAAGCTGATAGAAGTTATCTCCTAAATCAAAAGCACAAAATAGCGAAAATAATAGAGGCCATACCAAAGCAATGAATACCCCCATGCAACTTGATGGTCTTAAAGAGATCAAAGGACAAATAAATTGCTACCAGATAACTAAAAATACAGATGTGTAATTTGAAAGCTATGGTACCATGCTACAATTATTAGACTACCACTGGAGTTACTACTATTGCAAGCAGCAATAAAAATATTATGTAGGAAAGTCTCAGTGCCACCTCAGAAGGATTATGCATGATTCGAAGGCAAACCATGCACCAGAGATCGCAGCTTCCAGTATCTTTAGGATTCAATCCAATTGGATATTTTCCAGTAGAAATAGAATATATAGAAGAGGGAGAGGGAGAGGGAGAGGGAGAGGGAGAGAATATATATAGCTCAGGGTTGAACTGTGGAGTCCTTGGTGCTCTCTGAGCTTGGTTGTTTGCTTGCAGACGTTTCATTATCCAACCAGTGTGAGTGAGTATGGGGTTTGCTCCCTGTTTATATTGGATATCTGGATGCAAATTGAGCTAGAGACTATTCTGGCAGAAAATCTGCAAGGGCTGTTTGCTTGTACTAGAAATTAATGCTGACAGTTTGACAAAATTTTGTGCTTCAAGAGTGAAGGCCAAACCACCATATTCGAACTAACCTGGGTCCAAAATGAATTATTTCACAAGTCTAGTCTCAAGAATGAAAAGGTCTTTTTCACAGTTCTCTAAATCCCAACAAAATAATGCAGGCTTTTCTGCTGAATGCCTTCCTAAATGATGTCTTGGGAAGAATTAAAAAAGGAAAGGCAGAGGATGGTTTCAAAATAAGGATATGAATAACATTTTGTTCCCAACTGCATGAAAGTAAATGGCAATGGATTTTCAGTTCATTTATTTTTTTTAAAAGTTCCCTTCTCATTGCATTCTTTCTTGCATTGGATTTTATATTTCCATTTGTAAATCAGGCCCTATAGTGAAAGAATGACTGGAAGGATCAGGGAAACGTCAGCTTTAAAGAGCTTCATGATGAACACAGTAGTTATGAATTCTAACCTGATTTGGCACTGAGCCGTTACATAGCTCTCAGTGGATACAAATACAGATAGATCCAGATATGGCATAGAGATGAATACAGAGATATGGCTTAGAGAGAGACATATGAAGAATTCTTAGCAAAATAAAAAAATTTAAAAAAAATCTCCTGAATGTTTGGCATTTCTCTCTTTTAAAACGGAACACTTTGACACTTACAACTTTTTGGATTCAACTTTCTTTGCATGGACTTTGGATAACTATAAAATGACATTTGTTTTTGTCACCCAAGAGATTTAGAAGTCAGAGCAAAGGAAACAGTGAAGACAGATGCACAATCACGAACCTATTTACAGGAAAATCAATAGAACAAATCATTACAACATGTTGTTGTTTATTACTTGACATCCTGTAATTGAAAATAATCATAATGGAAATATGCCAAAAGTTCATGGTTATTAAAAATGCCAAGACACAAAATGCAGATAATACAATAATGAGGCTGTGCACTTAGAATGCTTACTGGAATACATACTGTAAGAGTGAACTGCAGATCCAACCAGCAATTGTTTCAAATATCACTTTTGACTGTGAGTTAATACTTGCTAATAACAGTGGTTTATCTTATATATCTTGTGTCACTAGTTGTACTACGAAGTCATCTTTTCAGAGTTCTCATTATGTTCATCTAATAAGCACAAAGGATCCTAACAGAAGATTCCCCCCTTCTTTTCTCCCCCACCTCAGTCTATTACCATTCCATGTGGCTTATTTAGGAACTAATAATATACAATTATAATTACAGTTATTTATGTGTACAGTTCCATCAATGCACATGGCATTTTATGGAGTTCCACAAACAGAAAAGCAGAAGTATGCAATCAAAATGTCAGGAGTGGAAAATGAGACAGCCTAGAGAAAAGAAAGGAGGGATAGGTAAAATGAAGGAAAGGAGGAGAGGGAAGAAATGAGAGAGGCAGAGGAAATGAACATAGGCAAATGTACTCCTATCCATGCCAACTCAAAAGCAAGTCCTGTTGGAAATAGTCAAAATCTCATAAAATCACACCAGATTATTAAATATATTTGCATTTTCAAATGAAGTCTCGCAAGATTTTTAAATTTTGAGGGGGAAAAATCCTTGTTTTGATACAGAGAACCTCACTTTTTTAAAAAAAGAACAAGAATAAGAACACACTTCAACATTCTCAGATTCTTGGCAGTGATAACTCTGAATTCAACCTACTTTATCTCTTTCTTATGCTTAGAGCCTGGGAGAAGCATTTTCATAGCAAAGACTTTCATATGCATGTAACTTTCACTGAAAAAGGCTGTTGTACTAGACTCATGCACTTCTGGTCCCTGTTATATATTTGACCATGACAGAACTTCCATAGTTTGTCATCTGAGATGTTAGGAATTGTAGGTGCCCTTCAATAATTGTCAATGAGTATTTTAGAACTTATTGAAATCAGATTCTGTGCTATTGCTTCCTGGCTACCACTTTTAAAAATATTTCAGATATTTCATCTGAAAAAAAAAATGTGGGTATAATACTTTTCAACAGCCTTCTTTATGATGACAGATGCAAATAATTCAGTTAGCTTCTCTGCAATATCTCATCACTGAATCTGTCCCTTTCACCTTGAAGGTGCAATAGCTTTACTGCTGATCCAGTGAGCTTCTGTTTCTGAGATATTTAACAAGTTCTTTCTCTTTTCTATCTGTTCATCTCTTACATAATATTCTTATCCAATTTTAATGTATTTGTATATTAACTTGATAGATTCTGTCATCTGTTAGCTTTTTATATTATTTGGTTTCTTTTCTCAACTAAATTCTAGTCTTCAAAATTGGCAAACACTCAGAGACATGAAAAACATTCAAATGTTCTTCTTGGATAGAATTCTGAGAAAGGAAAAAAAATGTTTTTCTCCCCCGGGTCAAAGGACATTGTTAATATTGGCAGAATTTGCAATCATATTTGTGGGGGGGATAAAGGAACAATAGTAGTATACAAATGCCCCTCAGTGCAAGTTCATTGAGATTCCAGCAATGATGTGTTTGCAAAATGGCCTATGTTGTTCATTATTGTTGCTTTTATTATGCACAATAGTCTCCCATTAATTTTTTGGGAGTTTTGCATCTTTCTGACTTTATAAATCCTCTTGAGATTTAATTAGGTTAGCAACCTAAGGCACTTCAAGAAACCTGCTTCAAAAGCAGCATTTTTTTTTCAACAATATTGTTCAGGTTTATTTAAAACATTGCTATACAATTCTGGTTACTAATAGTAAAATAAAAATTCACACAGACACACATTTTAGGAAGCAAGGTGTATAGATAGTTCAAAGAGAGTCTTTACAGCAGAACTAAATCATCTTCCACTTGAACCCTCACCCCACCCCAATGATAGTCAATTATTTGGTGCAAATATTTGATTAATTCAAATATTTGAAATTAATGAAATCCTAAATTTTAATTAGATCTATCTGTTTAGAATTGAACAGATAGAATTGAATTATATGTAATTGAGCACCTGGAATCCAGGTTAGATTCTAAAATGCCAGATTTGTGTTGGCCCATTTCACTCTGGAGCCTTCTAATTATTTTGGGTTTTATTTGATGCCAAAGCCATGGTAATTGTGAGCAGAGTCTGATGCCACCAGTGAATGTGGCCTTCAGTTGTGATCCAACAGTGAGCAAAATCAAGCTCAAGTGAGGGGCAAAAAGTTCTAGAGAAAAGCTGCAGACAATGGGGATGGGGGTTTGGAGGAGAGAGGGAGTCCTTCCTTATTTTCACTCATGGATCCCGTTCACTCGTCAAGATTAGATTTCAGAATTGGGTATGTGCATGCATGTGATAATTGTATTGTGAAAGATGCTGAAACTGCATTAATCATACTTAGCTTGCTTTTAAATTTGGATTTGTTATTTAGAGGATCTGAGCACTTAATCGCTTTCATAAAAGAAGGATTATTCAGTCATCTTGAAAAAAAATGTGTAAACAACTGTAGGACATAAAGAAGGATATTGAAAATATTACTCACCCTTATGAATGGACATGGTACTTAGCAAGAAGGCTCAAATTGAAGCCACATGCAAAGCCTTTGGGATGTGATTTAGTTTCATTTGATCATATCAAGGGGGGGTTGAGACCTCAGGAAGACCTGTTGAAATTCTGTGAGAAGCAGGTATTTGAGCTTTTGATATCATTATATACTGGATATAATTTTTTCATGATAAATCTATAAACTGAGATACAGAAGTAATTAATTTGAAACTGATGTATGTATTTAAAAAGCTCTCTAGAAAGACCTAGGTCAAAATTAGACATTGTTTTGGCCAGAAAAGTCACAACTTAATCTACCTCCGTTTCTTGGTCTATCGAAAAAGGATGCAAAGACTCTTTTTTGCCATAAAGGAGAACTGCTAAAAGAAAAAAGAAAAAAAGCCCCAAAGATATGAGTTTCATTATTCTAAACATATCCCCAGTTTTGCCCTGTAAGTCGGGCACACAAAAGTTTCCTGTGACCTAAAGTGATGCTGGTAACTATCTGAAATAGGTGTTCTTGAAACATCTTAGAATCAGTCAGGAAGCTAGACAAAGAAATGTTGTGTTTCTCTTCAACAAGAACAAAAAAATAAGTATGAAATCTTGATTTTATTCAGATGCCCCCTGGGACAAAATAATATGAGGAAAGTGGTCCATGCAATACTGATTAATGTAAAGCATTACCATGTAGACTTAGTGCTATGGACAGATGCTAAGGGAAATGTCTATAATACATATATTCCCTGTGATCTCAATTGAAGTGAGAAAGGTTCATAAGTTGTTTCCATTTGTGTTAAATAGTACCTCTTTTTAGCCATCATTTTTGTGTTCAAGCAAAATTGTAAAGATGCTACAGACGTTTCTCTATAGAGGAGACATCTAAGTGATTTGAGGGAGCAAAGATCCAAAATATTTTTGATGAGATCAAATTTGATCTGACTTGATCAGGAAGTGGGTGTGAGGAAATTTCCAGACAGAGGTGCCAGGGGTCCACATAAATGTAAATTGCTGTTAATTTGGGCTTTGGGCTTTCTGTATTTCAGTGGCATATAATGTTCCTTGGATAGCTGATGAGACTCCTATAATTTTTTTCAGAATTTTATAGATCCCTAAACTTTCCTCAAAAACATTGTTACAATTTTCTTTTTCATCAGTTAATTTAAGAGTTAAGAGGAAAGAACGTTGGTATGCTGTTTGCACCAGGAAAAAAAAAACCTCCTGGTAGGGCATTTTCTACTAACAGAATTATTGATTTCATCTCTTGATCACTATTGCCTGCAACAGCTTTCACTAAAGATGACTCATAATCCCTAGGAAACATTAGGGTAATGCAGTGTATATGTGCAATGGCACTCGGCATGGGATAGAAACTCAAGTTTAGCAGGAAACATATTAGAATAAAATATGACAGGAGAGAATTTCTGAAAACTTAAGTCTCTTAACCACCTATTCCCTTCTTTTATCAGCTTTCAACTCTACATCACATAGATAGCTCAAATGAGTACAATCTTTCAGATTTAAGTATCATACCTGAACTTACTTACAGTAGCAAATAAAATGCATACTATTTTTCTCAATCTAGTTTTCCTGAAACCTAAGTCTCATCAGTAGCTAGATGAAATAAATGCATTGTACGTGCACTGAGCTGGATGGAAACAAGCACTGTGGAAGCTCCCCTTGATTCATTTCAACACTGGCTCAGTATTTACAAGCATTCTCAGCAAGCATTTGGAAAAGGCTCTTGCTTCTTGACATTTCTCATCATGATGTCGCAAGCAGACACATCATCCTACTGATCCTTGGAAGTTTAGTATACTATGTATTATGGAAGTGTGGATACTGTCTTCCAAGACAGATTATTGGTAGCTGCTAAGCATGAGAACATGACACATGAATGCACTTTTGGTCTTATTTTAGCTGACTTTTAATATATTTATTTGTTAGATTTATATCCTGCCTTTCCTCTAGGACCTCAAGATTTCATATGTATCTCCCTCCTCTAATTTTATCCCCACAATAACATTATTGTAAAGTAGGGTAGCAGGCAATACTGCCTACTGAGGGGTAGTAACCAACACAGACTAAACCAACTTACAAACCTTTTCACTCCATAGAAATCAGAAGGAACATACTTCCCTTAACACCCATCCTTAGGCACCAGTTTTATATAGTTTGTAAAGACTCTTTATATAAAGAAGTTATTTAATGAGGTTCTGTGATGGAATACAAATATGAGCTTAGTTCAACACTTTAATCACTGTGCAGTACTGACTGTCTGACTGAAGGGTTTAGAAGTATTATTTTGTAATATACTCTTGTTCCTCATAATGACAAGATTCACTAGAGTTCCCATTCTTATTGAAATCTTCTCTATGCATATGCAACTAGGCGGAATAAGAGAACAGGAACACATTCATGTGATGTTTATAAAAAGGTATCAGATTATGTTTACAGTAAATAAGTAAGCTTTACTTTTGGTCTTAGGCCAGTGTTTCATACAATTCCAAGTATAATAAAACATATAAATAAAATTATAATAATAAAATTGTAATATATATTTAAACATTCTGTGTAAACCCAGACTTTCCTTATAATCTTCATGACTGAATAAAATTTTGCAACCTTTTTAGAAAGTATTATCTGCTAACAACAACAAAAATGCATTCTCTCCTATTCAGCTGCCTGGGCAATAAATAAGAAGGGGAGATGACGGTACGGTAAAACAGCAACTCAACAAATTGTATGATAGAGACTTCCAGGGGTGTAATGGCTGATTGAAGATGGCTCTGTTTTTGTGGAACCAATGGCTGTGGTGGTTAAGAGAAGCTGGTGAGGGATCCGGCTCTTCGGAACCATCTCTGGATAAATGAGATGATTGGATCTCCCTCAAATGCTCCTTACAGAGGCTTCCTGTGAAGAAATCACAAATTAGCAATCTCGAATGGGTTGAGTGCTCTGGGAGTCATGGGAAATGTTGAGTCCAATCCACAGTTCGGAGCCTTCGAAAGGATACTAGATTCACATATACTTCCTCTTTTAATTGACAAAGGAAACTACCTATTAACAGTTTATTTGGAATTAAAGACACTCTGAAGGGCAAGTTGCTATGTACTGGGAGAATTTCCTTCTATCCCTGAAGAAAGAAGATTTAAGTAATTTTAAAGATTAAAAAGAAAAAAACCAATAATTTTTGAAACAGCAAAAGGGAGTTTAGAATGCTGACTGTGGACAGTTGAGGGGCCAGATGGATTGAAATAACAGTTTTTACAGACTGCTTAAAATTTTATAAAAATACATCTGATGATTTTGGAATTAACTGTAAGAAACCTCATTGTGGGAAAGTTTTGACTCTGAAAAGAAACACAAGGTATGACTCAGCTTTGAAGATTAACTAGAGGGAAACAGAGAGCAATTAAAGGAGAAGATGCTTATTAACACAATGGTGGAATATTATCCTACTACAGAAAAATTTAAGTTGGTTTGGGAACAATGTGTTCAGGACTTATTTTTAAAACTTGCTGATATGCCTGAAGTAAAGTTAACAGAGGTTATAGAAGAAGAAAAGATTTTGTTGGATAAAACAGAGTATGAGAATGATTTGAATAGGGTTCTTAAAATGGACTTTAAAAAACTACCAGACTATAAAAGACATATGGAAGACATGGAAGAAGATGTTGTGGATTTGAAATGGGACTTAAAAACATTTGTTTATAAAAGTAACATTGAGAAAGAAGCCGCATGGGACTTACAAGTTATCTAGATGATGTTTTAACAAAGGGGATATTCAGATTATAGATCAGAAGAATGACTCTGAGAGCCATCTTATTTTGGATCCACAGAAGGGAAGTATGAAAGTAGAAAATAGGGAGAAAATGATAAGAGATTACCATGTAGGATTTTATCTGAAGAAATGACTGAAGATCAAGCCTCTTAAAAAGAAGAAAAAGGAGTTCAAAGTGGATCCAATCCTAATCATAAGTAAAACTTATACAATTTAACCCTGATCAGGTAAGTTTTTTCTTATGACCAGGATTGTACAGTACAATGAGGATTTAAAGATTTTTTTTTTTCATATGGAGATAAATTTTCTATGTCCTATTTGTTAGAGAAAGTTAAAGGTTTGAATGTAAAAGGGACTTATTTCATTTAGTTTTAAGACATATATGTTATTATGGTTGGTATTTGTTATGCCTATGGGGATAAATCTTTTATGTTTTACTTACTAGAGAAAGTTATAGTTAAAATGCATAATGTATTTATTTGTTTAAGGTTAAAATATATGGGTTATTATTTCTGGTACTCTTTGCTGTGTAAGTTTATAAGTAATAATTTGGCTATTATTAAAGGATGACAAATGGGAAGAAGAGTTGGGTTTTTTTGTTTTGTTTTTTGTAATACTAGAGGAGGTCTTAAGGTCTTATACTTTAAATCTTTATACTTGTTTGGAGGGAGGGGGAAGTCACCTTTTATATCTCTTTCTTTTTCTTTCTTTTCTCTCCTATTCTTTTTTGTTTGTATATATTTTCTAGTTTGTATTACCTTTTATCCATGTAAAAAGCTAATAAAAATATTAGAACACGCACATACACACACGCGCGCACACACACACACACACAAAACATATGATAGAGATTCCGTGACATCCTCCACACAAGGACAATACAATCTTGGAAGGAGATTTTGCCATATCCCCCTCCCACCCCATTGGTAATAAGTGATTATTCCTGACAAGTATAAATACCCTTCTGAGAACCAGAACCAGAGAGAGACATCAATTTGTGTATAACTGCTTATGGTTTATATAAGTATAACTGCTTATGCAATGGCTTTCCATTGTACTCAAGAAGATGCCTCTTCATAGACAGAATGCTAAGCATCACTAGCATTAAGCACTAAGAAAGGGAAGGTCAAATGCCATACCTCTACTTTCCCTTTCTCCATGGATTTATCATAGTCAGGAAGAAAATCTAGATAAGGCTCCTGGAGGACAAATAAAAAGATTGGAAATTCTAGAAAGGTGTTAGGGTAACTGTCTACATGTTCCCTAATTGATGCTTCTAGGTTTGAAAGGTGTATTTTTTCACTTATATTCGTGGAAGCAGTAAGACAAGCTTGGCAACTTTTCAGTAGCTGGGGCCACACTATGGAAAGGGTATATTTTTTATGCTGTGATCCACTGTGTCAATATATAACACAAGTGACTGGGGCCAGGATTTGGGGTTGTATGCGTTTTGGGAATGTGTGAATGTGCTATTTTAGTATTAAGACTTACCTGAGACATATATACCTATTCACCCCTCCCTTTGTGGGAAATTGCACCCTTTTTTGAGAACTTCTCATTCTGTCACCATGATTTCTGGGGGTTCTGAAGGCTACCTCCTTGCTCCCCTCCCCCTACCCAAATGTTTCAGTGCTACCTTTGACTGCTTTCAACAGTTTGGGAATTTTATGTTACAACACGGTTTCTACCTGCACTGCTCAGAAAGCATAAGAAATCTTCAAACCTGTGGGGGAAGTCAATAATGCATTTCCTTTCCACACCAGCTGTGCCTTTCTTAGGAATGTCCTGATATTACCTGAAAACTACAGAAATTGCTTCCATCTTGGTTTAAGTTTTTCCAGCAGGTGGTGTGTTTTTATTTTGTTGTTGTTTTGCTACTATTTAGGGCAAATTGTTCTTTTCTATATTTCCTTTGGAAGTTCGCATGCAAATGACTTTCTTTGGCTCTGAGTATATTATTACACTCGTCATATCAAATAACATTGATTAGAAGGATTTTTTTTTATACCTCATTTGGATGTGTGTAGAGCATAAATTACCAGTTTTAGTACCAAAGCATTTAAGTGCCTAATCAAGAATTGTTTATCTCAGCACATTTTTCCCCTCACCTTTTCTCCTATGGTATGCTAAAAGCAGGAGAAGGAATATGAGGAAAAGAGGGTTGAGAGTAAAATAGATCTGTAACTGGAAATATATTCTGAGAGAGAGAAAAAGAGAGAGATGGAATTTTATTCAGTTAGGTAAGGGAATGTCAAAAGAAAGATACTAAATCCAGATTTAGGGCTCTTGCAGAAGTGTGTAGAAGCATCAATGGAACATAATCTCTCACTGTTTCCATGGAACCATCACTGGGTGTGATCATATCTGGTCTCATATTTTTCCCTTTCAGTCACATGGTTCCATTCATTCTCCCTCCACTGACTGGCCCCCACCTTGATACTTTTCCAGAAGGCCCTGAAGACATGGTTTTGCCAGTGGGCCTGGGGATCCCAGGCTGATACAGAGCTGAATCTGAGTGTGTTTGTGGTCACTGGGAGGTGGGGAGGGTCTACTGGTTTTTGTATTATGGGTTTTAATTTTGTAAGCTGCCTGGAGTCACAGTGTGTGAGTTGGGCAGCCCTATAAATTTGTTTAATAAATAAATTGATGAATTTACACCTTTATCTGGAAGGATGTAATCCTATGCACATTCACTGAGCTGTAATTCTCAGAGCATATAGTAGTTTGATCCTCTTATAAGTGTATTTAGGGGCATAGTTCATTAGTTACATTAACTCTCATTAATCAGTAAAAGGCATAGACAACTTAAATCTCACTGGTTTGCCTGGGAACTAAGTATGACTCAATTTTATTTCTATTATTGGTTTCCTTGCATATAGTTCCAGCTATCACAAAATTGAGAATCTGATCTTACTTGCTAGACCTGTCTTTTCCTTCATATTACTATCTCATTGCTTTTCATGGATTGGAGGGCTGAATGTCTGCAATAACATACCTGTATATGCAGAGGTTGGGTTCTTGATGTTCTTTGAGCTTGGTTGTTTTCCTGCAGACATTACCTAAGACAGGTAGCAACATCAATCTACCAGTTGCATTGTTAGTGCAAAACTTTCCCAGGTACTAATGATGTTACCTAGCCTGGTAACAAAACATCTTCAGGAAAACAGCTAAGCTCAGAGAACACCAAGAACCCAACAGTTCAGCTTTGAGTTACGTATTTTCTGCTATGCAGAGATTCTCCACCCTTGATTATGCAGAATTCCAAATATGAATGGGGCCTAAACTGCTTGTGGCCAGCAGATACTCATTCAGTGGGTGGAGAGCAGCGTGAGCAGCAGAAGAGATGTGACAGCTGACAGAAGATCCTCCCCTGCACCCATCCTTATCATTTTATTGATCTCAAGGGAGGAAGTAATGCACACCTCAGGCTTTAGTTAGTACTGAGATGAGAAAAAGTAGTCCTGCATAATCTGAGTAAAGGTGATCCATATTTATAAATCTGCCACAGAAAATTGTCTGAAGCAAATTTGGGGGCATTTCTTAGGCCAGACATACATAGCCTGCCTCAAGGCACTATACCGTACCTTCCAAAGCTTGGGGGAGCAATCTTTGTTGCCCTTTTTAAAGTTGCCCTCAGATTGTAATTTTGAATGTGGCAAAAAGGAAAGATTATTAAAAAATATTGGCAATTGTAATTATATAGAATATATTTAAATAAGTTAATGTCTTTATAATTACATATACATTGAACATAAAATCAATCTTAGTTTTTGCCCTGGCTCTATCATCTTTCTGGAATATGGTCTCTAGTATGCCATCAGAAGCCAAAATATATGACCTTTGGCCAAAAGAGAACCACACACCTATCTGCTTTATCTGAAACTTAAAGAAAAATGAAACTTTGAAATAAAGAAAGTGATCCACATTTTGATATGCTTTTGTCTCCCTGTCATGAAGTTTGGGGTTCTCGGGAAATGATCAGGCAGTCAGTACATAAAAGACCCCTTTCTCCTTTATTTGTAACAGAGGTTAGTTGCAAGTTTCTTAGTTTAGTTTTTGAGTGCAGCATTCAATTAAGGCAGTTAAACAAGCATTTTTCCTTTCTTCATTATCTTCTTTCTTTAGCTGTAACAGAAGAGAAATGCAGCAGTGATTTATTGCTATTAGTGCCAGTATTTCTAGGTTAACCCTTTTGTACTTGACATGAGTTTATTTTAAGCTTGGGGCTATCTGTGTGCATAGCTTTGTTTACAGCCTCCTTTCCATTCAGAGTTAAGCAAGGGTGTTAATTTCACATGGCTGGCCATTTCTCAGGCAGGCAGGACATTGTCGTCTTCATTCTAAGTCTTTCTTGGAACATGATGCCATGACAGATGTACTTTCTCCCTCTGGATGGAATTCCACACTGTGCTAATCTATCCATCTCTTTGTGGATCATGTGCCACTCCATAATGCTTCAGCAGTCTTCTCCTGGATCACTCTGGAATACTTCAGTGGTCTTGAATCTGATCTGGAACATCTTCATCAGATACAAACCTGCCTAGTCCAGAATGGCTCATCAAGCCATTTCTTCCTCTTTGCCTTCCAGCCAGATTAGCCTATATTAAGTTCCAGCCCTGCCCTCATGAAGCCTGCTGTGTGAAAGTGTAAAAACCGTTACCTCTTTCCTAGATAACTTATCAGAACCAGAATGAAGTGTATGTCCAGGTGATTACATGATAAAATGGCATGCAGTGCTCAGCTGCCTCATTTTCTTCAAGACACCAGATCTGTCTTGAAGAAAATGCAGGAAACTGTCAGAGAAAGCTGAAGGATAGCTCAAACACTTGCAGACAAGCTCTACATATTTCTGGAACACTATTTAAGAATTTCACTGTTGCACACACAAATGCCACATTACTGAGGAAACCTACTTAAAGAAGGCTTTGTCTTACAGACATCCCTATCAGGTGTCTAGAGCTGCTAGGGTGGAGGTTGTCCCAGTGGCCCCAGTAGCATCTGTTATAAACTGCAATGATGTCAAAATGGCAAAATGTGTGCAATGATGCATTTGCTTTATGACCTTTAACACAAGTAAGCTGCATCCCTTGCATGAAAAATCGCACAATATCATCATCATTTTCACCTCTTGAATTTGCCTCTGAGTAACCCTCATTCTCCACAGAGAGAAAATTTATTACTAAAGCTTATGTACAATTACATTTAAACTTTTCAATGTGTATTTTTCTTCTGGAGGTAACTCAGTGTAATGGAATGTGAGAATGACCTTGGAAGACGCTGGAAGAGATGCTGCCTAGGGAACAATCAGATAAAAGGGGGAGGAGCCCACAACTGAGTAACAGGCAGAGAAAGAAACTTACAAATGATCTGCCTTAACTGATCAAGTGGTAAAAAGGGATGGTGGGAGATTTGTACTTTCAGACTTGCAAGATTCTGTTAATTCTTACAATAAGGTAGAATTAGTTCATCTTGTCGAGATTTCTGTCTGGTCTACTTGGGAGGCTGACACTCAGCTAACTTGTCTCACTTATCCATAAGAATTGCAATAAATAGGATTAAAATCCTTCAGTGACTGTGACCTCTTTAATCTCAGCTATTTGGGTTTGCTTTTCATTTCTCTCCCATTGTAATTATTCTCTTTATACACTCATCCTCACCTTGAACCAAGAAGTCTCTTCTATGTCACACAAAACAGAATCCCTCTCTGTAATCTTGACGACTGATTTCCCTACAAGTGGGCTATAATCAATGTAACACAGCATATGGAACATGGATACCACCCAAACAAAATGTATCTCAATGGATTTGTTTCAGACATTTAGCTTCTGTTAATGAGGTTTACTATAATCAAATTGGCAGAAATAATCCGGTTGACATGTTTGTGTGAACCAGCCCGTAATATCTGTAGCAGTCACAATCATTCAGCTCCCTAGAATTTTACTGCTTTCAGTCTGGAAGCTCCTTTGACATCTAAGACAATAGCATGGTCACATATTGTATGCTAATTTCAGGAGAATTGCCTAAAGCAGAAGATCCTTCTCTACCCCAGTAGAATGAGGTGCAATCATGAAGATACATAATTGAATCTGTCAACAAATGTTGGAATTCCTTCCTGGCTGTGATTCATTGTTTATCAAATAATCGCTTCTTGTAATAGGGGAGCAGAGTATAAACATGCTCTTTGCTAATTTTCCAATCCATGAACATCTGATTCTTAAGCAGAAAGAACAGGAAATACTTATGTGCACTGTGACAGTATAGTTTGATTTCAATTAAATTTTTAATGAAACTAGAGCCAAACCCAACTGTGACTAGTGGCACAGTTTTTGATTCAGCTGTGCCCTTTTTATGTCACCTCATTTGGTTGAATTTCTGTGACCAGGCATCAATACTGGGAGCTGACAAGCTACTGCCACATTAAAAAGGATGAAGTTTTGGAACAGATTGCCTTTCAGAGTTCTTCCTATAAGTTTTTAGGAGTAGTTGGCAGACTGACAATTTAAATCAACTCAGATTTTCAGAATTATTTTATTTTTGTGTCTTGTGTGCCCTTTCCCTCTCTCTTTTGTCCAAGTGTCCCAGGAGAATAAGGGAAACAAAATGAGCAAGCACCATCCAGCTAAGAATGCTTGCAGCTGAAAGAATTTGGCTAAAGCTAGTTTTGGGGCAACTGCCAACTCCAGAAAAATTAAAAATACTATTGGAGTCAGTTGCACCAAAGCTATCAATGAGAAGCTGGTGATTATTTTTTTTTTAAAAAAGGAGTATCTGAGAGTTGCCAAAGTTGTGAATAGGGGTTAATGCCTGAAGGTTGACACTGTAAGTCTGGGAACTGGCTATTTCCAGTTACACTTCTGCTGACAATTTAATGCAAGCTTTAATGTCACAGAATGTTCTGTAATATATGGATTCCATAGAAGGGTTCCTTTATGGTAAGTTTAAAAAGGTTTTCCTAGTAATGGAAAGGTTGAAGCCCACTGTTCTGAGTTTCTTGCTAATTTATTTCATTGAGACCATTTTCGCTTGATCTTCAGCCAGAATGACTCCTCCTGAAATCACATACATATGATTAAAGAAGACAGTTCCTGCTGAAAGACTTACATCTAAAAGACACGGTACAGAAGAAGAAATGAGGAAAACAATTGTAGCCAGATCTTGAAGTTACAAAATTCATTTTATCACCGTATAAGATTCACCTTGATAGAATTAAATGCACAATTTATTTATTTATTAAATTTATATAACCACCCATCTCATACTTGTGACTCTGGGTGGCACAGGCAATTAAAAACCAAACAATTAAAATAATAAAAAATAAAGCCATTTAAAATACAGTTAAAACAGTTAAAATTGTAATAACAAAACAAAACATGGGGGAGTACATTCTGAGCTTACACACCATTTAACAGGCTCCACATTTCCATGGGATTCACAAGCCCAATGGCAGAGTCATGTTTTAAGGGCCTTCCAGAGGCAAATAGGGTTGGGGCCAATCTCACCTTGGCAGGAAGGGGGGAAGGATGTTCCTGAGGGCGGATGCCACAGCAGAAAAGGTTCCTCTCCTGGGTCCTGTCAACCAAAGCTCCTTGGTGAAAGGGACCTGCAGTGTGCCCCTCCTGCCAGAACTAATGGGACAGTTAGATGTAACCAGGGAGAGGCAATCCCTCAGATAACCTGGCCAGATAATAAAATTTTAGGGCGGGTGGGCGGGCTGGCTGGCTGGATAGATAGGTGTACTCACACTTGTACATTTTTGAGATAGTGGAGGTGAAAATGATACAACTGAACTGAAACAAATCTGCTCTGTTTCCTGATATCAAGGTATATATAGAGCACAGGTGACATTTTATCTACCTAGATAGAGGCAGGTTATCTCAGTATATTTGTAGACCTATCACATGAACATGCCAGTGTATAATGGGCCCACTTTCATATTGTTCTTGGCACCGACCTAGTCAAGTACAACACAAAAAGAAGTTAATAGCATTTTCAAGATTTTGGGATCCAGGAAATGAGACCTCTTGATGGATTAACTGAAAACCGTGAGAATGTGTTCCAAAATATACTAGAGCAAGAATGCACAGGTAGTCCTTGCTTAATGACTGCCTTGTTCAGCTACCATTCAAAGTTATGAAGGTGCTGAAAAAGATAACTTTGCAACCAATGCCTTTGCAGTATCCCTCAATCATGTGATCACCATTACAGTCAGTACACATTGTCCTGTGCATGACCTGTTTTTTGTTTTGTTTTTTCTACCATTGCAGAATGGAGAGATTGGAGATGAAGGGATTACAACAGAGTAAACAGGCACACAATGGATAATGCACATTGAAAGCAATGTGGTGGTGCTGGCAGCCCTGGGTGTGCCATGCAAACAGCCCTGTGTATTCCCCATCATATGCCTACTAACTCTCTTATAATCCCTTCCTCTCCAATTAATGTAAATACAAACATTCTTGCTAATTATCCCAGCTGGAGTAAGCATTCCAAACGGCGAGGAAGTGGGGAAAAGGAAAGCACAGTCATGTGATTTCTCACTTAGTCCTCACTTAGTGACTACAATGGGGACTGGTAGTTCTGTCATTAAGCAAAGCAGTCACTAACTATACAACCTGAGGTCCAAAACTCTCATGTAGTTCTGAAACACATAAATGCAACTACACTGCAATGTTTAATTGAAACCAAAGGAGAAAATTATTAAATATATTGGGAATAAAATTTGTCCTAGCTATGCCTCCACTCCCCGCCCCCTTTTTTTTTTTTTTTTTTTGCCCTAGCCTTAGCAACTCCTTGGAGTGTAATACTCAGCATCCTAAGTGAAATCTTTGGTCAGAAATAGCTTTCTACCCGGTGTATTAAAGGAACACTAAAGAAATGAAATGAGACCATCAGGATATGATGGAGCAAGGAAACAAAACACTGACTCTGCATAAGATTAGACTGTCTTGGTATGGTATCATTTTTTGCCCTTGCTCATACATTTCTGTTGTAAACTTATCCTGGGAAATTGCATTTTGTTTTTTCTATTCATATGATCCAGTTCTCCAAGATTCCTCAAGAGAAGTGAAATGATATTTGAATCACAATTACAGTGTGTCTCCTTGTGATTCCATTTGCTAGTCGCTGAGAATAAACAGACTTTGGTAGCTGGAGTCAGCAGCTTAACTGGTCATTGGCCCATTGTTGATGGGCCAATACAGATTGATGACTATAGCTGTGGTTTTGGACAAATTTTAATATAATTTCTCCTTCTGCTCAGTGATAAAATTAAATCAAGATGATACCCCAGAGGGAAACCAATGTTATGCCTTGGTGTCCATGGGGAACAAAGGAAAGCTAATGCTAAAACACACACTGCAGTGCACACTCTGTTCTTTTTTATATGTGTTGAGGTGCCATACATACATATGCAAGTCTTGCATCACAATGATACCATACACATTTTGATATCCTGATTAAACTTCCAGATTCAGCAGGTGACTCTGATGTTATATTTAACCACTGTAATCCAGACTAAAGCAACTGTGGGATTAAATTAATAATAAAATAGCAGGCACTGCAGAGCAATTAATTTGTCACAGCCATTAGTAAACAAACAAACAAACAAAAACATTTTCATTAGGGGTGCTAATGCTCTTCAGTTGAGAGTACCCATGTTCACTCAAACTGTGTTCTAAACATGGCTTTGGGTTTCTGGATTTGTTTGATTGTCCACCTAAAATATCCAGTTGTGTTTGGCTTAAAGTTGAGTGAAATGATGAGGCCATGCACATTGACCCTACTGCCTCCCACATACCTGTTGGATATTTGCAAGATCTACAGCTTTAATAGAATTAACTATAGAGTTAACAAGAGATTGCTTTTTGGCTGTGAACATAATTGAATCAGGTGGTGAACTCTGTATAAGAGAAGTATTTTTCTTCTTATTTTTTTTTGCTTTCTGATTTTCCTTTTAGGCTCACTGCTTAATTCCCTGCTGTCTTGGTATATTTGTATTATTTATTTGTTTGTTGTTACTTTTATGTATTGGTAATGATATATTTTATGCCTAATTTTTATCTTTTGTATATTTTGAAATACATATAAAGGTTGACATTTATATTTCTTGTCTTCTCTTAATCTTATTACCCAACAATACCCTCCTTGTATGGCACCCTACCTTCCTCTTTGGGATTTTGCCTAGTAAGTGGGAAGGTCTACTCATTTTTATTTGAATAGAAATACAGCTGTCTTCATAACTGGACATTTAATATGCAGGATCCAAAATTAAACAGAGTTCAGATTTGTCTATTTGCCATGGGGAGGTCCAAAAATAAGAAGGTAGGGTCCACATTTCAAGAGGTTGGAAGGCACAACAAGCCTGTGTCCCCATTACTGAGCTAGAGTCTTATTGATGGGATGTCACTGGAGGGTACATACCTGTTTTATAAAAAAACATAGTGATCCATGATGCATCACAAAAGCTTAGATGTTTCCTTAAGGGGACATTTTATTCTGCATTCTGAAAGTAATTGCTGGATAGGTAGGGAGGTAGAGAACATTCAATATCACAAGACTAACCCTAACTTTAACTCTATCCATGTCTCCCTCTCCTTTAGCCAATGTTAAATTTGATTTATGCAGGCATCACTGAATGACTTTTCCTTCCTTTGCTTTCCATTTATCTCACAGAATTCTTTCAAGTTCTGCTAAGAATACAAGGCAGGCTTGGGTATGAATGCGGTTTCAGGTGTCTTTGCAATAGGAAATATTGAATGAGCAATGAGCACCACCAGCAGAGAGGGACTGCTGTCTATTGCAATAAGGTAAATCTAAGCTCAGTAGACTTACTCATGTGATCAGACTAACTTGATTTACACCCCATTGTTTTGTCTAGGGAGTTGGCTGTTATCAAGAATGTCTTTGCTTTGGCATAAAAGTTGATTTCCATCAACCGTTTGAAAGAGGATGATAGATGGAAATGTGTTTTTCGTAAGCTCCTGGAGTACAGCAATAATAAATCAAGCAAACATGCATTAAGAGAACCTTTCTCCTGATTCTGAATCAATTTCTTGCTTCAAAACCTCTACAAGATACCCTTATTTATGTTTGTTTCTTCATTAACGCTCTGCTGTTCTTTGTGTACAAAAATAGATACAGGAGCTTCTTGAAATACAGGCATCTCTAAATATACCATAAGTTGGATTTGGAAATGTTTTGGGTATCTATTACTCTCTCAGCACTTGAAGAGATTAGTGATAACAATGTTTTGTTTGTTGTTTGCTGGAAAAAATGTTAAGGTAAAGGGTTTCTACTAGAGGAATTTGTGAGGAACTGAAAAATTAGTTTTGATATGATGTGCAAGCTTTCTTAACTGGAACTCATACATCCCTAAATTGGTCCCATAGGCCTTCGAAGTATTTGGAAGAATTTTGTGAAAGTAAAAAAGAGAACTAATTATACTTGTTGAAATTCCCGGGTGCAAGGAACTGCCTCTCTGGAGAAATACAGATTCTGGAAAGAAGGTATAATTTCTATGAAAATCAGGCTACTTTCTAAACTTCCTCAATATTGTCTACTTAAATTGGCAACATGTTTCTAACATCTTATCTACCTGTGCTTTTTAAACTAAAGATGCCTGGGTTTCAGGCTGGGACATTCTTCCATGTCGTTTCCCATACAGTACAAGGGCTCTCGCGTGCAATTGGTCTATTTGTCTATCTTGGTGGCATTTTCTGCTCTTCATGGCTACTTGATATTTTTAATTGGATATATCTGGTAATAAACCTGGGGACCATTTGGCTGCAAAACATATACAGTATCTATAGGGGTGATACAGTGATTTTTATTTATTTTTTTGCTTGCATGTATTTAATGCACAAGCAAAAATGTTTTATGTATTGTTGAAGGCTTTCATGGCCGGCATACGATGGCTGGTGTGGGTCTTCCAGGCTGTGTGGCTGTGGTCTTGAAGTTTTGTTTCCTAACGTTTCTGGGCACAGAGAGAACTGCTCCTGTCTGTGCTCCTGCACTCTGAAGATGCCGGTCACAGGTGCTGGCGAAACGTTAGGAAACAAAACTTCAAGACCAAGGCCACACAGCCCGGAAGACCCACACCAGCCAAAAATGTTTTACCTTGGCTGATCCTTTGACCCAAGGTTCATTTCTTGAAGACATCACTTCAAGATCATTAAGCTTCTTTTATACGTTGTCAGACTATTGGCACACCTAACATAAATAAAAATAATTGGCTTTTTCTCTTATGATTATAATCAGGCCTTGCTATTCCTCCTCTATAGTTATGCTGAAATTCAATGTACTCTCTTTTTCTTGTTAGAATTCCTCCCAATAAACTAGTGAGGTAAAATAACTAAAAATGAATCAAAGTTCATAGGGAGACTAATTCTTGCTGATTCAAATTCAGTATTTAATCTACTACACTATCATGGTTGATTTGGATGTGAATATTCTCCAGTTCAATTAATGTGGCCAAGTTTTCCAGAAGCCTAGAACAATTGCTTCAGAAATTAATTTGCTTAGAGTCCACAGTCTGAAACCAACTAACTTGGTTCATCAAAACTGAAGACTTTTCTCCATATGGAAAGAAAACTCAATACAGGTAGTCCTCGACTTACGACCATAATAGGGAGTGGAAAATTCATTGTTAAGTGGTGTGATCGTTAAGCAGTCTGATCGTTAAGCAAGGCATCATGTGACTGCATCCAATTTTACAACATTTTTTGTGGTCATTAAGTGAATCACAGAGTTCGCCATTGATTTTGCTTGTCAGAAGCCTTCTGGAAGAGTTACAAATGGAGATCACATGACCCTGGGATGCTACAACCATTGTAAATACTTGCCAGTTGCCAAGCTCCCAAATTTTGATCACATGACTGCGAGGCTGCAGTGACAGTTGTAAGTGCAAGGACCAGAAGTAAGTCACTTTTTTCAGTACCGTTGTAACTTCAAATGGACACTAAAGAAATGGTTATAAGTCGAGGACTACATGTATCCACCAAAGCAGATTGGTTATGGGCCTCCTTGTTCCCATGAGTCTCCTTCTATTGAAGAATAAGGGGAGAGAGGGCGGAGCTGACGGTACGGCGGGCGATCCTGGGCTCCCAGGATCGCAGCCGATATCTCCCCCCCCGGACGGTCCCGATGGACCTAAGCCGTCCCGTAGAGATGGCGATTGCAAAGGGCGCGTCCCGCGGATCTCAGGGACGCCGCAAGTCCCAGATTGATCCCGGGAGAAGCTCTTGAAGCCGGCGGAGGAGAGCCAGCCAAAAATGGCTGCGAAAGCCGGGACAGCTCCAAAGGAAGAAGAAAGAGAGGGGTGTCAACCGGGTGAGATGGACCTTTACTATTCAACTATTCTTAGAGAACACCTTAAGTAACTTAAAGAGATTTTTAAAAGTGAAGAAAAGTGGATCAAGCGGCGAGATTGAGCCTTATAAAAAAAAAAAAAGGGGGGGGGGAAATCTTTTTTTTTAACTTTCCCTTTTTAGTGGAATTGGCAAGATGTTTTTTCTTTTAAAAAAATATATTTTTAACTGGACTGGCTTTTTCTTTTTAATACTCAATAATTCTTTATCTTAAGCCTCTTTTTTGACTAAGATTTCTTTATTGTTATAAGAAATTTATATTTTTTGATTTTGAAATGGGGAAAGTGGAGTTAAGAGAAAGTAAATGAAAGAAAGTTGCACTGCCATCTAGAGGCTCGACATAGTGCCTTTTTTCTTCCATTGTGACGCATGCTCAAGGACCCTGGGCTTTCTAAAAAGATAGTGGGATGTGCATGTTTATACAGGTGCCATCCGAATAACTATAAACAAGAAAGTGGAGTTGAAAGCAACTTTGAAAATATCAAGATGGAAAGTTTGAGTTAGTCACAAGAGCCTTGAATAGTGGCAGTAGCTCTTCTTTCTGCTAGAAGCTCTGCTTTGCTCTCTATTCCCCCCCCCCAGTTGGATTTTTAAAGAGATCCAGCCTTTCCCCTCCTCTTCTTTTTTTTTTTTCTTTTGCTTTTTTTTCTCTTTCTCTTGGCAAGAACAAAGATAAAGAATCCTTTGACTCAATGAAGGTTTATACAAGATAATAGACTATACGAGAAATAGAATGCAGAAAAAGATTTTTAAACTATCGAGGATGACTATAAAAAACTGGAAGAAGAGCTGCAGAAATTCCTGCAAAAGAAAAAAAGAAAAAAAAGATATTAAAGCTAAAATGGACTTAATTAAACATAAAACGGGATCAATGGAAAAGGAAGAAATAGCACAAGAAATCAGAAACATTAAACAGAATTATTTTGAGGCTTATAAACTGAGAATTAAAAGGGTTAATCAACTGATAAATGAAGAGGGACAGACTTGTTCTTGGTACTGAGGGTGAGAAAAAGATTATACAAGATTATAATGGAAAATCGTACTAAGAGAATGTATAAAAAGAAGAAGTAAAACAATATTGAAAGAAACTACTTCAGATGCTTAAAGAAAAAATGAGGGGAATACAACAATGATGGAACTGACAGAAGCTTCAAAAAGCAGAATGTTTGAAAGGACATTTATTATTGCTTTCTCTTATCTAATAATATAGAAAAAGGAATAAACAGCTAGATGTTTTGGGATATTGAATGAAAAGGGTGAACTTAAAATTATGCAAGCGCTGGAATAAAGTATAAAACTGAGATATATAGTTAAAAATTGTATTTGATTATAAATGTTTTAAGAGATTAGACTAAAATTTATACATGGTTGGATATAGTAACATATAGATTTTAAACTAGAGACATTTTTGTTGAAACATGTAGTGAAGAATTAAGTATGTTTTGATAGTGGTTAGAACTGTAACTTTTAAGAATTGGAAGAATGAAAAAGTACCTATGCAGGAGGAAGTTATTGAAAATTATGGAATGTGCAGAGATGAGTTAAATTGATATTTGAAATTAGAATAAGAAGATAAGTAATTTTATATGACACGGGATTTGTTTTATTAATGATTGGATGAGAAAATATAGTAATGTAATGGATTAGGAAATTTTACAATAGAAATTTGATATCAATTATTATACATATACACATATAATCGATAGATGAAAATGTACTACTAATCCTATTGAAAGTTAAAATTTCTTGTAATAAATGATTCTATAGACTAGCTATGAATGATTAATAATTGTTAATTGATAAGTACACAAGTATATTTTGAATAGATATGAGAATTTAAGATTATGAAAGGGGCACCAACGAGTTGGTAACTGGTTGACACACGGTATAAATTGGAAGATGTTTTTTTTATGCTTTTCTATGTTCTTGTTTGTTTATGTATGTTTTGTGTTTGTTGTAAAAAATAAAAAAAAATATTAAAAAAAAAAAAGAATAAGGGGAGATAGAGAAGGGAGGAAGACTAACCCTTATCAAAGTACACAATATTTATTTATTTATTCAACTTATATAGCTGCCCATCTCAAACCAGTGACTCTGGGTGGCTAACAACAATAAAAACAGCCAACATTTAAAACAGTACAAAAAATTAAATATAAATATAAATGCAGCCAAGAGTTCATCAGTATCAGCACAACCATGAAACAGGGCCTTTTACATGCTCGGGGCCCCAGGCCTGGGGATAAAGCCAGGTCTTC
The DNA here is from genome assembly GCF_059951505.1 of Python bivittatus. NCBI lineage: Eukaryota > Metazoa > Chordata > Lepidosauria > Squamata > Pythonidae > Python > Python bivittatus. The sequence continues at coordinate 4,581,243 of NW_028277113.1, forward strand.
AAGGCCTTCTGAAAAGCCAAAAGGGTGAGGGCCATCCTAATCTCAGGAGGGGGGATGTTCCAGAGGGCAGGCACCTCAGCAGAAAAGGCACATCTCCTGGTCCCCTCCAGCCGACATTCTTTGGCTGATGGGACCCGGAGCATGCCCAGCCTGCCAGACCGGATTGGACAGGTAGAAATATCCTGCTAACTTCTTTCCTGAACACCAAATATATTATGAGCATAGGAAGAAATATAAAACTTTGCTAAATAATATATTTTCATTTTCTTTAGGGCTAACTTCCCAGACCTGCCTTTCCTTATATTGAGAGGGTAAGTGAGCAAACTGCTAAAGAAGGAGCAGATTCTTCTCCATTTCCCAATAACGTGGAACAAAGTTTTAGTTCATAGAGGTTACCCTCTTGAATCTTAACCTAGAGATTCAGTGAAGTTAAATCCTCCGCCAACCAAACTCTAGGCAGATATAAAAAGCTTATTTCAAAAAGGGAGGGAGGAAAGGAAAGGAGAAAGGAAAGGAAAGGGAAATGGAAAGGGAAACGAAAGGAGATTTGGAGTGGAGTGATTTGTTGTAAATTTCTTTATTGCATTCTGCTCTCTTTCACTGGAAACCTTTGGCCTGGCTGGTAATCTTGGTTTACCTGGCTTGGTATTTATACTGTTTAATGCAGCTAATATTCTGTTGCAAAGGAATTTCTAAGCATCCTCTACCCTCTTGGTATATTTGTCTTTGTTGGCTAGCATCAAAAATGCCTATTTTTCTTTCCAATTAAGAGTATTTCTTTCTATAGCTACAGATTGATTATTTCAAGCTACAGCAGTTCAATTGCATTCGCTCTAAGTATGGTTTAAGTCATGGGACAAAAGCTTACTATAATCACAGGACTCAAAGTATCTGATTAGTTCTCCTAATGCAGTTTAATCATTTGTCAGTAATTGTTAAATGTACTTGGAGAAAACCATGTATCCACTTCTGTACTTGTCTGCAGCTAATGGAAGTGTTTAACAAACATTAAGAGTTACAAAGGTCTTAATCAAATGACCACTTTCCTACACAACTCTCCTCTTGTTTGTTTCACAGGGTTTTTTTTTTATAAGAGTAGAGCTTAGTGGATTATATTTCAAATTAACGTGGCAGCATGTGGCACCAATTCTATTCCTCCTCTGATACTTAACTGGGCTTTCAGTAATAGGAGAAATATTTCATTACCATGTTTTCTAATGCTTGGAGGCTTTTTTCAACTTTGAGAAGGCATCCTAATAGGGTAGGGATTCCTCTATCATCAGTCACAGCTTTACAGAGCAATGTTTAGTGCAGTGATTTAAAAAAAAAAAAATCAAACTTTTCGGCACCCTAAGATTTTGAAGAATCAGGGCTTTTAATTTCATTTTCTACTAGGACTGTACAAGAACTACGGGGCTCCTTCATGAGCAGATCCTTAGGTTGAGAATGAGCCCAGCTGAGATCCATTCCAAAGTCTTGATCTATATTTGGGAATCCCAGAGTTCTACTCATCCATTAATTTGTTTGTAAAAAAAAAAAAATACAAATACAAATACAAATGGATGCTTAACATCACAGCCACCATAAAAAAGGGACAACAAAGGATGTTCTTCCTGCATCAACTTATCTCAGGAGCTCTTGATACAGTTTTACAGGGGAATCACTGAGTCTGTTATCTGTTCCTCTATAACTGTCTGGTTTGATTCCACAACCAAACAGGACAGGCTCAGACTCCAACGGATAGTTAAGTCTGCAGAAAGGATAATTGCAACCCGCCTGCCTTCTATAGAAGAACTGTATACTGTGAGGGTCAAAAGGAGGGTGGAGAAGATATCTGCAGACTCTTCACATCCTGGACATAAACTGTTTCAACTTCTTCCTTCAGGATGGTGCTATAGAGCACCTTATGTTAAAACATTTAGACACCAGAATAGTTTTTTCCCTCATGCCATTGCTCTGCTAAACACTACATGATAAGATATGTGCTGGACAGTGGCTTCTCCTTTTGAAAATGAGCAGGTCCATGGCGGTAGTGTTATTCTATTGTGTAGTGTTACTGCTTATTATCATTCCTTCTTTCTGTTGTTATCCAAATGCACTGTTGCTCTTGCTTTTTGTTTTTGTCACCGAAGATAAATTCCATGTATATATTTTATACTTGGCCACTGAAGTATTCTGATTCTGATTCTATATGTCTTTTGTTTATTTGTTCATTTCTGATCAGAATTGGATGAAATATGGAGGGAAATATGCAGAGGAAGCATGCCATAAGCATTTGAGCTATACACATTCAAAATCTGTTTTTAACCCCCCCCCCTTTTTTTTTTCCTTTTCATCAGAAGTAGACGTTTATAGGGAATCAAGTTCACTATTAAGGATTGAAACATGCCAAATTTAAGAGAAGTGGGAAGGGAGTTTTTCAACTAGGCTTCTTTCAGATCTGGTTGTATAAAGAATGTCAAGAACTTTTTCTCTTGAGTCAGAGTGAGATGATATTGCATCAGAGATACAACCAGGAACAGTATCTGTGAAGTGAGTTGTATTCGTGGGAAGGTTGTACCCAAATAAGTTAAAGGTCTTTGTGCAAAAGGAAGATGTTGAACCAAAAATAATCATGCTGCTTGTCTTTGGTTATCTGATAGCTACTTGCTTGTACATATACCATCTTATATGAAGCAGAGACAAAGAGAAAACATTTCAGTACCTTAATCTGGTCTGGATTGTCCACCTGGCTTTAGGTAGAGCCTCCAGATTTAATCCCTGCATCTCCAAAAAGGGATCAGAAAATATCCGAAATGAATACCTGGAGAATCCTTCCTCTCCATGTATATGATAACAATGAAGCAAGACCAATAGTCTATGTTCCTAAAAAAAAAATAAAAAATAGAGCTTATTTGATTCTCGTGTTAAGATAAAATATCACAGATAATACAAAGACAGAGAAGAACAACCGAGTTAGAAAAGGCTTCATGGAATTATGCAATGACATATAAGGGGAATATTTATAAAACCCTAACCTAAAATTTGCTACAGATGCAGCCATTTGAAAAAGGAGGGGAAGAAGCGTATCTTGCTTGCTTTAGTAACAATAAGCTGAAGTGTTATTATATCTTTGCCAGAAATCCTTTTCTCTTCCCCACCCCCTTTCTTTAATAATTTACATTATGTGTTCATACTGTTACATTATTACAAATCTGAGCAAGTCATTATTGGATATCTGGGATACCTTTCAAGTCTCATTTTCTTTGCTATGACAAGTGGTTGTCATATGTAATGCCAAAAGCTCTTTTTCAGGCATGTTCAACTTGTTTGACATAATCATTTTAGGAAGGGCCAGGCTAGATGTGACAATTCTCATGATATTAGCTATGAAGTACCTAAAAAAAAACAAAAAACAGCCAGCATGGAGGAGGCAATTTGGATTGATATCATGAGCTGATCAAAGGGTAACAGTTTCTTTGAGAACAAATGGTACACAAGAATTTTGTTTAAATTTGTGATTGCCATGAATATTTGTATTTTGGACAATTCCATCTCTTGTATGCAGATCTTGACAACATAGTTCGACTTCTAGTCAACATCTATGTAGCCTGTCAGGATGATACCACTTAATTTATTGATTGCATGGTTAATGTACCACTCTAAATGCTATGCTACAATGGGTACATAAAGCTACCATGTAACTTGTCCACAGTAAAAGATATAATTACCAAACAATGAGTCACTTTAATCTAGGGTACACTAACAGTTAAAGATATGGTCAATTCATCATTCTTAAAGTAGAAGCAAGTAACCTGAAACTTTTCCAAGTTAACTTGAGGCACAACTTTAAAAACAGGATGTGCAAATGACTTGGACATTAGACACACCTATGTAAGCCATAGGATTTGCATTGTAATGTCACCACATACTGTATGTTTTCTCATTTGCTCCCTTGCTCCCACCCCAGACCCCTTTGCTTCTTTCCATTTCCTCTGTAGACTGAATCAGCATGAACTCACAGTCACCTCTTAGAATTAAAGTATCTCTTAATTTGAAAATCATTTAATGGTGAAACAGCTGACCCACGCAAGCTACAACTGAACATACCTTGATGAATGAATAAATCAATGAGCATGGAAAATTAAATCAATTCTAATATGGTAAGGGGAATCAATTGCTGTTTTATTAAAATAAATTAAAATTATGCTTAATTACTAGAAAGATTAGATGGTACTATAAGCAGATCAATTAATTAGGTATGTGTTTAAAATCCTATACTATCAGAATTTGGTGATCCCTAAATATTAACCTAGTGTTCATTTATCAAATAGTTATGACTCATAAAAAAGAGAGAAAACATAGTTTGAGAAATTGAACATGATATCTCAAAGGAGTATGGCAGATTGGAACAGAGGCAGGATTAAATGCAGAAAACCAGAGTTATACAAGAACATAATGAATCAGCTACAGAATTGGGATAGAATATAACAGATCATGGGTAATGCTTGGAAGAATTTATGTGAGTATTGTCTATCTGAATGAATAGTTTTACAGATCAGTATAATCCTAACTTTGATCCTACTCCAAACACCTGTGGTTTATGGTCAGCTCTATTTTTCAAGCAACTGGCAATCTATTCTTCTCATATACAGAGCTCCCCCACCCCCTGGTACTTTACACTATAAGAGAAGCATTTGGTCATAACGTCATGGCCTTTCTGAACCTCCTGTATCTCTGTGTACTGCTTCTGCCATATAATCATTTTGGCACATAAGCCTTTTTGGAAACCCTTGATTCCATTGGCAGTTTGCATTATATATGTATCTCACTGCACCATATTGGGTTGTTGCATTTATATAACCACAAGAATATGGGTTCTTCAACAGGCCAATGTTTCTTGTCTTATGTTTTGTTTTGTTTTTTTCCCCTTGACATAATACTTGGTCTGCCAATCACAAACAGTTGATATTGAATTCAACAGAACTACAAAATTCAGTTGAAATGTCAAGCAATGGACATGTAGTGCTCCTCAGAGATACACTAACAGTCCAATCTTTAAAAATTTGGAGTTTCTGTGGAGCAGATTATCTTCCATACCAGGGTCCTTGAAAAACTGTTGCTTAAAACTTTCATCCTCAATGAAATAAAACATTTTGGAAGTTTAAAAAAGTTATCTTTCAGTGCTAATATAAGCCAAGCCTGTTCACTGCTAGTTCAGTGCTAGTTATCTGCTCTGCCTAAGGATTGCACATTTTCTCTCTCATACAGTGAGCAGCGGTGGTTTCTACTAGAGAATATCTAGGCTTGTTCACATAGTTGTAACAATATTAGACAATGAAGTAGATGTGTTAATGAACATATAAGAGGTAAGGTCTACTGAGGTAGAGAATGGTGCAATCTAGAAGTAACCTCTGGCTGAATAAGGCAACATCCATTCACAGTTATCAATTATTTCAGTATAAGAGCATTAGGTTCATGATTTCCTGTCTCAGTGAAATCAATCAAATTTTCAAAATGCCAACAGAAATAACAGGGGAGATACTCACAGCAACAGGGCTAGCATAGAAGAGGCATTGCTCCAGGCTGTTTAACTTCAAAAGATCTTAGAAGTAAATGACCTTTGGTATCTTATAATAAAAAATAAAATAAAATAAAATAAAATAAAATAAAATAAAATAAAATAAAATAAAATAAAATAAAATAATAAACTGTGTTCAGTGGTTCTCTTTCATTATTGCTATGCAGTAGATCATCATCACCAACCCCCTTGTTAGGCCACTGTTTTCCACCCAACTGCTAGTCAATCTTATTTGTAGGACAAACAGCAGGAACAATGGAGACAAGAAGAAGGGAGATAGCTCATTGGAATTCTGTTTTCCAGTGCTGTTGAAAATAAAGAATTGCACTCCTGTTTGGGGCATGGAAATCCTAATCAGATTTGCATTTTAAAGTTATATATGTAAAGTATGTTTAAAATCAATATTAGATAACTCCCATCTAAAGTATGAAGGTGTATGGTTGGCTGCTTGAATGGCATGTCTTTAGACAATGTGGCAGAGACCCTTGTACACAGAAAGGTGGGGGGTTAACTAGCAAGTAACAAAGCAAACATTGGATTCTCCAAAAGTGTAGAGGACCTACTGAAGTTGGTTCTTCCTGTCCCTTGAGCATTCAGGAGCAGGGATTGAAAACAAAGTCTCTTCAGAGCCTAAGCAATCCAAACTAAGAACTCAAAGTAATGTTCAAAATAAAATGAAATAAAAACAAAAATAAAAAACTGTTCTGGTATTGGTAGTTTGAAGCTGGCTGTCCTGCTGTCTCACTAAGCCTTCCAGCCACAGCCATGAGTCTATAAGCAGCTCATTTGTGTAGACTCTTTCTTCCCTCCTGAGAAAGACTTTCCAGCCTGAGGAACCAGCCCTCTTCTCTACCTGAGCAATGAGATGAGTCGAGGCCAGGTAGCATGGGGAGGGACAGCGTGCTGGAGCTTATTGATATAGGCCTAATAAACCCAATCTACCAGGCTTCTAAGTTTCTCTTGGTTGACCCCTGTGTCTCTTTCAACCTTCTTCTCCAACCCCATGCCTGCTCCCCTGCTCCTTCACCAGAGCAGCCTTATGCTCAACAGGTACTAAGTGTGCAGGTACTCTTCACTACAGACAAAAAATGTAAGCAAATGATAGCCAGTGTAGAAACAAGTTTGTCATGCACTTTGTGTGTGTGTGTGTGTGGGGGGGGGTGCATCCATGGCTCCAGATTTTCATTTCTGTAATTATCTTGGCATGCATGTGAATGTTATTAGATTTCTTGTACATAAACTATTTCTTGTTTGTTCTGGGTATGCAGAGCAAGCTTACACAGATAGGAAATTGTGAAAATAATATCTTGAATTATGGCTACATTTACACCCCCATCCTGCTTTACATTTTTTTTTTTTTTTTTGCTCTTGGATAGAGGACTGCAGGAGATTGGACACTGTTCAAGCAAGCCATAAGCTAGATATGCCTCCTGTGTTATTCAGCATCTTGAATACTGTATATCCTGACAGACCTATAGAAGATGGCAATGGCTTATCTCAGTATGAAGTAAATCTTCAGCTAATCATTTCTACAGCTCAGGCTGTCATTGAAGACACAATCACAGAATGAGCCATGTTTTTTTTTTAGTAACTCTTCTATCTTACCAGGAGGAGGTTTATATGTGACTTAAAAAAAATATATATATATTTCTTGATCCTACTTTCCCTTCCTTAGGGAGTCAATGTTACTTGCCACTGTGTTGGGTAAGGAAGTCAGCTCAGCCACACGCTGTTGTTGTTTAGCTCCTCAATAAGCACATCTGAAATGAACAGTTAGAGCTTCACCCAGCCACAGCAACAAATCTCTGCATACAAATGCAAACAAATCCTCTTGAACCTAGCCATGGAAGGTTCACAGACAAACTCAGATAAGTTGTTTTTATGGCTGATGTGAAAGAAGGTCTTATAACAATTAAGACCAGCTACTGCTGAATCAAGGTTTGGCCATATTCATCACATACATCAGTCCCTTGTTTTAAACCCTGAATTTTTCTTCCATTCTTCCATGACAGTGGACTTCTTGCTGTTCATTTTTCAGCCTTGGATGTTTAGGGCACCTGCACAGTGTTTTGATAATGGTCTTGCCTGATGTCAGATTATTTCCATCACATCTTGCTAGCTTCTAGCCATCACACCATCTCCATTTCCACCTTCTCTTTCCCATCTTCCAAGAAACATGGAGGTGCAGGAGGAGGAATAGAACCAGCACCCTGTTTACTCCTCTCCTCTTGGTAGATGGAAGGGTTTGCATTCTCCCTCACTTTCCATCTATTGACCAGATGGAGGGGGAAAAGTTTCCCTATGCAAGGACATTTTTGTTTCTCATTTTTCCTGCTGGAGGATCTCAGAGGAGGAATTCTCATTTCTCCTTTGCAGAAGCCAGAGTTTTACTCCCCTTTCCTCCTGACAATAAACCACAAGACGGGAAAATTTCCAGTCCTTAACAATTTTTATTGAAGTTATTTTTATACAGATCTTCTGCAGAACAACTCCCCTTGATTATTTACTGCTTTGTGTTTGTTTTAGAGGAAATAGCAGCAGAAGACTCTAGCAAGGCAATTACATGCTGTTGGTTTCTGGAAAATATTAGCTACCTTACCTCCTGAGTAGAAAATATCCTTTTCTATTCCATCCCCTTCAGGTTCACACCAAACAACTATGCTCCACCGGCACACTCTTTTTGTTTCCTTTGCATTTATTTTTCAAAATCCCAAGTGATCTATCTGTAACAGCTGGATACAGATCATCATCAGTATTACAGACAAAACTCTCATAAAACTACCAAGAGGTGAGTGCCAGCATTTTGCTGCATAGGGATAAGCAGGCAGGGTTTACAATGGTAAAGAACATTCCACTACTGCATTCTACTTGTAAAGTCAAGTTGTGACACCTAATAGCAGTAAAGCAGGCCCTCTAAGAAATTTGGCAATCTGATTTCAGCATAGCCTCTTTTACTCATGCCTTGGCAGAGATTAATTATGTGCCATCAAGTCAGTGTCAGCTTTTAGCAACCATATAGATAGATCTTCTCCAGGATGATCTGTCTTCATGTCTTACACAATTGTAGTCAAAGCCCATCTATCTTCTTCTATCTGGTCATCATCTTCTTCTCTTTCCTTTGACCTTTCCAGGCATCATAGATTTCTTCAGGAGCTGGGTGTTCACATAAGGTGTCCCAAATACGATAACTTGAGCTTGAGTGAGAACTCTGGATAGATTTGTTTGTTTTCTTGGCTATCCATGGCATCCAGTTTGTTTTAATGGTGAAGGCACCAGGCTAGAAATCAGGAGACTCTGAGTTCTAGTCCCACCTTAGGTGTGAAAGCCAGCTGGGTGACTTTGGGCCAGACACTCTCTCTCACCCCAACCCACCTCACAGGGTTGTTGTAGTGAGGAAAATAAGGAGGAAGGAGTATTAAGTATGTTCACCTCCTTGAGTTATCTATAAAAATAATAAAGGTGAAATCTCAGTGCCCTTTTTTATACTGTATCAAAGATATTTTTCAAGCTGTATCTGATTTTAATAAGACAACAAAGTTAAAACTTGGGAAAGGATGGGTGGATAATATAAGCATTTTCTTCTGGAGTAGCTGGAAGGGGTGTAGTAACATTTAAAATGGGAATAATTTAATACAATTGATAGTAACTGTGTATAAGCTGTAGTGGAAGGCTGAGAATGGGGAGGAGCAAAAAGTGACTGATACAAGCACTAGAATGCCTTCAAAAACAAGCCAAACTATTTCAGATTGCTCAAGTAGTTTAATTTGTTTAAGGAGCCCCTCCAGCATGAGGAAAAGAAAAGAAGAGAGCTTATCCACCTTTTTCCTAAATGTACCAGCGCCATCAACCTCTCATTAAGACAGGAACAGCAATATTTCAGTGATAATTCATGTACAAATCCAAGATCAGCAAAATGCCTGTTCACTTGTGAATTCCAACTGATTAAAATTAGAGGTGTCTCTAAATTCATTTGAGCTTTGAATCTAACAACTGTTCTTAGAACTCATACTGAAACACCTTCCAGCCTGTTTTTATATTTAGCTTTTGAAAGAATGAAGTCTTAGCAATTGCAGAAGTTTTCTTTTAATCATTTCTTCAGGGTCAGCAGAAAAGGGAGTTTTGAACAATTGACTTTGCTCACTCGATATTGTTTCTTACAAAGCAGTCTCAACTAAGATTTATAAATGGACCAACTTTTCACTGATTCACAGTAATTACCATTACAACTCACAAAATGGAAGGCAGCCAATTCCATATTATAAGGAGCATTCTGTTAATCAGTTTGTAGCTTGCTACATTAATATAACTGCTTTCTTTTGAAGGCACCTAGAGGGTTTCTAAAAGAATGTAATTACAATCCTTTCATTTGTAGGATTTATTCTGTTGAAAATGTACAGTAGTCAATACTATCTCTAGTACAATCTAGAAAGTATATTCATGTGTAAGCCCACCCACACATAGAATCAGTTTCACAAATCTAGTTTCCTTAGATTCTTTTAAGTCACATTAAAATATTTACAACTATTTAGCCAAATAATCAGACTGTTGTGGGTTTTGCTGGCAAACCTCCTACTTTAATCCCCTAGCCTATTTCAGAAGACAAAGATTTTTTTTTTCAACTCTGTAAGTTGCATTACTGGATAAATTCATAGCATCCTTACTAGATCTCAGTCCTCTGAAGCATCACAGATCTTCCTCATAGTGGCCACTTGTAAGGGCAATGTCTAAATTCTTTCCCTCTCAGATCATATTTGTCTTTTTCTGATAAGTGGCAAAGATTTCAACATTCTGGAATCATTATTGCCCAGGATACCAGCACTGCCTTGGAGGAGGAAAGGAAGGATCAATCTTCTGAGCTCTCCTGAGACCAATGACCCAAGCAGCCTCACATTGTGTCATCTGTGGGACAGAAAGGGAAACACTTGTCATTATACTCCTGCTAAGTCAAGCCAGCTTTCCTCTTAAAGGACCTCTTTGGACAATTGAAACTCAAGAGCGGGGTGGGGGGAGAGTGAAGCAAGGAGTTTCCTCCATAAGTTCTACAGGGTTCACTATTGCAAAAAACAACAACAACAAAAACAAACCAAAAAAACTCCTCCTTTTTATGCCATTTGGATTATACCAGCAGGCTAGAAATAGATCAGCTCAACTACTAAATTTGGCCAACACTGGGGACTATAACCCAGTCTTGGGGCAGTTTCCAGAGCACAACCATACTACTTATTTTTTTGCTTTGCCAGTAATTTTTGGTTTTGGATCTTTGGAGGAAAAGAGCCTGAAAGATTTGCAAGCTGCAGGCTGTGGTTGCCTTCCTGCTATAAACAAGCAACAAACTCTATAAGTACACAAGCTGTATAAATGAAATGGTTCTATGACTTAAATTACTGCTGAGTTTTTCTGCTTTGCATTGATTGCAGAATATTTGCTCCTTCTCTTTTTCTCAGTAGTGTCAGACTCTGTCTGTTCTGACACTACCTTTCTGTTGTCCCACATAAACTGGCTATGTTCATAGGCTTAGTTCAGGAACTCAACCTCTCTATAACCATCCTGAGATGTTCTACTTCCAACAATATGAAAAGACAGTATCACTTATGTTTCATAAAGACATAAGTGGTCACTGTTCTGATAGGATTCTTAGATCACTTTATATTACTGAGCAGCAAATTCTTAAATAAATAAATGTCTTTGAAATTGTATGTGGGTCTCAGGTATTTGAATCAATCTTCATTTTATCATACCACTAAGGCTTAGATTTGTCCTTTGAGACTGTCATATCTTTACACCTTCAAGAAAAGATTGCCATTTTAATTTCTTAGATGTCTAACAAGTAAAAAAAAATATTTCTGGATATATACTGCTCTTAAAATGCTTGGATTTCTGGTAATTCTCAGAAAAAAATCTTCCTATTTTTTTCTCTTCATCTACAAGATCCAACTTGCTCTAATTCCATGGTAATCTTATAGATGCAACATTTATTTCTCAACTATCTTCTATTTGAACACCATGAACATAAGATATTTGGAGTTGTAAAACAGCCAGAAATGTATGTCGTACTTTATGGATTCAGATTATATACGAAGATTTATTGGGCACTTTGCACTGAATAATACTTGCTGTTTCATTAGTTTTAACATTTGTATATGGCAAAAAAAACTTTATTGGATAACTGTAGTTGGGAGTCCTACTAAACTAGCAGCCAGTTTTGTAAGTCAAAATGTGAAAGAGGAGAAACTTGTTGGATTACAAGGAAGAAAAAATTTAAAATGTCCAGCTTCATCATCATTTTTTGAAAATCTAGAGAATATTATTAGCTTTTGATACCATTCATAATAACGTTAAAGGAAATGAATCATTTGCCATTTGTTATAATATGGGAAAAGAGTAATTTCATCTTCTATGTCTCTCACTCAAAAACAAATAATAATCAAGTGAAGAGGGTTAGATGAGATGTAGTTATGATGAATTCTGTTAACTTTAAATAGCTTTTGATGGGTCACTTTGATTTCTAGCAGCTACCCTAGTCTCTCCAATGTAGTTAGAAATGACCTCTTAAACCATTAAAATTGATTTTTCACTAAATTAAGGACAGCTTGAAATTATGTATAGCAATTCACACATTGTAACAGTTGAGGTGTAACATGGCATGTGGAATTGCAGAAGAGTTATACAAATATGTTATGATTTCTTTTCCAGTATTGTAAGGATATTCTTGACCCCATTTGTCAGTCAAAGGTGTCCATTCCTAACTATCATGTGGCCAAAATGCAAAATCTGCATCATGCTATCATGATACAAATTTCATCCTTTGTAATTGCATTGCAGTGCTAGGTACAAATCCATGTTTTCCCTCTAGGGATGACTAATAAAGAATTTTAAATTGTGCTGACAATACGATATTGCCATAATGTCAATTCTACTGTGGAAAATTTTATTTCTGTAAGCAAACTTAAAAATATCCACCTCATTGTTAATATTTGTTTACATTTCTCCTATCTGAAATGGGTAGGGGGATATAGTATTGAGTTGAGCTTAATTTCTGGTGCCTGCATGGATACAACTGATATAAAATGACATAAAAGTGGTTTGCTACTGTATCTTTTCAAGATTCCCCCCCCCCTCTAATTCCAGAACCGTGGGATTTCTTGGTGATCATTTTGAAATTTTTTAGTGGTCTCCCATTCAAGTATTAACCAGGATGGATCCTGCTTAGGTTCTGAACTCAGACACATTTAACAGATGCCATCTGCTAAGATGGGAGAATAAATGCAGGCTTCCAATACAACAGCTGTTCTTGAGGGTTTTTTCCCCTGTTATGATGCAATCACTGCTACTTTTTTCAATAGATGAGGTGAGGTTTTTTTTTCCTTCCCATTATCCCAAGTCTCTGTTAAGCCAAGACCTTGTTTTCATTGCTGCAGTTTAGCACTGATGATGTTGGTTGTGTGCCAATCATACATTTATATTGCTGTCTTCTGAAACATTGGCTTGAGATTAATTTATGGGGAACAAATCCACAATTCAACCTTAGTATAAGGATTTGGGGCATGCCTGTTAAGTGTTTCTTAGCAAACTTCTACAGTACATTTCCATGAAATAAAATCAGGATAACAGCTTCATTTAAAGCAGCGTTGTCCAAACTTGGCCACTTTAAGATGAGTGGACTTCAACTCCCAGAATTCCCCAGCCAGACATGCTGGCTGGGGAATTCTGGGAGTTGAAGTCCACTCATCTTAAAGTGGCCAAGTTTGGACAACACTGATTTAAAGGCTCTATAGCTTGGACCTTCCATGGGGCTTCCTTTCAATAAATGCACCATCCCCTGCAACAGATCCCATAGAGAGGAACTGATCAATTCATGGCTTTGTGGCTTTTGTTTTGCTAACTAGTTCCAAAGCCAAACATAACAAGGATTTGTATTAGGGCTACCACATCTGGTCCGCAAAACTCCTGATGATACTAGGTGGTAGAAAAGAGTTAGAACTTTCTTGGTGTCTTTGCTACCATCTAATATCAGATAGAGCTTTGCAGTCCAGAACAGACAGCCCTAATCCATGTGACTAATGGATGACACAATGAGCAATGTAAAACATAGAATTAGGCCCCCTTTGCCAGTTTAAATCAACTCTCCATGAAGCATAAGACTAGTGCATTCAAAAAACCCTAGATCTTAAGAAGCTTGGATGAAGCCTGATAAGCACTTCCGAATGTGCTGGTCGGAAATTATATGAGAAGTTGCCACTGTCAAATCCAAATACCTGTTCTTTCTTGAACCCCTCTGGCTATGGAAGCCTGTGTCCAGTGGCTACTGGGGAGAAGGAATGCCCACATCAGCCTAAACTGATGATTAGGTGCTGGGCATCAACTGCATTGTTGATGAAGCATGCCAGATCATGTCCACACCAAAAGTATTGTTGGGAGAAGTGGGAGGTCACTATTTCAACAGGAACAGCTAAGGGTGACTTTAGCTGCCTTGGATATGGCTAGTGATGAGCGGAAGGCAATTTCATGAGAAGTGGTGAAAAATTAATGGTGACCATGGCACAAAATATTTTTATATTAAAATTTCTGTAGACTTAGTGTAATCACTGTACTGTTTCCAGCATCTTTGCAGGCTCATCATGTGTCACTTGCTCTCCTCTCCCCCCAGTCGTTCTTAGACGTGTCAACATTTCTAATTGTTAAGGCATTAAGAACCAAAGCGCATCAAATACTCTGCCAAAGCTGTGGTTCATTTTTGCATTGGTTTCTTTTCCTTTTGCAACGCTTTTGTTATGTTTTAGTCTTTGGGTTGCATACATCGGCTGACTTTGTAAAACAAATTCTCCTCCCCAGAGAACATAAATTAGTTGTGTGGCATCTGATAAGCGAAAGTGAGAAACATAAAACTTCAAGAAATCATTACAGTAAAAGATTTTTTTTAAATGAACAGCTGTTCTTTAATATGCTCAGGTCTAAACTTACAAGGGCAGCAGTCTTTAGTTTTATTTTGCTAGCTGTTAGAGCCCCCACCCCAGTGTCATATTGCTGATTTTCCTTTTCCGCGTTTTCTTTTTTTTTTGTAAAATATAAAATACATAGAAAAAGATTTCTGTAGCTCTCCCTTGAGCTGATAAAAAAAGGGTGAAAATGTGTGCCCTACCCAGGACCAGCTTATCCATTAAGCACAATAGGCAGTGTGCCTAAGGGCCCAGAAAAATGTTTTAATTTTTTCTTAAAAAAAAAAAAAATCAGAAAGAGTAAAAATGAAGTTACTTATTTTCATGCTTTGCCTTTCGGCCTTGAAAACATACACAATAAATGGGGTACAAATACAGAGGATATAAATGGAGTATAGATACAATTCAAATTGAAGGTTTAGCCATGTATTAAATGCCACCAAGAAAATATTGAAAGACATATGAAATATCATTTTAATATTATTATTTTTTATGGAGGGAGGGGCCCACGAAAGCAATAGTGCCTAAGGCCAATAAAAGTCATAATGTGGCCCTTGCCCTCTCAACTTTACCCACAGCATTGTGAACATCTCTGCTTGTCATAGGAGGACAGAAATAAGTAAAAAGTTTCAATCCCTGGATGTAAAAGTTCTACCCCTCCTAAGAAATGTTGGCATCCTTGAGGAGGGGTACGCATGTTGTTTTGAGTGGAGGGCCATCTTTGACCTTCAATATCCATGTTGCCCCCATCCTGCTGGCATTCCATAAAGTTTTAAAGCCCTAGCTGTTCTCCCAGGTCTTGAGTTAGGGTGGCTGGGGCCTCTGCTGGATTGCATGTGGGTGTGGGTGTGGTTAGCTGGATTTGCCACTGGCTCTTGTTTTTCTTTCTTTCTTCTTTCTTTTTTTAATTATTATATTGCTTTTTTATTCTGTTTGGTTTTGCTGTATATACCCCAGAGTTGGTTTGGAGTTGGGCGGTGCTTAATTGAATTTGAATTAATTAAATTAAATTAAATTTGAAATTTGTGACAGGGCCTTGCATTCCAAACAGTAGGCCAGGTCAACACAAAGAAAAGTCAGGATAAAAGTCAAGGCAAAAGTTACATTTGATTGACTTTAATTTCAATTTAATCGGATTAACCAAACATAGTTAATAGGATTACTTTCCATGCACTTAACTCTGCTTGGTGTCAGCTTTTAGAGGAGCCATGAGAACAGCACCTAAAGCTTTCATGGACCAGGGGTGGCCTCAGAGCCTCAATCTGTCCTCTTCTGCACTGTACAGAAAATGTAAAAAATGCCTCCTTCTGAGAATAAAATAAAAACAATGAAAGACATGCTGTCCTTTCAAGGCATCATAAAGCAGCTCATGAAAGCAGCTTTCTCACTGTGCCTCATGGGACTGGTAATCCTGTTGCCATGGAGAACATCCAGGTCTCTGTTCTTATTTGAACAAACATTGGAGTACAACAGATCGCTCCTGATATATGCTTAGAGATTAAGGATAGATCGACTCTGTTTCTAGTCCATATTCATTTTGTATGTCTGAATTCATAAGTTTATTCTATCTTTTTTTCTGGATTGAATTGCATTAACAAATCAATATGAAATGTTTATTACTTTCTGTAAATATATATCTGAACATTTTTTTTTGTACAAAAATACTTTCAATGAAATGTTTTAAACAAAACTTTTCTAAACTTTTCTTTTTTTTTAAGGTAATGACCTAACAAGTACATTTCATTTTAACTCAGCTAAGATATTTATTATTCTTTATTTCTTGATGCTATGCAAACACCCTGAGAGCTCTTTGCACCGAAGTCAAATTCCTTGTATGTCTAATCATACTTGGCCAATAAAGTATTCTATTCTATTCTATTCTATTCTATTCTATTCTATTCTATTCTATTCTATTCTATTCTATTCTATTCTATTCTATTCTATTCTATTCTATTCTATTCTATTCTATATATACATGACAAAAATTAAACTAACCTGTAAAAAACTTAAAAGAAAAAAACATATTTATTCTATAATTCATATTTAAATGGATTCATGGACCTTTTTTTAAAACTGAAATTTTCATTGTAAAATGCAGGGATCTCTGAATGCAAAGGTTAAATATGATTAATTTTCACATTAAGAGGTACTGATCATATCCAAATGTGATTCATAAAGATCAAATATCTCAAGAATTTCATAAGGCCTGACATCCCAAATCTCTATTAGTTATTTCCTGAATCCTCCCAGGACCTGTTATTTTCTCATAAAACATTCTAGTTGTTCTTAAAGACAAACAGAATCTAGGTCAAAGACTTTCCAGTATCAGATATTTTGAGCTGGAAAACAGGTTTTTTGCCCTACATTTTCTTCTTAAAATGGACATTTCACTTTGACTTCCCTCACACAGCTACAAAGTCTGCTTATATTTTTACTGCGGGAGAGATTAGATTCTTCAAAAAGAAACTCTTTCCTCTTATCCTTATCACGCCTTTGCCACTGAAAATACAAGTCTCTTTGATTACTTGATCCAAGCTATCTTTACCAGATAGAAAGAGGATTTCTTATTGGCTTTGGAAAACAGTCCAATTACAGGCATTAAATGGCAGGAAGGGGGAAAAAATCAATGCCATTGAAATGCTAAGCCTGCCTGCTCAGAAGCAAGTGCCCCTGAGTCAGAGGGACTTATTCCAAAATAAGCATGTCTAGAATTAACACCCAAAATGAGCAGAAAGCCTGTGTTCATTAGTGTGGCAATGCCCAATCCGTTGATGTTATTGGAGGTAAAACTAACTGGGCTGAGAGTAGCTGTGGAGCCAAGGCTGACACCCAGTGCTGTGGGTTTTGGTGGCGACAGTGAGACCACTGGTGGTGGGGCTGAGGCTGGCCCAGTTGTGACAGCTGAGCTGGAGGCCAGAGCCCAAAGACCTGCAGAGACACTGGGACATTGGTGGGGGGGGGGTCTAGGTTTCTAGCCCCCTAATGAGTTGGCTAGCCTCAGGGAAGGAGCCAGGGGGACTGGAATGGTTGTGGGGTAAGTCAGGGTGTGGATGTTCAATGAGTGTGCTTCCCTCTTCCTGGGTGTGAGGCAGGAAAAGGGTAGGAGTGGATGGGGTCCTCTGCTCACCGGCTAGTGAGACAGCTGGTTGAGAGAGGGAGTGTGGTAAGGGAATGGGGAGTTGGGTTGACTAAGCCCCTGTTGGTGCTGAGAGCAAGTAGCTGAAGTCCCATGGGGGCCCATTGCCCCCCTATAATCCCCCTTGGGCTGAATTCAGAAATTCTGAATGGCTGATGAGATGGTGGGTGCCCTAGACTGGAGGCCAGGATGGTGGGTGGAAGATCACCTTGGGCATTGCAGAGTGGGTAAGGGTATTCAAATGGCGACACGCATGGAACATTATGATGGGAGCCAGAGGGCAAGCTATTTCAGGGGAAGGTGCCCCGATATGTAATACTGGTGGTGTGTTCCAGCTCTCTGTGCTCAAGCCCAGACCCTGGTCAGCAGACCTATAGAGGCCCGGTCTTTCAGCTGCTGCTGCTGAATGCCAGATTGGTCAATAATAAGGCCCCCCTTATTTATGATCTTACTGGGGAGGAACAGGCTGACCTGGCATACATTACTGAGACCTGGCAGAAGGGTGTGTCCCCCTTTTCAAGATGTGTCCAGCCGGGTTTAAGGTTTGGCACCAGCCAAAACCCCAGGGTAGGATAGGGGGTGCGGCAGTTATCATCTGGAATCTATACTGGCCTTCAGGGGCTCTGCATCACAAGTTGCTGGTTGTGAGACACTTTTCTCAAAGATAGGCTCATGGGATCAGTTGCGGTTTTGCTTCTGTACCAGCCTCCCTGCTACATAGCAACTTCCCTGCCTGAGCTTCTTGAGGCCATCTTGGGGTTAGCAATGGAATTCCCCAGGCTTATGATCTTGGGGGACGTTAATCTGCCATCCCTGGGACTGGCCTCAGAGCTGACTCAGGAGTTCATGGCCACCATGGCAGCCATGGGCCTATCCCAGGTCATCCATGGCCCAACTCAGGACAGTGGTCACACTCTTGGCAATGGTTTTCTTGTCAGAGCAGTGGCAATGTGATCTGGTGGGGGATTTGGCATTGTCCTCTTTGTCATGGTCAGACCACTCCCTGGTGGCCTTGAGATTCTCCTATGCTGTCCCCTTCCACAGGGAGGCAGACCTATTCAAACAGTTCCTGATGACTGATGGACCCGCATGGGTTCTAAAGGGAGTTGGGGGTTGTTCCTGAGGCCTTGCTGCATGGTCTGGTGGAGGCCTTGGCTGCAGTCTGGAATAAGGAGGCGGCCAGGGCCTTGGATGGAATTGCATCCTCTCTTGGTCCATCACCCCTGGTGCTCCCCGTGGTTTGCGGAGGAATTAAGGGTGCTGAAAAGGCTAGGAGATGTCTAGAGTGTTTCTAGTGGAAAACGAAGGATGAGATTGACCGAACATGGGTTAGAGCCGCTAGTAAGGCCTACCTCGTGGCAGTAAGGGTGGCAAAACACCATTATATCTCTGCTCTTATTGCATTTGCAGTGTCACCTGATAGCCCTGCCTACAGGGTCACACAGAGGAATTTGCTGAACACCTGATGGATAAAATCACTCGGATCCACTCCCAGTTGGAGGCTATGTGTGATGCAGGTCTGGTGGAGATGCCTGGGGAGCAGACTTATCTGGTTATCTGGGAACAATTTGATCCTGTTGGACCTGAGGAAGTGGACAGGGTCCTAAGAACTGCTAGTGCAGCTACCTGTGTGTTAGATCCTTGTCCCTCCTGGCTGGTTAAAACCACCAGGGAGGAGACATTGGCATGGATTCTAGTGGTGGTTAATTCATCCTTGCAGGAGGGGGTGTTCCCAACACCTTTTAAAGAGTCCCTGGTCCATCCCCTCCTCAAGAAGCTGTCCCTAGATCCCACCCTTTTGGACAATTTTCATCTAGTTTCCCACCTTCCCTTTTTGGGTAAGTTGTGGAAAAGATGATCATGCAATAGCTTCAGAGGATCCTGGAGGAAACAGATTATCTGGACCCCTATCAGTCAGGGTTCAGGCCCAGTTATGGACAGAAACAATATTGGTTACACTTTTAGATGATCTTTGGTGAGAGCAGGATGAGGTAATATGTCCATCCTTGCTCTTCCTGACCTCTCAGTGGCTTTTGATACCATTGACCATGGTACCCTTTTGGATCGGCTGCAGGAGCTGGGGTTAGGTGGCACAGTTCTGTGCTGGTTCAGCTCCTTTCTCCAAGGCCGAACCCAACTGGTGTTGATAGGGAGTGAGAGATCCAACCCACAGCTCCTTCTTTGTGAAGTACCTCAGGGTTCAGTGCTCTTGCCGCTTCTATTTAACATCTACATGAAATCATTAAATGAGATCATCCAGAACCATGGGGTGAGGAACTATATATCTCCATCCCAGGTGACCTAAGTGTTGCTGTGGCTACCCTTTCATGGAGGCTGGAGGGGCCTGGATGGGGGACAACAGGCTTCAACTAAACCCTGGTAAGATGGAATGGCTGTGCGTATGGGGAACCTCAAGATCTAGGAGCTTATTGTCCTTGGTTCTGGGTGGGATTGCACTACCCCAGACAGACCTGGTACATAATCTGGAGGTTATCTGAGAAGCCAACGCACCCCCATTGTATCAACCTGCCTCACTCATTCTGGCAGAAGGGGCATATTGCAGACCCCACCAGTCAAGGAATTTCAGCTGGTGGGGTCTAGGAAGCCAACGCACCCCCATTGTATCAACCTGCCTCACTCATTCTGGCAGAAGGGGCATATTGCGGACCCCACCAGTCAAGGAATTTCAGCTGGTGGGGTCTAGGAAGAGGGCCTTTTCTGCCATACCCCACACCTTGTGGAACAGCTTACCATCTGAGATGTGGTCTGCCCCCACTTTCCTGGCATTCCAGAAAAGTGTAGAAACATGACTATGCAAGATGGCCTGGGGGCCTGATGGAGGCTGGTGGGATAATCAATACTGCTTCCCCCATCAACTTGAATTGTATATAGGATATATATATTTGTTGTTATTAGTTAATTTTAATATGGATATTTGTATTTCTACTGTTTTTACTGTTTTTGATTTTAATTGTGATCTGCCCAGAGTCACTGTCTGGGGAAGATGGGCAGCATATAAATAATTAAAATAAAATAAAATAAAATAAAATAAAATAAAATAAAATAAAATAAAATAAAATAAAATAAAAAGTCTTCAACCCCACTTGCTAAAATAGCACAGGACAAAGTCATTTGCTTTCTTGGAGGGTAGATTGTAGGGCAAAATGGTGGCCACAGTGGTACAATCAAAACTCTGCCTGTTTTTTATGTACTTCTGCCACCTTGACTTTTTTTTTTACCATACCTTGCAGATATCCCCGGTGGGAGAAATTATAGCATACATGAGACATCACATCAGATCCAAAGCAAAAGAGTACCTGTGTGTAGTTACCAATAATTTTCACAGGTATATTTGGATATATCTCAATCTATTTCTGATAAATAATATATAGCTTCTGAGCAGGCTATATGTTGTTAATTTGATTGATGAGACTATGCACAATAAACATCCTATACCATTCCTTTATCCAAAGTTGGTATCTCCTAGTTTTTGTTAAGAAGCCATGAAAGGTGTCAAAAGCAAAATCTCTGATACTGTACTTGACTGTATCTTTTTTCCCCCCAATCTTTAATTTTCTATGCCAGTGCTAGAAAAAATGATGGGGGTACAAAGGGCAAAATTATGTTCCACATGTTAAAGTTTTGAATACTAGAATATTTCTAATTAATTTGGAGAGGTTCTTAAACACTATGAGGCAGTGAGGGCAAGCCACTGTTCTCCTTGTTCTCCTCAAAAGCCATCCCTATTAATATAGCCAAATAATCTTCTTTAAATATTTAATCATATTACACAGCCACTTATATCATTCTGTGTAACTATATTTTCCAGTCTCAGACATTTTGTATTAACCGTATAATACCAATCTGAAAATTGTAGATGAATGCAATTCTTTGTGGAATTCCCAAGGAGAGAAATTCACATGAATTCCTGTTAGGTACATTTGCAGATGATTAGATTCTTGTTCATATTTCGAACATGCTGGTTTCAGCAGTAGTAGCACCGGTGGTGAGAGCACTGGCGACGGCGGTGGGACAGCAATGATGAGGGCGAGGCTGAGGTGGACGTGACAGTGATGGCAGAGTAGAGGCCAGATCCTGAGGGCCCATAGTACCTGAAGCCCACAGAGACATTGGGACCTTAGGGGTTGTGGGTTCTAGCCCCTATGTGGCAAGGGGCTTCCCCTACCCCTAGAGAAGAGGCCGGGGGGGGGGACTTGAGCAGTTGTGGGTGCGTGGGTGGATGGTGTGTGCTTGTGAGATGAATGTGCTACTCTCTGCCTGGGTGGAAGACCGGGAAAGGGTAGGAGTGAATGTGGCCCTCCTCTCTCCGGCCAGTGAGAGAAGTCGGTGGAGACAGGGTGTGTTTGAGAAAGGGGAATTGGGGTGATTGAGCCCCTGTTAGCACTGAGAGCAGTTAGGGCTTGTTTCCCCATCCCCCTTTCCCCCCTCTTCCCTGTATGGTGTATGGTATGGCAGGCGCCTTAAGTCGGAGGCCAGGAGGGCGGGGGGAGGAGCACCTTTGGTGGTTCAGGGTGGGTATTCAGGTGGTGACAGGTATGGGGCACTATGATGGGAGCCAGAGTGCAGGCTGTTTCAGGGGAAGACACCCCAGATGCATTATACCAGTGGCGTGTTCCGGCCCTCAGGGCTCAAGCCCAGACCCTGGTCAGCAGGCCTACAGAGGCCCAGGCTTTTGGCTGCTGCTGATGAATGCCAGGTCGGTCAATAATACAGCTCCTCCCCTTATTTGCAACCTTATTGGGGAGGAGCAGGCTGACCTGGGATGCATTACCAAGACCTGGCTAGAAAGGGAGGGTAGCCCTTTTGGAATTGTGTCCAGCTGGGTTTAGTGTTTGGCACCAGCTGAGACCCCAGGGCAGGGGAGGGGGTATGGCAGTTGTCATCAGAGAATATCTGCTGGCCTTCAGGGGCTCTGCTCCACAAGTTGCTGGATGTGAGACCGTATTCCTGAGGTTGGGCACACAGGATCAGTTGGGAGTGTTGCTATTGTACCAGCCTCCCTGCTGCATAGCATCCTCCCTGCCTGAGCTGCTGGAGGCCACCTCGGGGTTGGCAGTGGAGTTCCCCAGACTTATGGTCATGGGGGACTTTAATCTGCCATCCCTGGGGTTGGCCTCAGAGGTGGCCTGGGAGTTCATGGCTACCATGGCAGCTATGGGCCCATCACAGGTCATCTGTGGCCCAACTAGGGACAATGGTCACACTCCAGACATGGTTTTCTTGTCGGAGCAGTGGCAGTGTGATCTTGTGGGGGATTTTATATTATCCCTTCTATCATAGTCAGAACACTCCCTGATGGCCGTGAGATTCTCCTATGCTGCCCCCCTCCACAGGGAGGTGGGACCTATTTGAATGGTCCACCCCCGGCGACTGATGGACACGCATGGGTTCCAGAGGGAGCTTGGGATTGTTCCTGAGGCCTTGCTGCACGGTCCAGCGGAGGCCCTGGCTGCAGCCTCGAATAAGGAGGTGGCCGGCTCCTTGGACAGGATCGCGCCTGTGCGGCCTCTCTTGCCAATCACCCCCGGCACTCCCTGTGGTTTACAGAGGAGTTAAGAGAACTAAAAAGGGCTAAGAGATGTCTAGAGCACCACTGGCGGAAAACTAAAGACGAGTCTGACCGAACATGGGTTAGAGCTGCTATTAAGGCCTACCTGGTGGCAGTAAGGGTGGCGAAATGCCAGTATTTCTTCACTCTTATTGCATCCTCAGAGTGTCACCCGGCAGCCCTGTTTAGGGTCACTCAGTCCCTCCTGGGTAGGGAGGGCTCGGAGGACTATTTACAGGGCTGTGCAGAGGAATTTGCTGAACACCTGATGGATAAAATCACTCAGATCCATTCTCAGTGGGAGGCCAAGCGTGTGGCAGGCCCAGTGGAGTTGCCCAGGGAATGTTCTTACCAAGTTATCTGGGAACAGTTTGATCCTGTTGGCCCTGAGGAATTGGACAGGGTCCTCAGGGCTGTTAGTGCAGCTACCTGTATTTTAGATCCTTGTCCCTCCTGGTTAGTTAAAGCCACTAAGGTGACCTTAGGGTGGATACTGGCAGTGGTCAATTCATCCCTGCAGGAGGGGGTGTTCCCGAAACCTTTCAAGAAGGCTTTGGTCTGCCCTCTCCTCAAGAAACCATCGCTAGATCCCACACTTCTGAACAATTTTTATCCAGTCTCCCATCTTCCCTTTCTAGGAAAGGTGGTGGAAAAGGTGATCACATGGTAGCTTCAGAGGATCCTGAAGGAAACAGATTATCTGGACCCCTATTAGTCAGGGTTCAGGCCCAGTTATGGGACAGAAACAGCATTGGTCGCACTTTTGGATGATCTCTGGCAAGAGCGGGATGGGGGTAGTGCATCCATCCTTTTTTTCTTGACCTTTTGGCGGCTTTTGATATCATTGATCATGGTATCCTTTTGGGTCGGCTGCAGGAGTTTGGCTGGGTGGCCCAGTGTTGTGCTGGTTCAGCTCCTTTCTCCAAGGCCAAGCCCAACTGGTGTTGATAGGGAGGAAGAGCTCCAACCCACGGCCCCTAATCTGTGGGGTGCCTCAGGGATTCGGTGCTTTTGCCACTCCTATTTAATATCTACATGAAACCATTGGGTGAGATCATCAGGCACCATGGGATGAGGTGTCATCAGTGCTGATGATACCCAATTATACATCTCCATCCCTGATGACCTAAGTGATGCTGTGACTACCCTCTCATGGTGCCTGGAGGCTGTAGAGGCCTGGATGGGGGACAACAGGCTTCAGCTGAACCCTGGTAAGACAGAGTGGGTATGGGTACGGGAAGCCTCAAGATCTAGGAGTTTATCATCTTTGGTTCTTGATGGGGTCACACTATCCCAAATAGACTGGGTGGGTAATCTGGGGGTCCTCCTGGACTCACGACTCCTGTTCAAAGAGCAGGTGGCATTCACAGCTAGGAGGGCTTTTGTACAACTTCATGTTGTGTGGCAGTTATGCCCCTTCCTCGATCAGGAGGCACAGTCACTCATCCCCTGGTCACCTCCTGGTTGGATTACTATAACACGCTCTACATGGGGCTACTCTCATGGCCTTCAGGAAAGGTGTGAAATCCTGGCTGTGCCAGAAGGCCTGGGGGCTGGATGGGGGCTCGCACCAATGGAGGTGGCTTGTGGGGTGATTGACTGTGCTCCCCCCCCCCCCAATCATCTTGAATGTTTTTAGTATTTATGTACAGGGTTTGTTTTTTATACTTGATTTTTAATGGATTAATTTATTTTAATTATTTATCGGGTATTTTTAATTGTTGATGGGGTTTTTGATTTTAACTGTGAGCCGCCCAGAGTCACCTTTTGCGGGAGATAGGCAGCATACAAATTTAATAATAAATAAATAAATATTATGGTTAATAAGGGTTAATAATACTGTATTCTGCCTTAATAAAGTATAGTTTATTATACTAAGTAATCTTGTTGGAAGCAGAGCAAAAACTTGTTCTGGATGAGGCCCTACTCCCTGATAAGGAACAATTCCACACTGTAACAAATCAAACTCTAGCCTGGCACTTTTCAAGTGTTTTAGACTACAACTCCCATCTACCCTTTTATCTTTTCTCTAAGATTTTTAGAAATTCTTGCTGAACACATTTGGAGAGCACTAGAGTGCATTATCTCTTGGAACCAGCCTTAATGCTTGTCTGTCATTGTGGTATCATTGTCAAGGTGGACTTTTCATTAGAGATAAGCAATTCAGTTCAAATGCTAATTTAGTGATTTATTGAGGAATTCAATTTAACTTCATTCAGCTCCTTCTTCCAATCATCTGCTTGGTTTGGACATTTCCTTTTGGGAATACTTAGAAATCTACACATGATCTAGACCTAGACCTAGGCCAAGACCTATATCTCTTTGATTTCACTGGGTGGAAATGTTAAGAAACAGGTTTACATAGGAGGAGTTAAAGTAATATCAAATTACAGCTGATAAAGTTCAGGAGGTTTCTGCC
The DNA here is from genome assembly GCF_059951505.1 of Python bivittatus. Taxonomy (NCBI): domain Eukaryota; kingdom Metazoa; phylum Chordata; class Lepidosauria; order Squamata; family Pythonidae; genus Python; species Python bivittatus. Next base: position 4,606,863 of record NW_028277113.1, read on the forward strand.
AAGTATCTTTTAGAAGAAGAGAGGAACAATATTTATAGTACTTCATTACAGAATTAAATGGAATTTACAGGCAGAGATGGCCCTTCAGACAAGTTCAAGCCATACAAGTTTCATATAACCTTTTAAGAGGTTTTGTGCAAGAACAGCTTTTTTCAAGCTGGGGGTTTCCAGGAAAGGATGCATTTATCCCCCTGGTTGGTTTCTTTTTGTTTTTGTAGACAACCATTATAGAGTCATTGAAAATAAAAGTAGCCTAGACTTCTGGTGATGACATGGTGAGCTAGACATCCCTGAAGGAGCAGGAATGACATTATGTCCAAAATTGGTGGCCAGAGGACAGATCCTGGCTGGCAAAATCTCTCCAGAAAAAATTGTGGAATTGTCCATTTGCACTCTGGACAACTGCACCTTTGTGGGTAGATTGCAGGAACCGGTTTGGGGGGGGGGGGTTGGCTGGTGAGTGGAGCAGCTGGGAGTCAAGATTTCCAACTACACCCACAGTCATGATATAGCCTATATGGACATAAAACTCAGTCAAACCTCATTTCTTAAACACTTTTAGAATTCCTTATTTACATTTGAATTTTCAAATATTAAGAACCTTTGGAACAACAAGTTTGATGGCATTCACTGGATGAGTTTCCTTTAATTCTCATCAAAAGCGGTTTTTAAGTATGAGTTTAAGGACTTAGCAATTTTGGGGAATAAATGGCAAAAGGTTGATTAGAGTGTTGTTTTTGGAAAGTTATAAGCAGACTAAGGGTCTAGATGGACTTGAAATGGGATTTTGAAATTAATTGAAAGAATCCTTCCCATGGAAAATGGCTGGTGTTTTGAATTCCAGAAAAAAATAATATGATAGGATGGGATTTTGAAGGTTGGACACTAGAGAGAGCCAGAAGGAAGTGAAGATTATAATTAAAGGACAAAAACACCCATTTGACCTATTAACACAAAATGGAGCAAAATAGCTTACATTGGATGTACTGAAGGATATTTGTGAACAATGGACTCAGAAGTTAATTTTAAGAACATCTGCTATCATAGATAGAATGTGTGTGAATATTATGGAAGAGAAACGAACTCTACTGGGTAAGATGGAAATAGAATTGAATATGGATTTAAAAATGACTGGCTATAAGAATGATCTGGAAAAAAAAAATGAACTACTGAATATACAGATGACAGTGGCTGATGTTTTAATAATTAAAAGGGACATACAAATAACAAACCAGGAAAGTGACTTGGATAATTTTCCTATCTACAAAGGACACTTGTTAAAGTTTTGAAAAACTTGGTGAGAAGGGAAAAAGAAAGAAAGAAAGAAAGAAAGAAAGAAAGAAAGAAAGAAAGAAAGAAAGAAAGAAAGAAAGAAAGAAAGAAAGAAATCAAGTTCCAAGACTTATTTGAAGGATTAAAGACCAAGGGAAGGAATATAAAGTTGGTTTATTCAATCAAAGTTAAAATAGTTTTTATTTGTGGTAACCCTTAATAGACTTTTGCTGATTAGGATTGAATGACAAGGTTTTAAGGATTTGTCTATAGGTAAGATATGTGATACGGGATGAAGAGATTGTTGTATTTTAAGAGAAAGTGATAGGTTGTTAAAATTGTTTATACTTGTGATGGGGGAAGTTACTTCTTCATATTTTCTTTTCTTCCTTTGTTACATTCTTATTCTTTCTTTCCCTCTTATTTTTCTTTTTTTCCCTACACTTTCTATTTTTCTATCTTTCTTTTGCTTTTTGTAGTTTGTATTCGTTTTTATCTGTATAATTGTAATGTTAAATATATTTTTTAAAAAATATGAAAATCAAAGTGACCTTAATTTTTCCTAGGAAATCTGCAATGTTTTAAAAAGGCAAATGCATTGAGTAAGCAACTATGATTAGTGAAACAAAAAAATATTTTAAGTGGCGAAGGCAGAATGTATGAACCAACAGCATTTCTCAATATTATCTAAAGCTAAACCCCAAGAAGAACTAAAGATTTATAGAAACCTATAACATATTATTTGAACCCCCCTCCCCAAAAAAACAACCACTGTGATGAGAGAATTCTAGTGAACCCATTGACTGTGATTAAAAGCTGGAGCTGTTAGTCACTCCCTTCTCACAGATACCCTTACTCCATGAAAAACCCCAGATTCTTTTTGAGCCTCCTAGAAATTAAGCTGTTAAAGCTAGCGTCATTTCTTGCTTTTCAGGGCAAAGCCACTAAAACAAACAACTTATATACATTCATTTAGGTTTAGTACATTGAAAGAAAGGCCAAGCATCCTAGAAATTGATCTACCAACTGTAGCCCTCAGGTGAATTGAATGAGGAGGAAGAGAAGGTGGATCCTTCTTTGGCTACTGAAAGATTGCCATCCATGGAAAACTTAGAAACAGCTGTATTCACATTTGCAAACATACCATGAATGCCTCTAAATTCTGAATCACAGAACTTCAGGCAGTTGTGACTGACATTCCATCTGTTTTTTAAAAGAGCTACTCCAGTTCTAAAATCTGTCCCAACTTGTCCTAATCACCCCAATTTAATTCAGAATTTATTATTTGGTCAACCTTGGTGTACACCTCTTTTTTTCCCATCATGGTTTGATTTACAAGTGGCTATATGGGGACAAAGTGTAGATCCTTATGATTACCTGTCTTATTAGCTTCCATATTGAAGCATCATAATGCAATCTATGCTAATATGGTGTCAAAACTAACTCTGAAATTTCTAAAATATTTTCTTTCCCAAAAAAGTCTATATTCTCCCCTGCACTGTGCTTGAGATCCCCCCCCGCAATATATCTCTTGTTTTTAAGCTTATTCAATTGTTGGAGGTGGTGGAGGGCACTATAGTTGGTATTTACTGTTCTCCAGTTTTCCATCACTTTGAAGCCTCCTAGATTCATTTTGAGGAGTTATTTCATTATTGTTTCATTATTGTTTCCATTGGCATCTACTTCAAATGTGGGAAGTGAAGGAGTCTACAGACTCCTGCAGAAATGAAAGCCAGGGGTCTCACACTCTTGCATGTCTCTTGGACACCTCATATGTAGGTAAGCTCAGACACCAGACTGAACACTCACACTCACATTTGTCCAATTCAGTGAGAACTGGTACAGAAAAGAGAGGAGAATATTTCTACTGAATGCTCAGCTACATGGACCTTTGTATGAACACTCTTTACAAATTCAAGGGAATAATGAATGTAGTGGCTAGGAGCTTCATAGAAAATATCCAAGTACAGAACAGAACTTTTGTGAGCAAATAACTACAATTAATACAAATACAATTAGCAAATACAACTAATTAATTTTCAGACACAAACGTTGAGGTCCACAGTAGTATAGAATGAGGGTATTGGATGGAACCTCTTATCTATTTCTCCACAGGTACGTAAAGTGCTTTATGGTAATCAGGAAAAGCCTTACTGCAATTGCCCTATCTGTCCAACTACAGGTGGGTAGGTACAAGGAACAGAGACTTTACAATACTTGCATTACCTCTTTGTGGAATCTCTTGTTAAACAAAGCTTATCAGGCCAGCTCGCTGTGGTTGAGGATATTGTTTTCTATGAATTATAACACATCTTTGCAGAATAAATGATTGCCAGCTATAGTTGATTATGTTGACTGTTTATGTATTCAGTATATAATAATTTTATACTAATATTTTTTTTACTATAATATAATTGTATAATGCTGGCAGATTAAAAGGTATGACATAAATACATTTCAGGAAAATGGGCAACAAATAAATCGATAGCTGCATAACTGAAAAGCAATGCTCATGTTAAGGTTAGGGAGTCAATGCACAATGATAGCAATTAGCTTCACCAAGTTTATTCTGTCTGTCAGCTCAGGAGCACCAGAAACAGAAATTTAGACTTCTTACTTGTGGAAAAGATCTAATCCATTTGAACTGTTCTTTGTCCCTGAAACCAGCTTAGCCGATTCAGCTAAGTCCTGATGAATTGCCATGCTAAATCAAGCCAATCTCACCCAATGTCCTATCTTTGGCAGTATCCGGTGCTAGCTACCTCAAAGAATGAAAACAGTTCAAGGATAACTTCCCCTCTGGGCCTTTTTAACCTGCACGAAGAAGCTCTTTCATGTCCCAAACTGTAAGGATTTATATCCCTTTCACATTTTTCATTTTCCTTCACCCTTTTTATTGATAAACTAAAAGAATGGGCTCTAAACCACATAAGTATGTAGTCTCTTCTTTAATCATTTAAAACTTTCTGATTCTGCAAAAATTATTTATTATATCTTGAGACAGGCGAGTATCTTTATTGCAATTCATTTGCTGGATGATGTCCCACCTAGGCACAAAGCCAGCTGGGGGACCTTGGGCCAGTCACTTTCTCTCAGCCTTAGGAAGGGGGCAAGGGCAAACCACTTCTGAAAAACCTTGCCAAGAAAACTGCAGGGACTTGTCGAGACAGTGTCTCAGAATTGGACACAACTGAATGGATAATGATGATGATGATGATGATGATGATGATGATGATGATGATGATGATGATGCTAGTACAGATGGGAAGAGAACTGGAATCTTTAGGAACAGCTGAGATTTTTCTGGCTATAACAGAGGTGGGAAACCAGTAACCTCAGGATCACTTTCAGTCCTGGAAGCTGCTTTGAACACCATTACTGAATATTAGTAGCATAATTTCTCACTCTTTGGGGCAACAACAACAACAACAACAACAAACAAACAAAAAAACCACCCTCATTAAACTATAATGCAAGTCTAAAATGGGTTTAACAGCTTTAAACATACACTCCTCACAAACTTTGCCCACAACCAAAGAAATCTCACTATGTATTATTGTTCTACCAGTCGTGACCTTTGGGCTCTCAAAAATTGGTTATGTGAAGTTCCTGGATGCTCAAAGTTTGCTTACTTCTATACTATAGCAATGCCAATTTCCTTTCTGAAGTTTAAATCCATGAATATAGTGGGAATTATTCCCACATAAATATGTATAGGATCATGTGGTCACACCTTCTAATCAAATGTATATCATTACTGGATTTATGAGTTCTCCATACCAAAGTTCTCAAGCGACTCACTAAAAGAAATGAGATTAGACAAAAATTGAGAAGCAAAATGGCAAATAATAAATACAGTGTAAACTCAAATGACAGAAAGAAATAGCTTGCTTTTTTTTTTTTTTTTTTTAATAGTGAGGAATATTTTCAGGACAAGAGCGGAGTATGACTAAGTTAAGATAAGAGATTATAAAACAATGCTAACTTTCAGTGTTTATTTGCTAAGAGAAATCAGAGAAAAAATTAAGGGAGAATAAGGTTTGTGCTCTTCCAGATAGTTTTTGTTTTGTTATGGTTTGTTCTGAAACAATGGGAAGAAATAAAAAAGCTCAAGAGCTCTTCTAATTTTTTAGCAGTATCATGTGACAGACTGGCAGAAATCCTAAAATGCCTTCCATTCCACCTTTTGTTCATCTCCCAGCAAATCACCAACATTAATATTTTTGATGGTGACAAAATCAGTGTTTCACAGCAGTGGCAGGGGGAAAGGAATATTTTAGCAATAATTGGAACAATAACCTCAGAAGTAGGAAACCAAAATATCCTGTAGAATATGTAAGATATACTGTAGTTCCTCCACCTGAAGTATTGAAATTTTCTTCTGAGTAGACATGCATTGGATTGCTTTAAGTGATTGGTAGCCCTTGAAGATATCCGGAAGCTGCAACTGGTCCAGAATGCAGCAGCACATACAAGTTTGGGTGCTCCATGGTTCACTCCAGTTACTGCTGGAGCTGCTGCATGAGCTGCACTGGGTCCTAGTTGCTTTCTGGGTCCACTTCAAGGTGCTGGTTGTCACCTTTAAAGCCCTACATGGCACAGAGCCAGTTTATTTCTGTGACTGCCTCTCTCTGAGGGTATCTGCCCATTCTACTAGGGTGGGTAGGGTGGGTGCACTCCAGGTCCCCTCTGTTAAATGTTGTCACCTGATGGGACCTTGGATGTATGCCTTCTTGGTGGCCACCCCAGCCTTTTGGAATAGATTCCCACCTGGAATCTGAGGGATCCCTACCGTTTTAGCCTTCTGGAAGGCTGTGAAGACCTGGCTTTCCCCCCAAGCAGTGGGCTAGGATAGGGGTTGAACTGGGAGGCTGGTGGTCTGGCACCTGGGTGGGGGAGGGTGGTTTTGTTTTTAATCCTTGTTTTATTGCTTGCTGTGCACCACCTAGAATCATTGTATGAGATGAGTGGTCATATACGTCTTGCAAACAAGCAAGCCAATAAACAAACAAGTTATAGAACAGATACAAACTGATGCTACAGAGTTTATTGGGTAAAAAAACATCCAGAAATATTTGCAGTTTCCAACAGAGTCCATTAATATTCTATCACTGCTGTCTTGGAATTGTAACCATTTGAATTAATATATTCTGGATAAGACAGTCAGATGGTGCACTTCAAATCCATCAACTGGATTTAGAATTATGGATTTAGAAAATGAATTTTGTGAGCATCATGTTTTATCCTTTTTGTAAAGTTCATAAAATTGGTTTGAGTAGACCAAAAGATTGTTTAATTTGGTATTCTCTCAAGTTGAACTTGAATATAATGCTTATGAAGTTTATAATCATATATTATGATAAAATGTAGGAGAGCAGTTTCCTTACATGGAAAATGTCCAAATTTTAATCCTATGTTTATAGCTTTGGAAAATGGAAAGCAACCCTGCTTGAAAACCTAAAAAGCTGTGCTAGTCAAAGCAGACAACATTACATAGTAGTTTGTTTTAGAGATAACCCTTAGGGAAAATTGAGAAAGGATCATAGCTATCATAAAAGTAGAACTTGGGTGAAGCTGTTGTTACCACTGTCCATATCTTTTAGGACTGATCCACAATTCCTGCTTGTTCCAGCATGAAGATGAACCACCTGCCATTCTGGAAGTGTAGGAATGGAGGATATAATACTCAGCCTGCCCCTTGGCTGCTGGGATGGTGATCTCTACCCAGGTTTGGTGTTTTTTTTTTTTAAACAACTACATCAAAATAGTGTTTTTCTACCTCTACTGGTGCAATAGAACAGCCCAGTCCACCTTCTGTACTTCACTCCATCTCACACAAATGCCTCTGTTGCAGCTGGTGTGTGTGCTGTTGTGGTTGCATCCTGCACCAGTCCCCAGTCTCTACTTTTGGTGGCTATTTCATACTGGGCTGCTTGGCTGATGGCCAAGTAGGATCAAGAAGGGTGAACTCTTGCCACCCAAGATGAAGTATCTAAAATTGTTTCTGTTCTGTGTAGTCTGGATGTAGGAGACGGAACATGGAATGAATGCATATAATCAAATTTCACTCCAAAACACCTGGAGTTAGAGGCCACCACTATCTCCAAAATCTTTTTTCAAAGAAAATAAGGTAAAAGATTGAATGGAAGTAGTCCCAATTCTGAGAGTGGGCAGGTTATTACTGCTTCTATGAGGATTGGAGGAACTTTTTTTTTTTTTTAAAGTGATACCATAATAGGCATATTGATGCCCTAATAATCAACTTAAATGTCCAGACAACTGATGGTAGATGGGGAAAAATGTACAAATTTCTGAATGAATGTGATCTAGGGGAAAATAATTTCATTAGATAAGATGGATGGATAGATGGATGGATGGATGGATGGATGGATGGATGGATGGATGGATGGATGGATGGGATGAGAGAGTACAGAAATTATTATGGATAATTTCCGGTTCAGTTTGTAATTAAGTTAATCCTACATCAGGGCAAGCACATGCACTATTCAATGCAGCTATCAAAGTTTTAGCTTGATGTTTATTTATTAAACATCAGGACCCATAGAAAACCAGTTAACTGGCAAAATGGGATAAAGGGCCGGCAAAAATAAGGAAAAAGACATGAACAGCAGGCAACAATTTACAGTATCTATCTATCTATCTATCTATCTATCTATCTATCTATCTATCTATCTATCTCTATATATCAAAATTAGACAGAACTCTCCAGAACCACTGGAAACAATATAGCATAGATAGTCCCCAAAGGAGGGGATATTAGATTGAAAACTAGAGAAGATTTGACCTCAGAAGGCTTCAAGTGCCACTGGTTTCTATATATACAACTATCAGAAAGATTTAAAGTTGATAAGGAATTATATGAATTTGAAAGGGATAAAACTACATTTGAAACTGAATTATGTTTAAACGATGATCATCTCATAACTAAAATGTATAAATTACTATTAACATTGGAAATGGAAGAGGAACTACTAAAAGATTGTATGATAAAATGGGCAAAAAATTTCCAATATAACATCCAAATTGAACAATTGGAAAATATGTGGTTAAAGGGTCTTAAATTTACAGTATGTTATAACCTTAAAGAAAATTTCTGTAAGATGATGTATAGATGGTATTTGACACCAGATAAACTCTCTAAAATGTATAAAGGAATATCAAATGCCTGCTGGAAATGTAAAAGACAGGAAGGAACCTTTTTTCACCTTTGGTGGTCCTGTAAAAAAGTTAAAATATATTGGATGGACATACATATAGCTATTTGGAAAAATTTGAAAATGGACATTCAAGTGAGATCGGAAATCTTTTTATTAGGGATGATGGACATACATTTAGAAAAAAGCACATGGTAATTTACTTCTCTATATGACAATGGCTGCAAGTCTGCTTCTGGCTCAACATTGGAAAAGCCAGGCGCTACCTACAGTTGAGTGGTTAGTCAAGCTGTTGCAATTAGCGGAAATGGCAAAACTGACAGTGTATAAAAGAAAAAACATTGAAAACGTTTAAGAAAGACTGGAAGCCATTTATTAATTTTTTTGTATGATACTGAATATAGTCAGATTGTGACAGATGGTTTTAATGATTAGTTATAACTATAGACTATCAGGGAAAGTAGAAGCTATAATATAAAGGTAAACAAGGGTTGTATGAAAGGTTTTTTGTATATATCCTTTGCAAAAGAAGTCGGAAGTAAGTAAGCATGTGTAGTAAAGCCAGAAAATATAGAATTAATGGCTGCTGGATTAATGTGTTTGAATACACAAGTGAGTAGACTGTATGAAGGAAGTACCTGCAGTGATTTGGTCATGCAGGAAAAAATAAATAAATAAATGAGGATTAAATCACAAAACAAATACATTAAGGAAATGTGAATACATGATGAGAAAGTAGAAGATTGAGAAATTCATGGTTGGATGGAGTTGATCAGGTCTTCAGAAAACAGAGTTGAGAAGTGTTTTTTTTTAAAGACAATGAATGAAATGGTGCATGGACGTGGTGGGAACAAGAATGATTGACCTAATTCATACAGTACAGAGAGAAATAATGAGTGATAGTATAAATTAGATGAATAAACTAGCTCTGTTTTCTTATCTGCTTAATTTCTTTGGCTTATTTCTTACTCCCTTCGTGTAATTTGCATACTATTTCTTACATTGAGAGAGAATAGTCTGATGGATATGTTGACTATGTATTTCATTATGTAAATCTGATGAGCTTATTGATTCAGTTATTAAATTTATATCTCACATTTCCACTAAAAACTGTGTTTCTTTAGAGCTGTGGTAGCTAGTGTAAGAACCAATTATTTCAAATAAGAGATATCTGCAAAATCAACTATATGTATAAATGCAATATGAAAAAGAACCCTCAATTTAATCTATATCCAGAGCATTCATTATGACTTTATTGCCACATTTAGTAAAATTATTGTTCAAAGCCATATATACAATACTTAGGGGATTGTGCCAATTTATATTTCCCTAAGAAACAAACTGCCTGCTATTTAATTACATCTTAACTCCAGACTTATTTATTCAACTATGAAGCTAATTCTGCTCCTTTGGGGCTGGTAAGACTTAACCTAATTTAATTTTTAAGATTCGTATCATCTTCGTTTTCCATTATTGGATAAACAGAAAAAAATATTTACCTGTATTTCATTTCTCTACCTTCTAATACTTGGTCCCCCCCCCCCTTCCCCTCAAAGTTACTTATTATAACAAAGACACATGGTTATCAGTAAGTTTTATAAATTCTCTAGCACATTTTACAAAACCAACCCCCCACCCCAATTCCTTAGTTTCATATATTATTGTAAACTGAATCTGCAACAAATGTTTCCATCAAGTCTTTATGTTGTAATTATTGAACTGCTTAAACATTCTGAATAAAAATAGATCTCTATTGTGGAGGTCCAAAATAAGATGCCAACGAACAGCAACAGAGGCTGTTGACACTTCCAAGTGACAAAGCATAAATAGGACAGAATGGTACATACATATCAAGATCAGATATTTGGCAAAGGAATATAATAAATTTCCCATGATAGTTTAACACATATCTCCGAAAGTTCACAAGCAGTTATTTGGTACTCAAAAAGAGCAATACTATTAAATATGGGGAATCAATTTACAAATGTGGACAATCTATTTACAAAAAAAGCTATGTGAATTACTGAAATATTTATTGAACAAGTCAGATATTTCAGTTCTTTCATTTAGCTCTATTGAATACAACTTGAAAAAGGAATTCTGTTTAGTAGCACTACTCTAAGCTTTCAGTTCAGATTTAAGTTCAGGTATTGTCTAGTGTTTGTGCTCAAAACAAGTTGTACTGTTATTCTCCAACATATACTGGCACATCAAATTCCAATATTCATTTAGGCTAAGGAGAAAATGCCTATTTTAAGGGTTTGCAAGTCTGTATATGAGCAGCTAGATTTACTTTCTTTGAAATAACTTCTGAGGAACAGAGGCAATCAGAATTCTGAATGAGTCATATGAGGAGGGGCTTAACCACTCCACATTATTATTTGTCATTAACATTTCCTGAGGTATAGAGTTACTTCATAGGGCAGGGGTTTCAGAGAAGTTAGTGGAACTTTGGCAATGATTTATGAACCATTTCTCAGTGGGGTCAATCTAAGGAGCACAGCTTCTTCCATCTACCCAACCATCCATCAATGCATCATGTTATTTTCTTGTTTGTTTCTTTAAGTACTAGTATAAATCCACCTTTCTGGGAAGAATCCTTCTCTCTGAAAGGTTCAGTATCTGTGGTGGGATGGGCGGCTATATAAATTGATTTAATAAATAAATAAGTATTTCATTTATTTTTTTATCTAACAAGTGTGGGGAACATCTTTTCATCTCAAATGTGGTCTAGATATAATATCTTAAATATATCAGGTTTTGGGCTTAAATCATCTGTAGTTAAATGATTACAGAGGTAGAGCAGAAGAAAGAGATGGATAGGAAAAGTAAAGATGCCCTCAAGTCAATTTCAAATCATGGTGGTTACATGGACACAACTATGCAATTCTCTTGGTGATAGTCAAAAGCTGTTTGTTGTTGTCTTCTTCTGGAATTGTTTTTGACTCCCAATCTTAACTACAGCCCTGCTATTTCCTGGTGATTTCCCATGAAAATACTAACCAGGCCTGAAAAATGATCAGAAAAGAAATTTGACACGGTCAGTGGCTACTTCATTCTTGCATATTACTTCTTATTCTTATTTCTAGAAAGCTGCCCTGAGAAGTATGTAAACACAAGATAGATAGATAGATAGATAGATAGATAGATAGATAGATAGATAGATAGACAGACAGACAGATAGATAGATAGATAGATAGATAGACAGACAGATGATAGATAGATAGATGATTTCATTATTAGAATATATATATATATATATATATATATATATATGAATGAATAATATAATTAAATTCTATGAACTCCAATACTTTCTGTATTATTAAGTTATATCATTTAATACAATTTTCATTGGTGTGGCAAAATTATCTCCAAAGAATTCAAGCAGTCACAGTTTGACCACTGATAGCACTGAGAAGTCTTAACTAGAACTCCACAGAACTTTACATAGTATTGTAATTTCCAAGGTTAACTAGGGAATGAGGATTAAACATTAAATTTACAATATAGTGATGGCCTTAGACCATGTATGGATTCCAATCTCCATACTCATCGCTACTTCCACTCTCAGCTCTTAGTTTCAAAATGGGAATGCTTTTTTTTTTAATTAAAAAAAGTAATCTAAAATACTCAGTAGGCTAGTCGTTTATAAGAATGATTCATAATAACATGAGAAAAGCTCTGTACATTGTCAAGGATGTGATTTTTATACCATTGACTTCAGATTAGTGCAAATAAATTCAATGATTCCAGACTGGTGCCCATAAAATTAATTTTCAGCATAAATTGTTTAATTTTTGTGTTGTTGAGAATTCCCACTGAAATATGTTCATTAAGTTAATGTGTGGAATTGACAGAGCTATATTGGATACTGAATAGAAGAATAGAAGAAACTTCATAGATCCTAGATAGAATGAACTAAGATTCAGAGATTAAGTTTTCCAAGATAATATTACACAATTTCTGAAACAATTTAAACTATATTATTAACCTATAATCTCGTTTAATATATTTAGGATTAATGATGCCTTCCCTCTCTCATGATACCCAAAAATATCTGCAAATCTAGGCATACTTAGGTATGATTTGTCCACTGACATTAGCAGGTAAAGAAACCATAACATCAACATCATGAACTTAACCAATCCTTAATCTAAACTGCTTGGTCAGCCATAAATTCCATTGATCTTAGTAGAACTCATCCCCAAATCAAACATTATAGGATTGCAGTCAAACAGTGGAAAGGAGGGGAAATTGTTAGTTTAGTGACTGATGCTGTTTATAGGAAGAGATTTTTATGGAGATTTTTACCAGCCATTTGCTACGCAAATCTCACTTTATGCAACTTGTCATTAGACTCATAAAAGTAAATTATAAAAGAGCAGAAATAAAATATTCTTCCTGGAAGAGTTCAGGTAGTTCCTCTGAGAACCTCTGAGAACCATAATAACTTTTCCTTTTCTTAAAGTGCAGAACACTGCATTACAGCTCTGAAAATTCTCTTCTATTTGAAAAGAGAGTCTTAAAGATAAAAAGAATAAACCAGTCAAATTGCACTTCCATTATTCTTTCCTTTTGAGGGCCTTTTCTCAACCATGGAACCAACATGACTTAGCAACATCTTTTTCTTCAGGTTTAAATTGTCTTTAGCTGTCCTGGCGCTTAAATATCATTTCCCTGTTATTCCAAAACTATCCAACAGCAGCCTTAAAATGGGCAGAATCTGTTAGACTTTGTCATCCATTACTCTGGAGGAAATTCAGGTGACTGTGGTGACTTGGAATAGAGGCAGGATAGGGATCATTAATGGGGTCATCAAATTTCATGCTAGCATGGTTTTCTATTGACTCAGTAATGGGTGGGGAACATTTTAAGTCAGCAGTAGGGAAAACCCCTGAGGAAGCATGCTGAAGACTAAATTGCTAGGCTGCTATGTTTAATCATTCAATGGACTGTGAATCTTTCTCTAACTAGCCTTTTCCAACCTGGTACCTACCACATCTGACAAAAATGCAACTCTTGTAAGTCTTGACCAGATTAGCCAAAGGGAAGTTGTTTAACTGAATGGTAGATATTCTTTAGCATGCTACCATGTTCATCTGTTCTGAAAGAATAATAAAGAGAGAAGCATTTTTTTTTCCCAGGGAGAGAAGGCACAATAGAACAGTAAATATTGATGATGCCTCCTGCATCTTCTCTCTGAGACCAACAAAACCTAGAATCAATTATAGCAAAAGAAATGATATTGCACTCTCAATTTTTTTTTTTTCCCTTGTCTGGAAGAAGATGACCAAAGAGTCTTATATTGCTTGTGATTTCAGGGCTCAAAATCTGCTCCATCAGACTCACAGAGTAGAGCCCTGAGAAAGGAGAATTCTCTTTGAAAGGAAGAATGGTATAAAACTAAATTAAGTAATTATAATAATTTACTTGGGGTCAGACAGAGGAGGCAGGAATGGTGAAAAGCAATGTGAGTGACAGAATTGCCTCTAGATATTATGGATACCTTTAGAGTGGGAGACACTGTTTTGTGATGGTTCTCCTTTCTTTCTTTGTGGCTGCTTTCAATTGGTGAGGATAGGGGTGAGAGGTCATGCCAGCAGCCCCCCACTTGTGGGAAGCTGCAGGGCTCAACGTCCTCTCCCCTTTTGTTTAACATCCACATGAAACCACTGAGTAAGGTCATCCATCAGTTTGGGGTCAGGTATAATCAATATGCTGATGATATCCAATTTTACATTTCAACTCCAGGCCAATCAAGTGATGGTGTTAAAGTCCTGTTCTAGTGCCTGGATGCTGTGTGGGCCTGGATGGGGAAGAAAAGATTCAGGCTCAATCTTGACAAGACTGAGTGGCTTTGTTTGATTAGCCCCCATTCCATGTTTAAAGGGATTGTATGATGGTAAAAAATCTGAGGATTCTCTTGGATTCACAGCTCCTCCTTAAAGAGCAGGTGGGAGCTGGGGCCAAGAGGGCCTTTGCGTAGGTTCATCTGGTATGCCAGTTATATCTGTTCCTGGATTAGGAGGCCCTTCAGAGAGCACCTCTCAGTTGGACTACTATAATGCTTTCTATGAGGCTGCCCTTGAGAACCACTGTTATGGCCCTGCTGGACTTGTCTTCTGATGAGGAAGAGGAGGAGAAAGAAGTAGAGCCAGAGGCATCTAGAGATCATAGTCCTGAAGGGGGTGATTCCAGCAGTGTTGAAGCCTATGACTCCACTGAGGTGGAGGCAGATCCAGCAAGCCCCAGGACTCCCTGCACTAGAGGCAATATTGTAGACACAGTAAACAAACAAATCTCTTTCCCTTACCATGAGGACAGGGAAAAACAAACAAACAAACAAAAAGCAGACATGAAGGCTTTTTATCAGCTATGGAGGCATGTAACATCCTTAATGAACCTGGTTCATCACCTGCCCTAACACCCTGTCCTATTCTATCAGCCACTCCATTGCCAGGTTTATTGCCTTTTACACTATTGGTGCCATCAGTAGCTCTATCACTTTATTGCTCCATTTTTGGCCCCATCATCCACTCCATCACCCATTCTATCACCAGATCCATCACACTCTCTTGCTTCATTGGCACCTTTATTACCCAATCCATAGATTTCATTCCACTGCCAACTCCATCACTCATTCACTCTATCCCGCTCCATCACCACCTCTATCACCTAGCTCTATCAACTGCTCCATCACTGGTTCCATTTCTCACTCCATCATCAGCTCCATTGCTCCATTATCTGCTCCATTGTCCTCTCTTATTCAATCAATTGCTCCATTGCTCTTCTTCCATTTGCTATCTCTTGTGTACTTCTATTTCTATATCTCTCACTCATCTATTTTTTTTTTTTTGCACTTTTTCTTGCTCACTTTTTCTCTGTTGCTTGTATTTTCTTTCTCTCTGTTTTCTTACTCTGTCTAAGATTATCTGTTGGGATATGTGGGTTGAGGTGCTGATAAGGTGGTAGCCTCCCTTCAGTTAGTGCTGTTCTACTGTGCAAGCTGTCTATCAGTCACAATATTCCTAGATAAGGACTCTGTGTAATATCTAACTGGGTTAAACAAGGTTTGTATAAGGAGAAGATGAAAGAACACAGGTTTAACATTTGATCATATACATATAAAGTTAAACAGCTTCAGCTATGAGCACGGGATGAGATAAGGTTGTGTCACATGAATGTGTTCTTAAAGAATGTTTAGCAAGGCATTTCTGAGGTACAGTTAGGGGTGTGTGTGGAGAAGACCTTTGTCTGCTTCTCAGCTGCCCTTCTCCAACCTTCCTCTCTCTCTCGTTTTTTTCTGATGAAGTGGTTGATATGCTGGTCTCTTCTTTTACTTCTTTCTCCCAGTCTCTCTTGCTCTTTCTTCTCTTCTGAGCCATATAGCAGTTGAGAAGAAGGAGATGAGAATTCAAACCCCATTAGAGAGAAGGCTAGCCTGGCACCACTCACCTTTAAGTAGGACATATATGAAGAGAGAAAAAAAGATAGATAGAAATCATAACAGGCAGATATTACATTGAAAAGTTTGCATAATAATGTAAGATAAACTTAAAATAAAGTACCAATTGTTCTATTGGAAGAAATATCTCATTTTTATTCTATATATCAGCCTGGTTTAAAACAAATATAAAGACAGTTTCATGACAGTTTTAGCACTTTCAAAAACGTTACATCTATTATTAAAATCAAAGTTTTAAGTTTTAGATTAGCAAAAGTATCTGAAGTAAAAATAAATAGTCATAGTTAAAGAATGTAGAGAATGTAGAAGCCTTATTTTAAGGAACCCAAACCTTGGATGTGGCAGCCAGCCATGTACAGAATTATACTTTATAAATTGTTTCCAAATTATACTGAAACTAACACAGGACTTGTTTGTCATGTATCAAGTTAGTTTGGATATTGATACAAATTCCCATAGTTTAAGCTGCCATTCCTCTAATGAAGGAACTAGATGTGATTTCTAGGACCAAAAAAAAAAAAAAGTATCCTAGTGACAGTAATATTTAACAGAAAAATTAGTTATAGAAAAGAAAAGTTAGCCTTTGGACTTGTTTCATTCTGCAGTGGATGATCTTCCACAATAATTAAATACATGACATTGCCATCAAATATGGTAAAATGTTCCAACTTGGTGTTTACATTTCCAACAATTTTCTGGATATGTATTATCTGTTTCAGCAATCATCACTGGATTGGCTCAATACACTGGAAAGCAGGTTTCAAGCATTCTACAGAAACCCAGATGAAATGGTATCTAGAAATGGTATCTAGAATAGGTTCACTCTGCTCCAAAAATAGAGTTGTGGCTATGGCTTCATTTGATGAAAGCAGTGTTCTTGTACCATGGAACCTATTTGAGGACTCAAAGATATGACTGGGCATAATATCCTTCTGCCCTAGTGTATGTGTCTGAGGAGAAGCTGGATATCTGGTCCTCTAACCTATGGAGATAACACTTTCTTATGAGCAAGCCCCAGCAACTTGGCTAAGTGAATAGGAACATTTCAAAGTGGGAAAGTCTTCCCATTGATGGTGCTGGTGGTGATGATGACAGAACCTTAAGTTGCATTAGACCTTACAACGTATGTATGTTTCTGGAGTTTTCATATTCCTAGGGTTCATTTTCTACCTCCTTGTTTTGTCTTGCTTTTTTATTTATTTTCCATTTTTATTTTTTATTTCTTTTTCTCAATCCAATCATTTAAACTCAAGGCAAGTTGTCTGGAGACTCTATTTAGCTTCAGCAAATGTATTTATAACCCCATCCATTACAGGGTTTGGTTCTGAAGATGTGCAAAGATGCCAACTTATAAATGACTCTATAAGCCCTGAAGGTAATAAAAGATGTTCCATCTAGAAGCAGGATTCTCATTAAACAGAACATCAGAGTGAAATCCTAGAAAATCAGAAAAGTAATCAAATCGGCACAGAGCAACCCAGACAATTTTTTTTTTTCCTATATGCCAGACTGAAATTGTAGGTAATAAAATGTGCAGGTGAAAAGTATATCTCCCAGAATGAATTCCTATTACAAAAAAAGTTCTTGGAGTAAAGCAGCAAAAAAATAAAGCATAGAATTTAATTTAAACTCCAGGATGCTACACTTTTTAACTATTGTAATGTATTAATTGAGTGATTAAAATGTGTCAGTTATTATAGGTGCTCCTGCTGATCTTTCTGTGCACCTTTAGAGATGGCAACTCTCGATCAATCTACAAGTTCAATTAAGGCAGTGTTAAATTAGGGTGTTAGAATCAGGATGGTTATTTGCAATGCTTTAAACACACCCACTGTGTCTTTGCCAGCATAGCTCAGAATTCTGGGCTGAAAAGGTGGCATCCTGCAGCCTGATCAGCATAAAACTCTTTATTTTGCATTGCAGATTCTTGTGTTGAATCATGGGGAAGAATAAGGAAATAAAGGAATCCAATAAATGAAGTAAAATGTCCTTGAAATCTTATTAAGCAAAGCTTTCCTGACTGTTTTAGGTTTTATAAAGTGGTACCCACAGGCAATTATGACAAGCATCTTTTCACAGCCATGTAAGCCAGAAATATCCAACAGGACCTATAGGATTAGTAGGGAGATTTTCATATTCAGGGTCCTTCTACGTTGGTGTCATCTTAAGGAGGACTATAAAGTCCTTTCAATCTTGCATGTCTGGCTGGATTCTAAAATAGGTTGTTATCAATCAAGCTTCACTGAAGCTACAATGGGGAGTTGAACTTCTTCCTCTGTCCAGTATTCTTTTGTTCCATCAGGTTCCAGCTCAGGCTGAGATTGCACTTCCCTTGTGTGCTTTATTTATTTATTTGCTTCCTCATAAGCAATACTCAGACATAAAATTGGTTCTTCCAATCTTTGAGATTAAGATTCAAATTCATCCTTAACCATGGAAGTTCACTGGGGCTGACTTTCTCTTCCTCTCAGCCCAACCAATTTCACAGAGTCACTGTAGAAAAAAATTGAAGGATGGAGTCCTATCTATATGCTCTTGAACTCCCAAAAGAAAGGCAAGATATTACTTTAGCTAACGAGCTATTCTGATGGACTCATTTTGGCAGAATAATTTTGTGCAAACAGGTGGAAAAGATTCTTAAAGATTAAAAACAGAAAAAAGGCTGCCTCCATTATCCATCTTAAGGGAGTTTCCAATCTTACACCCCTTTGCTTTTTCTGAAATCTGCTTTTTCCCTGTCTGGGAGGTGGTCTATTGTCTCTTGCACTTCACTTTTCAATGGGGTTGGCTCCTGAATATATTATTTTCCTGCAAATATTTATATCATGTTATAATCTTGTTTCTAAATGTTTTCTGTATAGTCTTCCTATTTTCCTTTGCTTTATTAGATCTCTCTATTAGCAAAGTTCCCTTGCTTTATTAGATCTCTTCTATGATTATTATTGAGTATTCCTATCTTAGCTGTAAATACTCTCATCTCTTGGGGAAAAAAAAAATTATCATTTTCCTGTTCTTGTTATTTTCCTCTACTTGTTTCCACAGTTGACCAAGAGGCTCAGTTTGACCTTCAATCCTGCCACCCTGTTTTTTCTCCTGGGTCTGTGTGAGGCCCAGGAACAGCCTGAAGAGATAAATTCTGAGGTGTTTCTGCTTTCCAGCTGCCCTAGGTAAAATATTTGTTTAACAAAAAATAAGCAAGTTTTAAAACAAGGCAGGAAAGGATGGATCTTTCATGATTATAGGAAAGTACCTGGCATTGTGGTAGTGCCTCTGGGATGCTGAGCTGCCAGTCCCAGATCAAGCCTTGAGTTTGATCCTATGACAATAGTAGCAGATCCAAGTGAATTTTTCAAAGATGTGGCAATTTCTTAGGTGTTGATAAGAATCTTCAGTGTATTCTAAAATGTTGTCCTCTATTGCAGTTATCTACTGAGAAGTTCATTCTTTTTCTTTTTACTGTGTTCAGTGGCAATGTAATAACTGCTTCTCATATTTTCAAGAATGAGTTATTAACTCTACGCTCATTTTTATTTATATTTTATTGCTTTTTAATCAATAACAAAGAAAGAAAAAGAGCAAAACACAACGATAATCATGGAGATACATATATTGTCAAAGAGAATAAAAATAAAAGTGCTTTACAAAAAAGTGAAAGTACGATAAAAAAGTATAATATGTCATAACAGTAAACAGTTACAATGCTATATATGCTTATCTAAAGCAAATATTATTCAAGTACGTATATATTTCTAGTATATTTATATGACTATCATTTTTTTAACCTACTGTATTTTGCATAAATGAGTCCCATATTTCATTATATTTGTCCATACAAAGTCTACATCTATAGGCGATCTCCTCATAGGTGGCAAGTGCAATCAGGTCTTCAGTCCATTGAGTGAAAGGGGCCATGCATTTATCTTTCCAATGCTGCTATATACGTCTTTTAGCCCTAGTAAAGCCACAAAGAATCCATTTACATTGTCCAGTTGTCAAGTTCCATGCACTAGGTATATAATTCAAGAGAATATTGTCCTCTGAAAATTTTAGCTTTTGTCACACAGTCACATTTATATACATTATATTTATATATAAAAATCGAATCAGAAAAGATCCAAACATACTGGCAGAATGATTTGCCTTCCAATAAGACTGATGGGAAGGGGAACAATAGCCCAACCTATGAATTATACCATGTCATAGCAGACAGACCCCATGCAGATAAGAATTTAGGAACCTTAATTTTAAAAATTGTTACAAAATGCATAATTAAACTTTGGAATTCATTACCACAAGAGGTGGTGCCAGCTACCAGCTTGGCTGGCTTCAGAAAATGGTTAACCAGATTCATGGAAGTCATGGGGATCAATGACTATTAGCCTTGATGACAGTGTGACTGCCTTTGGAAGCCATCTGCTAGGAGACTAATGGGCTTCCTTGTGGAGTTGGTTGGCCACTGTGAGAACAGACTGCTGGACTAGATGGGCTGATCTAGCAGGGCACTGTGAATGTTCTTATTTTGTGTTCTGGCCTACATTATATTTTATAAAGAAAGTATTCAGGTGAGGATTCCAACACAAAATGAAAGAGCAGAATATACGTGTATACTAAATGGCGTGAAAACTGGAGGAGGAGTAGAAGTATAATGCATGCATTGGAGGCAATACATTGTGACTGATGCAATGGGGAAATTCACTTGAGAACAGCAATAGAGGAGAAGACTGAAAATAAGATTTGTATTTTACTGCAAATATTTACAGAAGGAAGGCTTGATTACTATTCCAACCCTTAGCGTTGGACAGCCAGATGTTCCCTTATGAGATCTATAGTAACAGCAGCAATAGAAAAGAGATAATTGAGCTAAGGAGTTATAGTTTGCTAAGTAAAGAATGGGGAAGCTGCTATGGTAATAATGGGGTGGGGGTGGGGGTGCATTGAAGTATAAATGAAACAGGGAAGCCTCACATTTGAAGGATGCAAAATTGTATGAGAGAAAAGAAGCCAGAGCAGATACATCCTCTGTTTTCAAAAAGAAGAGGAACAGCAAGAAGTTTCCTTTCATAATTATTTGCAATGACTTGAAACTCCAGAGGACAATGGCTAGCTCTGACAGGCTTCTGGCTTTTGATTTATAGTAGGGTAATTAGTCTAGCTTCAAAAATCCCTTTAGACATAGTAGGGGGAAATGGGGCTGAAGGGAGACTAAGCTGATTTAAGGAACTCCTCTGCTCTGAATAGTGGAGAATGACTTTGCTTTCAAAATCTGATTCTCCTTTTGCAGTGAAGCAAAAGAGAGATCCTGGCTCAAGGTCCCATGAGCTTAAAGCCAACCACTCCTGACAGTCCTGTCACTTATTCCCAAGTCCAAGAATGCTGTCACAGATGAGCAATCAACAGGCTGCTTGTGCCCCTAAGAACCGCCCAAGATTGTACTGCAGGCTACTGAATCTGACTTTTTACCAATCAGAAAAGGTACAATAAACAACCCCCCCCCCCCAAAAAACAGATGTGATTAACACTCCAGTATGTTTAATGCGTTTTTAAAGCTTGCTTGTTTGTGCTTCCTTCTCCTTCTCCTTCTCCTTCTCCTTCTCCTTCTCCTTCTCCTTCTCCGTCTCCTTCTCCTTCTCCTTCTCCTTCTCCTTCTCCTTCTCCTTCTCCTTCTCCTTCTCCTTCTCCTTCTCCTTCTCCTTTCCTAGCAAAAACACAGCCAAACAAAAAGAATAAATTGGAAAAAAATCCTATCCTCATAGATTACTTCACTAAATGATAGCACCACTTCCTACAGTTCTCAGCAGGGAGTATCATCATCATCATCATTTTCTTCTTCTTCATGTCCATCAGCATCATAATTTTAATATATGACTTCTGATCTTTAAAAGGTTGCTTATGCTTGGAGAATGCCATAATAAAATGGTTGATATATGTACTATAAGACTGTCTGTTGTTAAACATCCAGAGATTTGAGAGCTGTCCAAACCAGTGATTCAAATCTATTCATATTTACCCACTGCCTGCCTTCCTCAGCTGATTTGATTGCCTGTGTGTGTACCATTTGCTTTTTGTTACAATATTAACATTCCACTCAATCTAAAATGTGATTATTGAATAAATCTTGAAGGTATATATTGCCAGTGGGAGTAAGTAACACATCTGTCAATATTTTCCAAATGGCAGAATTTCAAGAGATGCCATGCCTTTATTCCTTTCAAAAACATGCGTATGTTCTCAAAAATAGTGATCACAGCAACAAAATCCTTGAAGTGGAATTGATATAAGGAATGCCTTTGAAGGGGATCAAAGCTTTCGAATAAACATTTTCAGAAGAATGGTTCCCCCAGATAAAATATCAGTAGTTGTTATTCTTACTGTTTGGTTGCTGATATCCCAAAAAATACAACAGTTTACTTGGTAAGACAAAGACATCAGTATATGCTGTGACTGGCCACAGCTCATCAAAATCTCTTCGGCCAAGAATATCCCAGCCCTGCTACGTGAAATCTTTTCACCAGAAGATGCTGTGGACTGAACCTGTGACCTTTGAAGTGGTGCTGAACTACAACTCCCAGCAGCACCAACAGTGGGAAGTTGAAGCTGCATTTTAGCAACATCCAGAGGATTACAAATATTTACCCCCTGCTGCATGCAAACTGCTTCTTACATCTTTGAGCTAGAATTTCAAATTAAATGATATTATATCTAGCTAGTTTCCATATATATTTCCCTACCTGGCCACTTATCATCCAACTATATGGGGCTAGATATCCACAGAGGCAGGATCTTGAGCTTTTCAAAGGTCAGCAGGTTTATCAGGAGGTTTCATTTGTCCTGAAAATATTTATCTCCTTTGTCTGAACCACTATGAAAAGTGTGGGAAGTTGTTGTCCTTTGGGTCTTGCCTTCTTAGTGTGACCCTTCTGCACAGATGATGGTTTGGTGGCCTCATTTTCACACCTTCAGACATGAGAAGAATTTATGCAGTTCAGAATTGGGTATGTGTATAGAGGCGGGAAGTTCTGGTTTGGGAGGCTGTTTAATGGAATCCTATAAAATTTCTTTTATGATGTATGATTTTGGTGATTATTGCATTGCTTATTATTGTTTATGGATGGAGAGGACTTAATGACATATGGTGCCGAGGCCAGGTGTCCTACAGAGCAGGTCCCAATGGTAGTTTGTTTTTAGTATGTCACAGCAGGTTAGCAGTTTTGAGAGTTGATGAAGAGGTGAGGGAGTTTCTGCAGATCTAGGCCTTTCCTCCACTGGACCCAGTGGATGCTGCTTTTTATCAAGCCCATGTGATTTGTTTCCCTCATTAAGCTGGGCTGAGATTTGGGACAGAATTATATGCAGTGCTGGGGGCTCACCTCCTTGGTTATATGGCTGCTGGCTGGATTGTTGGTTGGAGTGCTGCTTCCCTGGGACTAGCAGTTGGAAAACTGGATTGCTGGATGTACCAGGTATGTGAAGCAGCTGCAACGTGTGGTTCAGCTATGGTGTGCTGAGCAGCGGTCGACCATGTGGCAATGGAGAAAAATGCACCAGCGATGACTGAGGAGGCTTTTAGCTGGCTAGCGCAGAAAGTGTGAGCTCTGGTGTGGTGACAACAGAGGCAATGGAGGCAATTTGGAAATTAAGATCAAGGGATTTTGGGGGTAGGGAATGGGCTTCAGTGGATGCGAGGTCAAACTGAGATGTTGTTTTTGGCTCTATCCTTGCAGCTGTGGCTCCCCTCCCTGTCTACCTGTGCAGCCATTTTGCCTTCTCAGCAGGTTGGAGAATCAAGTGGAGAGACTGGCAAATCTGCAGACTCCATAGACAGGTGGACTGGGGTTGGGGGTAGGAGAGGGTGTTTCTTCCCCTGAATAGGGTCTGTTTCCTGTGTATGGGTGAGAGCCAGGGGGAGGGGGACTGATTGATCACCCCAGAGTTATCTGATGTTGGTTGTGAGAGCTCCTGCCAATTGAGTGAGAGTGGATTCATGGGGGGAGGATGAGAGTATAGGGTGGAGTGGGCTGTTTCTCTTGAGGTGCTGAATGCTAAATGGAAGCAGAAGCACCCCAGGTTGATGACCTGGAAGGACGCTGTAACTGGAGGTATATGTATGATATTGGGGCGGGGGGGGGGGGGGCTATAGGCTTGGGTATGGATCAATCTAACCAGGGGGAAGGGGAAGGTCTTGGAGGAGTGGGGACAGGCTATAACATCCCGGTAGTGATGGGTATGGGAAAATTTGGTGGGAGACGTAGAGCAGGCCATCCACGGGGAATGGGCCAGAGGTATATTGTTCCTGTGGCACGTTCCAGCCCCTGGAACTCACTCCTGGGCCCCAGTTGGCAGACTTTCAAGGCCCTGGGCTGTTGGCTGCTGCTACTGAATGCCAGGTCCGTTTGTAATAAGGCCACCGTAATCCATGATTTGATCATGGAGGAAAAAGCTGACCTGGCATGTATTACAGAGACCTGGCTGGGAGAGGAGGGGGAAGTTCCCCTTTCTGAGATGTGCCGAGCTGGTTTCCAGGTGTGGCACTAGCCAAGACCCCAGGGTAGGGGTGATAGGGTGGCAGTGGTCATCTGAGACACTTGGGAAGCATTCAGGGGCACTGCTTCTCAGATTGCCGGGTGCGAGACCTTATTAAGTTGGGCTCTCAGAGGGATCAACTGGGACTGTTGCTACTGTACCAACCTCCCTGCTGCATAGCAACCTCCCTGCCTGAGATCCTTGACTCCAAAGCTGGGTTGGCAGTAGAGTTCCCCAGGCTTATGGTCTTGGGGGATTTCAACCTGCCTTCCTTGGAGGCAGGGTCAGAGGTAGCCTGGAAGTTTATGGCTACCATGACAGCCATGGACCCATCCCAAGTAATCCAGGGCCTGATGCATAATAGTGGTCATTCGCCTGACCTGGTTTTTCTGTCGGACCAGTGGCAGAGTGTTCTGAAATTGGGGAAAGTATTGGTTTCTCCTCTGTCATGGTCAGATCACTTCCTGGTGAGCTTCCAGTTCTCTGGTGCCACCTCCCTCCATGGGGACCCAGACAACTGATGGAACCAACTGGGTTTCAGAGGGAGCTTGGGGTTGTTCCAGGAAGTCTGCTGCATGGCCCGACCAAAGCCTTAGTAGCTGCATGGAATGAGAGAGTGGCCATGACTTTGGATCAGATAGTGCCTGAGCAGCCTCTCTGTGCCCATAGCTCCTGTAGCTCTCCATGTTATACGGAAGAGCTGAGGAAGCTTAAGAGGGCTAAGAGACACCTAAAGTGCCACTAGCAGAAGACGGGGAGCTAAGACAATAAAACATGAGCTAGAGCCGCGATTAGAGCCTACCTCGTGGCAGTAAGGGTGGCGAAACGTAATTATTTCTCTGCCCTTATTGCATCTGCAGATAGCCACCCAGCGGCCCTGCTCCAGGTGACCTGGACCCTCCTCAGAGGGAGTAATTAGGGGGTCTACCTTCAGGGCCATTGTGAGGAATATGCTGAGCATCTGGCAGGAAGTCACTCACATCCGCTCTGCATTGAATTCCAGCCTTTAGGCAAGGCCAGTGGGGCTATGGGGGCTGAGTCTTATCTGGGAGGAGTTTGAGCCCATTGAACCTGAGGAAGTAGACAGGGTTCTTGTAGCTATTAGTTTGGCCACTTCTGTGTTAGATCCGTGTCCCGCCTGCCTGGTCAAGGCTGCCCAGGAGGGGACACATAATTGGGTCTGGGTGGTGGTTAATTCTTCTTTGAGGGAGGGGGTGGTCCCGCTGCCTCTCAAGGAGCCATTGCTTGACCCAACTAATCTGGATAGTTTTTGTCCAGTCTCCAACCTCCCCTTTTTAGGGAAGGTTGTTAAAAAAGTGGTTGCATGGATGCTTCAAGGGGCTCTGGATGAAGTAGATTATCTGGACCCCTTTCAGTCAGGATTCAGGCCCGCATATGGGACTGAGACGGCATTGACTACGCTCTTGGTGGGAGCTTGGTGGGACTACCTCTGGTGGGAGTGGGATGGGGGCAGTGCTTCCATCCTTGGTCTTCCTGACCCCTCAGCGGCCTTTGATACCATCGATTATGGTATCCTTCTGGACCGGCTTCAGGAGTTGGGGGTGGGCGGCACTGTGTTGTGGTGGTTCTCCTCCTCCCTCCGGGGTAAGTTCCAGTTGGTGTTGGTAGGAGGTGAGAGGTCCAGTCCATGGCCCCTACTGTGTGGGGAGCCACAAGGCTCAGTTCTCTCACCCCTCTTATTTAACATCTACATGAGGCTACTGGGTGAGGTGATACAACAGTTCGGGGTGAAGTATCATCAGTATGCTGATGATACCCAGCTTCATATCTCTTCCCCAGGTTGTCTGAGTGATGCTGTGGATGTCCTATCTCAGTGCCTGGAGGCTGTAGGGGCCTGGATGGGGCGCAATGGACTTCAGCTCAACCCAAGCAAGACTGATTGGCTTTGGGTGTTCGACCCTCCCAGTACAAAGGTTCTTCCATCTTTGGTTCTGGATGGGGTGGTCCTGCACCAGTGTGTGATCTGGGGGTCATCTTGGACTCATGGATCCTGTTGGAAGAGCACATGGCAGCCGTGGCTAAGTGGGCCTTTGCACACCTTTGGGTTGTGCGTCAGCTGTGCCCATTCCTGGACTGGGAGGCTCTACTCACTGACACTCATACCTTGTGACCTCCTGTTTGGACTATTGCAACATGCTCTACATGGGGCTGCCCTTGAAGAACATTCAGAAGCTTCAGCTGGTACAGAATGCAGCTGCCCAGGTTGTAAATAGTGTTGGCTACTCGGCACATGTAACACCACTGCTTCAGGAGCTGCACTGGTTACCAATGTGTTTCCGGGTGCAAGTCAAGGTGCTAGTCGTGACCTATAAAGCCCTTCATGGCTTGGGACTGGGTTACCTTAGGGACCGTCTTTTCCCAGTTGTTTCTACCTGTCCAATCTGGTCCAGAAGGTTGGGTATGCTCCAGGCCCCATCAGCCAAGTAATGTTGGCTGGTGGGGAACAGGAGATGTGCCTTTTCTGCTGTGGCGCCTGCTCTCTGAAACATCCTCCCTCTTGAGATTAGGATGGCCCCAACCCTTTTGGCTTTTCGGAAGGCCTTGAAGACCTGGCTTGCTTGCTTTATTTATTTATTTATATACACACACATACATACATACACACATACATACATACATACACATACATACATGTACTTTTTTAATGTTGACTGTTTTTATTGTTCTTAGCCACCCAGAGTCACTGGTCTGGGATGGGTGGCTATATAAATTGAATAAATAAATAAATGAATGAATAAATGAATATGTCTGATAGTGCTGGGCACTCCTGCCTACATGACATATTTTGACTTAAGATAAGCATTTTTGGAGTCCAAGACCATTTTAGAATCTTCTTGCCCAATATTTATGGATCTTTACTGAAGAACATTTATTTTTTATTGCATGTATACATTGGTCCAGTCATGATCAACCCTGAGCAGCATAGATATCAGATGTTTGTAAATCAGATTAAAATAATACAATTATCACAATAACAAAAATATTGTGATTGTTGTATTATTTTAATCTGATTTACTAATGTTTTGTATGTATATATGGTATAGGTGTTATTGTACTATGCTTTTAAACTGAAGAACATAAATCACACTGATCAAAATAACATCTCACTATGAAAAGAAACAACAGTACAATATCTCAGCCCCCAAAGCTTGCTTGAAGAGCCCAGTTTTCATGGTGTTCTTGTATTCCAAGTGGGTTGGGATCATTTGAATCTCCAGGGGAATGCTTTTCCACAAAAAGGGAGCAGCAATTCAAAAGGCCCACCTGTCTACTCCCTATTGGTGATATTGCCTAGGAGAAGAGGGAGGTCATTCCATTAGATCTCATTGGTGGTCCAAAGATATCCAGGCCCTAAACCATATAGATCTTTAAAGGTGACAACCAGCACCTTGAATTGCACCCAGCAGCAAACCAAAATCATCTTAAAAGAGAATGAAATACCCTTCTGGGAAAACTTGGACAGGATCAAGATATGCACTGATAATACTTTTGCAATGTAATTGAGCTGAGTAGATTGTGTCCTTAAGGGTGAGATTTTTGGCTACTTATAAGCAAAAAAGAAGTTGTCTCCTTGAGACCAAAATAAAAGTTTTAGGTTGTGATTGTGAAAACACTTAGTAGTGAGTAAAAATTAGAGGAGGACAAGGTCACTCTGAAATGCACTTCATTTCAAGGCTTTGGTGTGTATTACATGTATACACGCATGCAGATCTTTGGAAACTTCTTCCCATAAATTAGATGGCCAAAATCATTAATGCCCTCTTAGATCTATATCTCAGGCTCCAAAGTAGTATAAAATTTTATGCACCTATTTTGTCCATCATTTTAAATCAAGCTCTTCTTCCTAATGAAAAGAGCTAGGTTCTGGCCCATTCTTTAAGATATTTGCTCAAAAACTTACTTAAGCATTTTGTTTGAACCAGTAGATTTTTCATTTGGCAACAGCTAGTTTAAACTTTCTTTTCTGCATCACAGATGCATGTGTAGCCATATATGACAGATGACTTTGTAAATCAACTAGCTGATTGGTCTGAATGCATTTCAGTCATGCATTTCAATAATTATTTTCATGCTCATTTATGAGTAATTAAATTCACATTATAACATGATACGAAGCACTGACGTTAGCTATGTTGGGACCACAGCTCCCTGAAGTAAATTTATTTCATCTGAAATAAAACCAGTCTCATAAATAAACACCTAAAATGTACCATGTTGTGTTACAGTACAAAAAATCCATATCTTGATATATTTTCAGGATTTTATAGTCTCAACCCAGCAGGGGATTAGCTCACTTTTCTCTCACCCTCAAAGAGAAACCTTTCATTACATAAGCATTTCCTACATGTAGAGCTACCTATCAATTAAAAAAGTAATTTTCTTCAAGTTTCTGTTCTTTGACTAAATATGTGAAAGTGGCTAGGATGTCAGACATACTTTGGTTAGCAGTGGTCAAAGTGAAACACACAGCAGGGGAAAATATTCAGAGTCTAAAAGCAGAGGCATATCAAGTCTTCAGCATCACACACATTTAACTTGAAAATATAAACCTTGCTCTATGCGCAACCTATTTTAAGTAAGGAGTGTGGCAAACTGTGCATCTAACCCCCACGGTAATCTTCTTGAAGCCCTGAACATTTGGATTCTGGCCAGCACTGGCAGGAAAAGATGTTCTTCTCCACAGCAACTCACCCTTGATCAATTCATTATGGTTGGCCTTCACCCTTCCATTACAGCCTGAATTTTCAAGGAGAATCTTTGCATCCCAACTAGATGTCATTACTGTCTTCCCTCTAGAGAACTGTCATATAACAATTTCCAAATAGCTCAGTAGTGAACTTAAAAAAGTATCTAGGTTTTCATGGAATAGAACTTGTCTTGATTTCAGGGGTTTTTTTTTCAAGATATTAGAGCCCCCCCCCCCCAATTTGTGGACAGTGCATGTTAGTAACCTTGGGTTCATTTAGGTGACCCAGTCCCTTAAAGTTGCTAGGATATATGCTTGACTATTCAGGTTATCCATGTGTAAAAGGATCTATAATGTGGTGCCCCAAAAGTCAAGGTATGCAATTCAACCTTTTGTTTCAGTGAATTGGGAGAAAAGCTTATATCCCCATGGAAAACATCTATTCCCAAATTCAATTTGGAAAGGGTTATTATTTAATCTTATTTTATGACTTTTCCCATGGAACAAAAGTTGCATACTTACTCTGAGAATAGAAAAGTGCATGCTCATGGCAGACAATTCCATATTTTTTCCAAGCGGTTATAATAAAATGTCCATTTTTAGATTGCAGATATTCTATCATCAGCTTCTGATAACGTAAAATGTCAGGAAGATGATTTCCAACTGAGTTCCTTTCCTAAGATGCTGGTTTTATTTGTGTCAAATAAGCCTACCGTTCCTTAGACACACACACACACACACACACACACAAACACAGACAGAAGCATGCACACACATTCCTAGTATATGAATAGAAGTACCATTCTGTTATTCATGTGAACAAGGCTAAAGTCGCTCCTAGAAGAGATAATTAGGTTCCTGCAACCACAGGAATATATCTTTAGCTAGAAGGGAATGAAAAGAAAAGCAGTGCTTAAGGGTTCTTGCTGGCTTTGCAGATGCATGTTAGGAATCAATCTACACTACAATGCCACTTTCCCCTGGCAGTAAATCTCGCTGAACTCAATCAGAGACACTTTTGAGTAGACATGCAAAAGAATGCATAGCTCTCCTCTTCATTTATGAGCTGAAGCTGCTAGCAGAAAGAATAAAATTCAATCCAGAGGAATAAAATAAAATTAAAAAAACCTCCCTAGGATATTTGTATAGATTTTTGTAAAAGAATCAATCTAAATGTTAGGGAAAACAATTAAAGGACACACTTTCTTATTTCAAATCACTCTAGCTGATCTGTGCCAAAAAGTCTCAGTCTCAGTCTCTCTCTCTCTCTCTCTTTCTTTCTTTCTAGCATCAGCTACAGTTCTAGGCAATAACAGCATATCAAAGACAAAAGATATCACCAGTGCTTCAAATAATACAACTAAACATTGCTGGTATACTACTGCATATGTAACACTTTCATTTTACTGAAAATACTTCCAGGCACAGCATGTGATGCTGTTCCATGGAGTTTTTCTGAGGGTTATCAAGAAGGTGCAAACCAAAACAAAAGAAAACAATAATTACATAAAACTTGTAAAAAAAAAAAAAAAAGGACAATAAAAATTGGGCTACCTTAGCTGGACTGCAATAATTATAACTCTGGGATGGCAGCAAAGAATACACGAGCACTTCTCCCATCACTTTTCTGAATACAGATTGTGTTCAGTGCTTATAATTGTTTTATAAGGATCCACAAATACTTAAAAAACACCCTGCCTAGCAAGCTAAATTGGGCCAAATGTAATGAATTCAGTGCTGTCAGTCACAGTAGACTTTATTTATTTATTTTATTTTATTTATTTATTTAATAGACTTGTCCCCGGCCATCTCCCCACAATGCGGACATTATGGTTTACATCAAATTAAAACCATAAATACATAATTAAAAGTTATAAAAAGAGAACCACACTCTTTTATAGAGTACACACACTTTAACAGAGTAGCGGTCTCTGTCATAAGATAAGCTTCATTGGCAAAGGAACCTGGGCAACATTCTAATCTGTGAATGAGCCTCATTTGACCAGACTACTTCACCATTATGGAGATTTCTGATGAAACCATAGTCATGTTTAGATCTGATACAAATAGGAAGGAAGCAAAGAGCCACAGTACAGAGTTTGAGTTGGAAAAATTGATAAGTTACCTAGCTGGGTCATCCCTGAAGAAATTCTTCCAGACTTTGCAGGCTCATTGGTCCTTGTCTGACTCTTTCAACTTTAGCATAATGTCTTTCTTTGAATGCACAACTATACATTTCTTTGTACCTAAGGATTTCCAAATCTGTAAGTGCATTTTGTTATCTGTCAAATCAAATGCACACTTCCAGTAAATCCACCATCATGTTTTTTGGCAGTTCTGGGTTGGCTGCAAAATATATATCACATGCTGCAACCTGAAACATCCACACACCAAAAAAAAAAACACCAAAAAAATCCAAATTCACAATAAAGCTAATGGAGATAATGTCTTAAGTGACAAAGATGGGGATACGCAAAATTATAATATGGATCTGGAAGATCTGGATGACAAGAGTCATAGGGTTATCAAGATGTATAAATATTTTTACTGTAATCATAGATCATCACAAAAACAATATATAACAAAAATTGCAACCAATCCAATAGAGACAAACCAAGCCAAGCCAAACTTAGCTGTAAAACATGACCAAAAAAAAAAAAAAAAAAATTGAAAACAAGACTGCAGAGTGCAAAAGACCCTTTTGATTTTTTTTTTTTGATTTTTTTTTTTTGAGGAGGGGTGTTTTCTCCATTTTCTCTTGTTCTGGCCATGCAGGGAAAGGACATTGGCACAATAAAAAACCTTCAAAATCTAAAACATCATTTTTTGTTGTTGTTGTTGATGCCATTGCTATTACTATATTGATGTAATAGCAGTGAGAACATTGCTGACTTCAGTGGGACCAGTCAAAAGTTGTTGCTGTTATTATTATTATTTCTTTAATACTTGTTTCTATTATTTAACCATCAGTTGATATGTATATATGTATGTATGTATGGGCATGTGTGTGCACACAGATACGCAAACTCTTATATTGCTCCAGAGTCATGATGAAGTGGATTCATCCATAATGAGACCAGAAACCAGAATGCTGATAATTCTTTAACATTTGAAGAGAAAGTTTTATCACATATTCCATGTCAAAAGGAAAATCTTCAGCTCTTCTGTTAACATTTGAAACAATACAAGAGAACTCTTTCCTTCTATACATAACCCATACAATCCTTTGCCTATTCATTTATATGTGAATTCCATTGTATCCAATAGGGCTCACCCACCAGGAAGCTATTTTTCTTTTCCCTCATAGAAAATATTGTGTTTATGTGTGTCAGCAAAGGGACTGAGAATAGAAGATGGGGACTGACATAAAATGCAATTTATAAACAGTTAACTTTCATATAGGAGAGTTTCTTTTTAGAAAAATCCATAATAGCCTAGAACTTTCCATGCTGGTTTGACTTTGCATTTTTTAATATACTCATTTTACTGACATTTTAAATTGGTCTTAATTAAACTCTTTTTAAATTAAAAGCCAAAGCAGATGCTAGTAAACATTATTAAATCTCATTTCAAAAGCCATAGTTCAAATTTCTGTTGACACTAGAGCAGGCAAATTTGCTCTGAAACTCTAATTGATGAGAGTGTTGAATTTCCTCTAATATACATCCTTCTATGAAGAGAGATGGCCAAAAGATTTTAGAGGGCTAACCAAAACTGGTCTCCTGGAATTCTTTACATTATTTCTGGGTAACCAGACTGAGATAACTGGTTATTCACAGGATATTCTTAGGAAAGAGGAACTATCCACAAGATTTGAGGAATACTAGTAATGACTCTGGTTCAAAAAGTCCAGCCAGTTTTCCATACAGTTCATATTAGACTGTAAGGAAAGAGAAAAGCTGGAAGAGAAGAGTGGAAGGAGAAGGGGCCGATGATGACTTTCTAAAACAATGTCAAAATAATATCAAGCACCTTAAGTACAGGTGGTTCTACAATTATATATTGACTTTCAAAAAATGCTCAACATTTTTTGCTGTGGTAACTACCAGAGTAAAAGATCCCTCAGAAGTTTGGATGCAACTCTCCAAACCATCTCTTTGCAACATGGATAGCGCCTTGAGAACAAATTGATTCAATGTTGAAATGCAGAATGGAACATGCTGTAAAATAAAAGCAGCATCTTCAATATACTGACTTTTATACAATGCTGTTATCCTGAACAGACTTTGCCCCCAAGCCAAATAGGGAGTCAATGCAAGCCCAATGGATATGCATTAAAGAATTATCATTTCAAACTTTCTTTTGGCCATGTGCAAAAAAAAAAAAAAAGCAAAAACAAATCAAGCAAAATGAATATTATTTTTTTGCAGCATTAGCACTACAGGAAAGAAAGAACACACATTTCAGCAATAGCTTGAGCCTTAGGGATATTTTTCATGAATCTTATACATTAAGCTGAGATTTGCAAGTGAGCCTGCTAATCCCACAGAAATGACAAGCATGCATTATGGCTAGGCATTGCCTTCATGCCATAATGCTTAAAGCATATTTACCCCCTAACAGGATTCAACCCATAGGTTGTGTTGTCCTATCTTTCTCTGAAGGCTTGTGGTTATTTCGATTGGCTGTACAAGTGCATAATATTGCTATGTCTTTTGTGATGTGCTTAGCTGTAGACATTCTGTACTTGAGTTCATCCAGGAAGCTTAATGGAATCAGCTGAACAAGAGAAGGACAGTTCCCCTGAAATATGTATGGGGCCTTGTATAGGAAGATAAATTGCCTTATATTTTAAAAAGGGGATGAAGGAGAACTTTAAAATGACCCTTGAATTCAGGATGCTTCTAAATGGAAGCAGAATATTTCTCACAAACTGATTCATCAAAGGAAAACATATCAGTGAAGGAGTTAAGGATGACGGGGGGGGGGGGGGTGATCCTTGAAAAATCTGCCCTGAGTTCTGCACTATTGTTGATGTTTAACGTTTCCCAGTCCCTGAACACCATTAGAGATTTTTGCAGGAGTTTGATTAAACTAACTTGAAAGTTAATCCTAAAAGACTGAAAACTGTAACTAAGACACACCTTTTCTAATTCTGATTAAAATAAAAACATTTGGGGACAGACTTTCATCTAGCCCAGCCCCCCAGCTTCCTCCCGTGCCCTCCCTCTCAGAGCACAAAAAGAACTGCCAGGACAGTGCTTTGGTGATAGAACAGTTCTTCAGCAAATGACGGTGTACCTTACAGCATCAACATGAACCTCTACTTGCCATGTCCCTCCTCCATCTTACGCCGCTATGATAGCTTCCAAGTTGGCCATCCACAATCCACCTTTGACCACAAGCATCCTAATGAATTCACCAAGCATCCCAGGAATAACCCAGACTTGGAGAAGAGGCAGATTCATAACTGTGATTACCCTGGTTGCACTAAAGTGTACATGGAATCTTCCCACTTAAAAGCACACCTGCAAACTCACACTGGACAGAAGCCATACAAATGCACTTGGGAAGGATGTGATTGGAGATTTGCTTGTTTGGATGAATTGACCTGCCACTACCAGAAGCACACCAGTGCCAAGCCCTTCCAGTGTACCATCTGCAGCTTCTCTCGCTCTGACCACCTGGCCCTGCACTTGAAGTTCCACCAGAATTGACCTGAATCTCCCACGAGGCAGTTGGTATGTATGCAATGTCCCAGTGACCCAAGTACCTACACCTTCAGTTAGAATTAGCTAAGAGTTTGACTGCATAGGACTCAGGGCTGCCTGTCTATGGCATGGCTACATAGGAACTCTTCTCCTTTTTAGAACCAGGAAAAAAAAAAAACAATAGAAGAAACTGGAAATGTATATTTTGTATATTTATGAGAAAACAGGGAAGACACTGCCTTGGCAAGACATGGATTGTTTTACTGCTTTAATGCCCTGTGACTTATTCTTTGTATTTTGGACTTAGTCCTACAGGTTTCATCTTTATTAATAATGCCTACTAACAGTTATCACAAGCAGGACAATGAAGGCTTTCTGTGTGAGATAATGGAGAGTGAAAAATTCTTGGAGTAACAAAATTCTACTCATCCTCCACCACATACCAAAAAAACAAAACAAAGAAAAAAAAATTGCTGGCGTTCCGTCCACAAGCTGGTTGCTACAAAGAAAGAAACGGAAAGGCAAACAGCCTGGAGCTTTTCATGCCACCTGGTCCACAGTTGGAATAAAAATGGAAAACAGCCAAACACTTGCCAGTTTCACCCCAGCTTTCTTCATCTGTCTAGGATGCATCCAAGAACAGTTGCAATGTTCTTCAAACACTCAGAAAAGCCCAGAGCAATCCTGTCTGGATTTTAATGTATAATCTACAGGGTGCTGTGCAAAAAATATTGGCTTTGTTACTATGATGTGAACCTGTGAAGCCTTCAAGGCACTTTTCCTCTTTAAAGGACCTGCAAATTGAATGTTAAGTCAACTGAAGCCTGGGAGTTGGGAGGTAGATGAGGCTAGAGTTCCAGCCAATGGAAAAACTCACCACCTACAGCTTCACCTCCCATAGACCTTCACTACTGCAAACAGAATAACATTTTCTTTTTTACTTTTTCCATCCGAGATCTGAGCTGTAAAACCTCTATCGTCACTTTTTTTTTTTCCTCCTGTGCCTTCAAGTCAGTTTTTGACTCTTGGCATCCAATCCCTGCAGTTTTCTTGGC
Organism: Python bivittatus; assembly: GCF_059951505.1. Taxonomy (NCBI): domain Eukaryota; kingdom Metazoa; phylum Chordata; class Lepidosauria; order Squamata; family Pythonidae; genus Python; species Python bivittatus. Next base: position 4,642,712 of record NW_028277113.1, read on the forward strand.
AAGGTTTTTTGGAGGTGGTTTGCCCTAGTCTTCTTCCTAGGCTGAGTGTGACTGGCCCAAAGTCACCCAGCTAGCTTTGTGCCTAAGGTAGGACTAGAACTCATCAACTCCCAGTTTCTAGCCTGGTGCCTTAACCACTATACCAGACTGGCTCTCTCTATCACTATTACCTGGGAACAAAGAGATGGAGAAATGTTTTTGCAGCCAGAGGCCCAGAGCTGCATTCAGATTTATCCAATATCATTGTGTAAAAGTGCTCTTGGTTTAGCAGAAATATACCCCTTATAAAGATTCACCTGCCCCCCTCTTTGGGAATCATTATAGTATATGTTATTCAGAGAAGTTTAACATTAGTAGAGGTTTGAGGGGGACAGTTAGCAGATATGCCAGAATATTGAGGATGTAATTTATACCTGTAATCCCTCCTTCTTTCTCATGATCAGGATGTTTCACATACCGCCTCCCCCCCACCCATATGTCATCAATAACACATGTGCTTTTCCACACATTGAAGTCTACCTGCAGGTATAATCAATGGTTTTGACCTTCCTGTCATACAAAGGACAAAATAAAGTGATTATTTTTCTAGCCAAACTTGGAAGAACAACTTTCGTCTAGATTTCCTTCGCTCATTGAGAAGGTGTGCCATCTAGTGTAAAGGAAGAGAAATATTGAATATTTCTTTCTTTTCTCTCTTGCAACACCCCCCCCCCCCAAAAAAAAACTGGTTCTCTGTTGGCAAAAACATTCAGTTAGGATTTCCTCAATCTATCCGTATCTCTTCCTTTTTATCCAAGGACAGATCCTTATAAGGTTTGGTAAAATTATTTCCATTTGAAAATACCAATGGAAACAGAAGTGTGTTGCAGAGCAGCACAATTTCCAAAGTGATCTTCATTATTACTATTATATTTAGGCAATTTATTTCAGTAGCAAAACATCTAAATAACCTTCTGGAAAAGCTGGTGGACTGAAAATCCATTTTTATCTTCCCTGCAAAAATGCTGGTTTGTATCCAAAGTGGGATTCTTTTTAAAATAATTTTCTCATAATACTAGGATTTTGTTCTGAGCTCTAGATATTTATAAATCCTCATAAATATTAGGGAAGAACTGAAGATGGATGTGGAGAATGATAAAAGTGTTAAGAATATCCAGGTAACCCCAGACACTTATTTTTATTTGTGTGTCACTTCCAAGATATTTTAGTGGTATAACAATAAGGTCACATGGAATTAAAAGCTTACTTTGTGTGTATGCATGTATGTATATAAGTGTATGCATGTGTGTATGTGTTTGTATATAATTTTCTGATAGCTACAAAAAACTATGACAGTGGAGATTGGCAGGATGAGTTTGACAGTAGTAATAGTTGGATATTTGCAAGATCTACAGCTTTAATAGAATTAACTATAGAGTTAACAAGAGATTGCTTTTTGGCTGTGAACATAATTGAATCAGGTGGTGAACTCTGTATAAGAGAAGTATTCTTCTTCTTACTTGTTTTGCTTTTTCTGATTTTTCCCTTTAGGCTCACTGCTTAATTCCCTGCTATCTTGGTATATCTGTATTATATTATTTATTTGTTTGTTGTTACTTTTATGTATTGTTGGAGATATATTTTATGCCTAATTTTTCTCTTTTGTATATTTTGAAATACATATAAAGGTTGATATTTATATTTCTTGTCTTCTCTTAATCTTATTACCCAACAGTAATGAGGCCAGATCTCCATTCCCATGGAACTTATTGGATGATTGAAGCAGTCAACCTCCCTCAGCTGTATAGGGTTTTAATGGTGATCAAATTAGGGGATACCCCAGTGTGTGCTACTTTCAGATCCCAGTAAATTCTATATCTGAGGAGACTTAAGCTCCTTTGAAGAAGGCTATGAGTGTCCACAATGTTCTATGTGTTTGTGCCAAAATCTGCAAGTTGGCGGGTGTGGTGTTGCCATTGAAACCCTGCCCCTTCTGTATGTCCATGCAACATTGCCACACATACAAAAGGAGAGATGGTTCTAACACAATGTCCTGCCCACCTGTAGTCATCTGGGAATCGGATAGCCTAGAATTATGAAAGATTAAATTAAATTAAATCTTGCAAATATTAACACACACATGCACCATGGAAAATGCTGGAAAAAGTCTTTCTCCAAGACTATGGGTGGGCCAGTTTTTAATGGATGGAATTCACATCTGTTTATTAATTTAGTGAAAGAGGGCTGAAGAGTGCAGTGGCATGGTACAAAATAGGCACGTGTGGGATTTTCCCTTTTTTGTTTTGTTTTTAACAGAAATCATCATCATCACCACCTGTATTAAACAAAACAAATCCAGGGATTCATTTCATGAGTTTTTCTCCTCAAACTAGCAGGGCATCATACCATTGCTTTTCAATACTCATGTAATTGTGTTGCCAACATTTCTGGGACAGTGAGAGGAGGGAAGAATGACATTTAACAGCCACATGTTTTCCTCATCAGCTCTAACCCTTAAACCATCAAACTAGCTTTGAGACTGGCAATGTAATCCATTTTGTGGGTGCCCTTAGGAATACATACAGCAACACTGAAGCTCAAAATCCTTATTCCATTATTCTAGCAGGGAATGGCATAGAACTGAAACAACTGCCTTTTCCCAGTTATACCTACCCAGCCCACCAAAGCGGGGAGGCAGGATATGTTGTGGGTCCCTTCAATGAGGGAGGTACATCTAGTGGGACTGAGAAAAAGGGTCTTCTCCATGGTGGCTCCCTCCCTATCGAATATCATTCCCCCAGAGATAAGACTGGTCCCCACCTTGATACTTTTCTGGAAGACCCTGAAGACATAGTCCTGTCAGTATACAAGGCTGATGCGAAGCTGATCAAATGGTTAGTCTGTTTGTTGCCACCAGGGGCATGGGGGGTGGGTTTCTCAGTTTTTGTATTATGGGTTTTAATTCTGTAAGCCTCCTGGATTCACCATGTGTGAGTTTGGCAGCCATATAAATTTGTTTAATAAATAAATAAAATAATAAACCATCCTTATTTGCAAATGGTGAATAGGTATAATGGTGTGTGAGGATGTCACTGAGAGACAGAAAGAGGAGGAACAGACTTGGCAATGGTCAGATAAGAAGCAGAAGGAATGTGGGCATGGAAAACATCCTAGAAGGAACCCTCCCTAGTTTCTTGGACTGTAAAAGTGAGAGGGGAGAGATGCACTTTCAGACTTGAAAGATTCTTTATATAACCTTACATTAAAGGTAGTGTTATTAGCCTATGATTAATGGTTTTGATGATTAGACAGAATACTTTATAGAAAAAAAAAGGGTTATGTTGTAACCATAGAGTATAAAGTAAATTTATAATTGTACTTACAACTGCTGTAAAGATCAAAAGCTACTTCTTTGTATCTTTTTTCTTTCTTTTCTATTTTTCTTTTACTTTTTTTCTCTTTCTTGCACTTTTAGCTTTCCCTTTGACTTCTTTCCTCTTCTTTTCTTTTTCTCATCTATAGTAGTTTGTATTAGTTTTTATCTTCTTTTTTAAAAAAATATTTAATAAAATTATACAAAAATAAAGGTGGCGTTATTACTCATGGTTGGTACTTCTTGTCTGGACTACCTTATAAAGGCTGACATCAATCTTGCAAGTCTCAAACTGTCTTCCTAAGAGAGGAAGAAGATCCCACTTGGAGTTTTAGAAATGGCCTCCAATCTCAGGGGGAAACCTCTATTTGCCAAGCACCTAGCTGTAGCATTGCTACAACACCAGCAGCAAGTGGATGTCTATATAAAAAAGGTTTTATTTGCCCTTCCAATTCCCCAGCATCTACAGCAATGTTTTTTGTGCCTAAAAAAGGAGGGAGGGCAGTAGGAACTCAGAAAAGAAATGGGAAAACCCCCTCCATGCATACAGAGTAACTATTTGAGACCACTCCCCTCCACCCCTTATTTTAAATCTTCTAGAACTGCTAAAAAAGACACACATTTTTACAAAGTTAGACTTAAGAAGTGATTACAACCTAATCAAAATGAAAGAAGGGCATGAATGGTCTTTGATATAAAGTACAGCAAGTTTGAATACACTGTGATGCCTTTCAGCTTACTTAGCTGTGGAGCTATCTTTTCTAGATTCATGAGCAAAATATTTTCAGACATTTTAGGCAAGTATGTGGTGATGTAACAAAAAAGAGAAATTAGAGTATGGTGTGGAAAGATAAATGTATGGCCCCGTTCGTTCAATGGATTGAAGACCTGATTGCACTTGCCACTTATGAGCGGAGTGCCTATAGATATAGACTTTGTATGGACAAGTATAATGAAATGTGGGACTCATTTATACAAAATACAATAGTTTTTTTTTTTTAAAACATGATAGTCATATAAATGTATTAGAAATATATACATACTTAAATATTTGCTTTAGATAAGTATATATAGAATTGTAATTGTTTAATGTTATAATGACATATTAACATGTTTTTTTTCCCCTTTGTTGTATTTCTTTCACTTTTTTGTTAAAGCACTTTCTATGTTTTTTTTTTCTTCTTTCTTCTTCTCAATAATAAATAAATAAATACATATGTGGTGGTGTACTTAGATGACATCTTGGTTTATTCCAAAGATCCCTTCTTGCATGACACACATGCCAGAAAAGTCCTACAAAGGCTTTGGGAAAGCAAGCTCTTTGCCAAATTGGAAAAGTGTACATTTGGCCTGCTTCAACTAGACTATTTCAGGTGTAGGATCTCTACTGAAAGCATATAAATGGATCCTGCAAAGGTACAATCTATTCAACTTCCAGTTTGGAATGGTGTTGTGAGTGCCCATCTCTCACCTCTCTCCTGATTAAAGTGCTTACAAACTTCTGAATTATCGGACTGTGTGGACAAAGACTTTGATCTTTGGGTAAACAAAACTTTATTACATATTATTTTCCTTCTATGAGCTATTGAGATGGCAGCTAGACCCTAATGATCAACAGCTAGCTGAATTTCAGCTATGCCATTATCTGCCAAGCCAGGGAAAATGGTGAAGGAGGAATCTTCAACTAATTTGCTAAAAGAGATCCTGGCTCAGGTACAAGTCTTGAAGTTGATCCAACAAGAACTGGCAGAGCCTAAAAATGTTTTAAAGCAGATGCAGGAGAAAATGGATTGCTATGAAGACTGGCTAGCTACTCACGAGACTATCACTCAAACTAGTCATAATATTTTGGATAAATTACTTATTGAGAGACATACCTGTAATTGTGTATGAAAAATTTACATTGAGAACCCTCCAAGTCAATCAAACCTGGCTGAATTTATAGAGGATTTTTTTCAGAAAGCTCGTCTCTTTGGGAATGGACCTTCTAGTCAAGACCAAACATGTGACTAAAATTCCTTTAATGAGATAGAAGACTGGAACTAGTTCCAATATTATTATTATGCAATTCTTTTGTGTTACTACAAGAGATGAGATTTTATGTATATTCCACCAGGAGTGAGTAAAGTCTTCATTGAAGTGGGGTTCCAGCCAAAGTACAATATCAGTCTGTCCTGATTATACTAAAGAAGTCTCTGAAAGGAGAACACTTTTCACAAAAGCATGAAGACATGCCAGATTAGTACAACTTCAATATTTTATGCACTTCCCAGATACATTAATCACCAAGACCAGATTCACAGATCTGATAATCCTTCGAATGCAGAGGCTTTTATCTTATCTTTCAAATATACTGATGGACAAGCCTGATTGTGTCTTTCTCTATGGAATCTGCTGCAGAAGAAGTTTGAATCTCCCTAAAGATGTGCTTAACTTCTATAGCAAGAGTGACAATGGAGTTCAAACTACAACTTATACAACCAAAAATAGCATTTAGAATTCATTGGACTCCATTACATTTGTTTAGAAAAGGATTGTCTAAGACAGCATTCTGTTGGAGATGTAATAAAGATAATGCTTCTTTAAAACACAAGTTTTTACAATGTCCTATACTTACTCAGTTTTGGGAGGAAGTAGTGAACTGTATAAATATGACTGTGCAACAAAAGCTAACATTTTCAAAATATAATATTCTTTTGAATTATATACCTATTACATGGAATTTGACAACTGGACAACATAAATGAATTCTGTGTGCCCTTAGTATGCCCAAAAGACTAATGCAACATTGCAAAGATAAATGTCTGCTCCATATATTCAGTGGATTGAAAACCTGATTACACTTGCCACCTATGAGCAGTTTGCCTATAGACACAGACTTTGTACCGACATAGGGAACTCATTTATACAAAATACAGTAGGTTAAAAATGATAGTTATATAAGTGTATTAGAAATAAAAATATACACACTTGAATAACACTAATATAAGTGTGTGCTTGTGGGTATTATACTGTTATAACAATATTGTTAATTCTTATAATGCATTATACTTTGTTTCTTTTTTCACTTTTTAAAGCCCCTTTTTTGCATTGTTTTCCTGGGAATGTATGTATTTGCATCATAATTCTTTGTGTTTTGTTCTTATTTCTTTTACTATTCAATTTAAAATAATTGATAAAAGAGGTACAATCTACTCTATCATGGCACCCACACCCACACATCCCAAAGCACAAAAGACGTGTAGCATTTTCCAGGCTTTGCTAACTTCTACTGGACGTTCATTCCTAATTTTGCCGTCCGTGTAAAACTGCTGTCTCAGCTCTTAAGAAAGGGTCTCCTGGTCTACTCAAGAGCAAGAGGCATTTTAAGAGTTCAAACAGCTCTTTGCCTCACAACTACCCCTCTGGCACCCAGACCCCTCCTGCCCGTTCTTAATATAGACTGACACTTCAAATGTGATGGTAGGAGCAGTTCTGCTCCAGCTGGAGTAAGAATGGGGGTCAGATCTATTGCCATGTGCATATAACTCCAGAGTGCTTCTCCCCGCAGAAAGGAACTATGACATTTTCAATAAGGAGTTGCTGGCAGTGAAAACTGCTTTTCAACAATGGAGGCATCTACTAGAAGGAGCTGCCCACCCAATATAAATCCATACAGACTACAAGAATTTAGAGGTTCTGCAGAATGCCCAGTGGCTCACTCCTTGACAAATCAAGTGGGCACAATTTTTTTCCTGATTTTTACATTTCCTATATTCCAGGCTCACAAAACAAACTTCCAGATGCCATCTCATGTAAACCAGAATATGACATGCCACAGTCACACACCCCTATAACAATGCTCCAGCCAAGCAACTTTGAGTCCCACCATAAATCAGGTCTTCCTGAAAAGCTGAAAGCAAGATCAGATCAGAGCACAGCAACAGAAGAATGCATATGCCAGGGCTCAGATGGATGACCTCCAGGGAGACCAACAAGGTAATTCTTCACCTTTCACAGTGGAAGGGGGGCAGGTTTTGCACAAAGCTCATTTGTATGTTCCCTTTCCTCTAAGAGAAAAAGTACAACTATTGCATGACAATAAAACAGTAGGCACGGGGGGGGAATGGGAGGGATTTTTAAAACCCAATTTTGAATCCTTAGGTACTTCTGGTGGTCAAGGGTAAGGGCTGATGTTAAGGATTATGTTTCATCTTGTCATGTCTGCTGCAGAGCAAAACCAGTTCCTGGTAAGCCATCTGGCTTATTGCAACCTCTAAAGACCTTGTCATAGCCCTGGGACACTGCTTCACTGGATTTTATTACTGATCTACCCCTGGCATGGGAATTTACCAGCATTTTGCTAGTAGTGACTTTATTTACTAAATTGGCCCATTTCATTCCTTGCAAGGGCCTCCCAACAGCCCAGGAAACAGCTCAGCTCTTTTTGGACCACATTTTTTGATATAGGACATTGGTCAATCATGTCATTTCAGATGAGGAAGTCAGTTTACTTCCAAATTTTGGAAGACCCTCTTGCACTTATTAAATATTAAAATGCATTTGTCATCATCACATCATCTAGCATCAAAAGGAGATGCTGAAAAAGTTAATTATTGCAGCAGTATTTAAGAAGCTACATTTCCTATCAACAAGACAACTGGACTGAGCTCGTATCTCTTGTGGAATTTGCCTACAACAGTGCAGCACATGTCTCTATTGGTATGTCCCTGTTCCAGTCATCTTATGTCTACCAACCATATGCTTTGCCCACAGTCACAAATCCACTGCCCCCTGCACTTCAGATTTCCTGCGTGAGAGGCAAGTGGCCCAAAGCCTCTTAAAGGAGCAGCTAGAGCTAGCACAGCCTGCATACGAAAACAAAACAAAACAAAACAGCAGATGCACACAGACAGGAGGGGGCTAAAATTGCTAAAGAGACTTAGTGTGGCTTTATACAAAACTTTTTACATCTGCATGGCCTTATAAATGCTGGATTCAAAGTTTATTGGACCCTTCCCGGTGATTAAACCAATAACCCCAGTAGCATTCTAGCTGCAATTGCCAGCGTCAATGAAAGTTCATCTGGTATCCCATCAGTCCTTGCTGGTGAGAGAGGCACCCCCCTGTGCTCTGCATTCACAAACAGCTCCAACTGCTCCCATACTGGCAAACAAAGAAGAAGAGTATGAAGTCAAAGCAGTACTAGATTCTAGACATAGAGGGAAATGTTTAGAATACCTGATCCACTGGAAGGGCTACCAAGAATCAGAGAGTTTGGGGGGGGGGGCAGCAGTGGACATGCATGCTCCACAATTGGTGCACCAGTTTTATGACCAGGATTTTGACAAATACCACCATTGCAAGAGACTGGGGCACACCAAAATGAGCAAGAAGCATTCCTCTGTGGGGTGATGGGAGCTGCAGGCCAAAGAAGAGAGCAAGTGGAAGGCAGGGAAAATGACTCAGCTTAGTCCTCTTCAGACATGCAAGACATGAGGAGGGAGGAATTCACATCTCTGGATATAGCTGTGATATTGGAGAATTACCAACAGAAGAGGGAAAAGAGACAGCTACACTTCATTGCTATAGCCCACACTTAGATTCCCCTGGGAACTTGGGAGGGAGGACTGATGGGGGCGGTGATGTAATGGTCTATGAGAATGTCCTTGAGAGACAGGAGGAGGAAGAGCCACAGACTAGGCAAAGGTCAAATAAGAGACAGATGACTTACAGGCAAAGTTGCAAGATTCTGTTATTGTAACTTTACAATAAAGGTAGTATTAGTGCTTATGGTTGGTGCTTCTTGTCTGGACTACCTCTAAGGGCTGGCAATAGGTGTTTCTGTTCTGGAACCATTTCAAGTGGTGTAATTCAAGCCCCTAATTAATAGACTCTCTGGATACAAGGAACATATTAAACCCAAGTGACTAATTAATTAATTTATGGGGAAGCTGAAGTAGGCCTTCAATGGGAACGACAGGAGGAATTTCCTGTTCCTGCATTATCTTCCCCCTTTTTTTAACAATCCAGAAGCCATAGTTCTGCTGACAACTAAAATGGTAGGCTGCAAGGGAGAGGGGCTACTCACAGTTGTCTTCTTTCTTTCTCAAGGCTCTTGATGAATCCCTTTTGATTAGATAATGCTGTAATTGGTTGCTTACTATTGTGAGATTTCTGAGAACATCCCAATGCTTGTTGCAAATTATCTGGCCATGAAGAAATCCTATTCCAAAGTGGCAGTGATTCGGTACTTTGTGTTTCAATAGGCTGATGAATACATGTTCACTGAGTGGCTGACAGGGCCCAGGTATTGGCCAGGAAGAGAACTGCTGATCAGCAGTTGGTTATCTGCCAGCACTAAGGACTCTCAGACACTACATCTGTGTGCCTTCAAGTCAGTTTTTGACTTCTGGCAACTGCCTGGACAAGTCCTTGCAGTTTTCTTGACAAGGTTTTTCAGAAGTAGTTTGCCATTGCCTGCTTTCTAGGGCTGAGAGAGAGTGGCTGGCCCAAGGTCACCTAGTTGGCTTTGGGTCTAAGGCAAGAGTAGAATTCATGGTCTCCCAGTTAACCAACTACATCAAACTTGCTCTCCTCAGACATCACAAGCTTCAATAAAGCCTGGATCATCAAAAGTAAAATACCATCAGAAGATCTGGATTACAGACAGTCTGGTAATCTGGAAGTGCCCTTACAGATGATCTAGAATGACAAAGACATTGTTATGCTAGAGTCATTTCCAGGGCACTCTGTAAGAAAGTGGAGGATATTGACTATGGCCAGATTTGAAGTGCTGCTGCAGTGGTTTTTAAATATTTTTGCAGTCAATCAATCTTCCTCACCGTAGAGAAATTCAACCTCATCATATTAACCTTTTTCTTTCCAAGCATGCACTGATGTGTGCTATTCATTCCTAACCCCGTTCCAGGCTCTACCTTTCATCTGTTAAACCCAAAAAGGTAATAATAATCCAGACTAGTCAAGGAACTGACCCTTTCTGATCACTTCTTGGCTGTCATCCAATTTCATATCACTCACTGCAGAAGTGACAGACTAAGACTGAGAATTTAGGCTGTAACCAATTGTATTTACACTGCACAACCTGGATTTCACACATAACCTATTCAAAAATGATTGAAGTGTGATTCATTTCTTTTTCTTTTTCTTTTTTCTTTTCAGCCATCTAAAGGATATCTAGGAAATGACTCCAGTTTATATGTGAGCAGATTTGGAGGAGTTCATCCTTCTTCTATTTAGGGAATAACTAGAGTACAAGCCCTTAAAGCGACTAACTTCAAAGGGTATGAAACCAATAAGAAATTCAAACATTCAGAGCTATAGCTGATGGTTACCCATTAGGATAATTTAAGAAGCTAAAAGACTGCCATTTGATAAATTCACAATGAAATTATTTTCCCTATGATCAAATGCATTTGTTTTCCCCTTTATCAGATTATATTGTCAAATCCAATCCTTGGAGGAAAGGGAGCCATATACCCTGTCAGTAAATTAATATTCTAAATTAGCTAATAAAGATTAGGCATTTTCACTTAATCAGGGATGGTTAGAGGAGTGTGTAAATGTTCATTTGCATCTTAATGGGAATCTAAAAGTCAGTTTTCATCACAATTAATTTTACCTTTTAGTTATGCAAAACAGTGACATCAGGATATTTATTTGATTTGATTAGAATAAGGTAATGAAGTTCCAATTATTCTACGCTTTTATATTTTCCCACTTTTCTGGGTAATAGATTGAAGGTAGCCTTCTGTAGTCAGCTTTCTTATGCAGATGGAATGGCCTTATGCTGCCTTTTGTAAGCCTTAAAATAATAATAATAATAACAACAACAACAACAATATTCCACTATTCACTATTCAGTTTTCTTGGCAAAATATATAACTGGTTTGTCACTGCCGTTTCTAAGGATACAATCCTAGAATTCACAGGAAGTTCCTCCATCCAAACAGTAATGAGGCCAGACCCTGTATTACTTTCTAGATCAGTCAAGGTTGGCTAAGTACTGCCATCTGCTGAGATGAGCCCATAATTTTAGCCTCCAGATAAGTGAGAAAGGGTATGTAACCTAAATTCCAAAGTTTGTGGAGAGGTATACAAGAGCTATGCAAGCATTGTGTTAAAATTTGTTTGCAATATATTATGATTCAACATACAATTGATTCAAAACTTCCCAAGATCCTCTTTTATGATGGAAAACAGTTGTGTAGGACCTACCATAGCCCTATGATAAGCCCCATTCCACATCAACATCTATAGTCACAAGGATCCAGAATGAACGAGGATCTTCTTGTTCAGTCTCTTTGCCTCAGCTCCAATGTTTTTTTTTCCACAATAGGTTTTGCCTTTATCTGACTCTCTGCCCAGCTGTATATGTTTAGGCTCCAAGTTGGGCTTCTCATTCTAAGGCATCTCTCCCATAGATCTCACAGAAAGTATCAAGTCCCAAAGGGATGTTCTGAGTCCTCACTGAGCCAATCAAGACACAGCTATACATTCATTAATAGAATGCTTCTCTAAGATTCTCCCAGTTCATAGGTTTTTTGTTTTTGGTACATCTATCTCATCACTTGCAGATTGTAGAACAGAGGGAGATAACCAATAGTACATGAAGCTTCCACCTGTTTCTCTGCAGTACCATAGGAATACATTCGCCCAGAGTCCCCCACTGTGGGGGAGATGGGCAGGGGAGAAATCCAACAAATAAAAATAAAAAAATAAAAATGCACCACCTAACTTCAGTGGCAAAACAGCAATTTTCATGGCACACCATTTCCCACTTTTTACAAGTGTTAAGTTTCTGGGAGGTTTTTTTCCATCTATCTGGGGTAACACCCCCAGAGAAAAAACAAGAAGGTAATTCCCAGTTCCCCCATTCTACTGATGGAACTATCCTGAGATGGTTCTGAAAAGGGAGGTGTGGCCTTTAATTGCCAAGAGGTTGCCTACTCTTGCTATAAAGGGCCTCTGACTTCCTCTTCTGAAGACTGATCTGGGTTGCTTAGTAGTGGTTAATCAATTCTTTAATGCATACGTGTCTAAGTGAGAGAAACAAAAATGGTAGAATCTTTGTATACATACATGGTTGTGCTTGTGAATCAAGAGTGTGGGAACTGGGGCTGCCTGGCTTAGTACTACTAAGCTGCCTGGCTTAGTATTAGCATATTTATAAATGTCTGAAGGAAGCAGCACTGCAAGCAGTGCTTTTAGTACTTCAGTGTAGATCTTATTCTTTGTTGTTATTTACTTAGTTGTTTTATTCCACTACTTTCTATTGATTTGGTTGTTTTTTTCTTCTACTTTGCTTTGTTCATTTTTTGCTCCTGTGTTTACATTGCCCTCCTGACTGTTCTGCCACCCTCCCTTTTTATCCCTCCTTCAGCCTTCACTTTTTCTTTATTCTTTTTCTTGCTATTGCCAGAACAGAAACAAAGTAGTGTCAAAGAGTCATTTGGTGTCTATCCTGCAGCTTGTCCTCTTACTAATCTTGCTTATAACCAAGAACTTAGTCAAGGATTCATTTGCTGCTTTGCCTTTAACTTATTCTTATTCTTTTCTGTGCAATGATTCTTCTCGTTGATGCAGTGGGTTTGGAGTACTTTTTTGGATAAATTATAGTATTCAGCCAGTAATAAGGGAAAAAGCACCCTCAGGGTCAAACCAGCTGCTTTTCTGAGGTATTTCAGTCCTGAGGTAACCATGCCTGTGGGTAAACTAGGAAAACTAGGTCTCCTTGCTGTCACCACCCCTTTGCTATAAACTTGGTTCTCCCTTCCACACCAGCCCTCTGGGGAACCAGGAGAGGATTGAAGGGGAAATCCTTTCCCCAACCCAGAGTTTCCCCAAACTCTGGCTAAATACAAAAAGGGAAACCAAAACAAATTTGGGGGGCTATATTTCAGCCAGACTGAGGCAGGTGCTAGAAGGCAACTGGTCAATTCCAGGATCTAAACAAACTTTAGTAAAGGTATCAAAAGAAAGTAAGTTTCCACATATATAACACAGAGTAAAAAGGATAAACTACCAAAAAACAAAAAACAAACCCTAATATAATTCTAATTACAACTAAATAACTCAGTTTTCAACGCTGCCTGAGGTAACATTTCACCCTGGACTCCAGCCAACTCCCTCACAAAAGATACCCAAACTCTTCCTACCCAAAGCCTAACAAACTCCTCCTTTTTTTTTTATTGGCTCTCGGGTTAGGTGACTCCCTCTGGCCACATCAGGCTGGCTTGGGATTTAAAGGGCCATCTGCTCCCCCTGCAAGACTTTTCCTCTTTAAACTGACATTTTTGCCTTTTGTTGCCTTTGTCTGAATGCTGGATCAAGAAGAAAAAGTAAAGTTAGTATCTCTCTCTCTCTTTCTCTGGGTAAGTCTGTAGCTGTCTAATACATGTGTATGTGTATATGTGTGTGTGTGTGTATAGTGGCCTTCAAGATCTCTCTTTCCTTTGCAGGTAGGATCATCACTTGCCTTTGTGTGAGATGAGTTTCTTCTACAACTTCTTCCCACCTCATTTTAATCTCACATAACTGGCCCTACTGGCTTCACTAACATTGGTTCTATCTTCTCTCCCTATCCTTCTAGTTAACTGCTCTGTGCTTTTCCACATCATTTCAAGGGTCACCAACAACCACTGAATTTGTGTGATGGAGGAGGACCTAAGTCCCAGTTGGGGTCCTCAGCTGGGGTGGCACCAGTAGAAAGAGAAGAGGATGGTGGCAGTTTGTAGCTTCAGTTTGCTAGAAGGAGGTAAATATAACAGAATATTTATCCTGTAGTTCTTGGTCAGTGTTTCTCAACTTTAGCAATGTTAGGATGTGTGGACTTCACCTCCCAGAATCCCCCAGCCAGCATGGGTGAGTTGAAGTCCATGCATCTTAAAGTTGCTGAGGTTGAGAAACATTGGTCTGGTCCATTATAGATCAGCGAGATTTCCTTCTGTATTCAAGGGGCAACAGATAAATGAGTAATTTTATTTTTGTGAAGAAAGGAGAAGCAAGTAAGGTCTTAGCAGCTCATAATGCTCGGCTGGTAATCAGAGTAGGCTGGTCTCCCCTTTAATAGGCTGGATACAAACATCCAAGAGACTTAAGCCTAATAAATTGTCTTTCAACTTCTTTATGTAGTTAAAATAAAAAGGGAAATAGGGCTTTGGGTTAAGATATTGTTGGTTACACTTCACAGAAATGATACCTCTTCAAACTCAATTATACTATCTACTGCAGATTTAAACCAACATTTTAAAAAGGATACTAAAAACTGCATTCTTATTGATAATGAGAGGGACAAGTCATCCATACCTTGGCATCTGGCACCCTTTTGTTAGGATTCCAAAAGCAAATCTGTTTCATTTCTGTATATTGAGCATGGACATATCAGTGAGAAAATGTGGAAATTCATTAATATTTATGGGAAATAATATTTATATAAGGAAGGCAGTTTCATCATTCTATGGAAAATAATCTAAAATTGATTTTATCTTCTTAATGTAATGTGTCATTTTCATGTTTATTTGTTCTTGAGAGAAACTAACAATTTGAAGGCAGCTTGAGAACTTGTAATAAAAAAAAGAAGAAGAAGCAGGCTTACTTAAGGTAAATATGGATATTAATTCTGCCACCTCCAGAGTCTCAATAACCATTTAGTTTTTACATTATCTAATTTGATAAAATGTTTTGAAAGATTGCAGTAGGATAGATGACTCTAAGCAACAAATAAATGATTTTTTTTTTTTTTACCCAACTGCTATCATGTAACTGTCTCTCTCTCTCTATAATTTCTTTTGGAATGGATTTCATATTACATTTTGTGGGCTGTTTCACTGTACAGGATTGATGGTGTAATCAAAAGGGAAACTGCCACAGATGGAAGTCAGAAGCAGTTCTCCCTTGTTTCTCTTATGTAGACCTTGATGTTAAGTATGGATGGTGGGCTGAGAGAAAAATTTGTTCCTTTTGGAATTACCTTTGTATTAGACTACAGTTTAATTTTAGTATAGAAAAGTACCTTGGGAATTCTCAAATCAGAACAAAAGGAAGTCTCAAGTATATAGCAAGAATATAAAGGAAGCCATTTTTTCATTTCCCTTCCTCTTCCTTCTTGGCAATACTTTTTTTCTGACAAGAATTGGGAAGACCATTTTTTTCTTTTCCAAATGCTAAGAATTGGGTAGGATTGTGTTCCACTTAGGGGTGGAGCCTAGTCAATTTCAGTGGAGAGGCAATAATAAGAAATGTTTCCTATTTCTTCCAGCAATCACTCAGTCTACACAATAGTGGAGTGAGAGCCAAACTGCATTTTAATTGGGTGTGGTGGTGATAGGACACAATTTAGTTTAGGGGAGAGATCTGCAAGGGTTTTGGAGGTTTCCCTCCAAGAAAGCATGCTTCTGCAGCTGAGGGTTTTGCTGGGGAGAAGTTACCAAAATAGCATACAGCAGGTTAAAACTTGAAACATCTGGGAAAAAAATACCAATTTTGTTTTTTTGGGATAGAAAAATCTCCAGATGTAGAGGAAATACTTAAATATTTTTCCTCCCTCCTCCCTCTATATATTTTTCCCAGTTCCTATGAAAATGGTATGCATCATAGAGATGACCTTATACAAGGACCCTGCAAAACTTGAAAAGGAGAGATACAAGTTATGAATGAAAGATAGGTTAAGGTTTTGTTTTTTTTTTGGCAGGGGGAGGGATAGTTCTGATAAATTGACATCAGAATCACAAAATGTGAAACAGAACAAATGACATTCAGTGTTTTCCATCTTCCAGGTAAGCATTCAGTGCTGTCCTACCAAGTCTCTTGGACTAGCAAAACTTTTTAATCTTTCCTGCTCAGGAAAGAATCCCAGGACAAGTAATTGAGTATTTCAGAATCTCATCCTCAGAGTGAATTGAGCACCCTGGTAACAACTATTTATTGTGGAGCTAGATAGCGCAGAGGTGGATGATGGATACGAAGCAAAAAGTGTCAGAGACAGAAAGACTTAAATATCCAATTCTTTCTGAGCAAGAACCCAATACAGCAACACAATCCTGAAATACTGTATATTACACCAGTATCCCTTCCTTAAAGCACTGTGACTGGAGAGCCCTGATAAAATCAATGGTTGTGGTTAGAACTTGTCGGTCATATCATAAATGTACAGTACATATTTTCCAATGTAAATAGGAGGCCCCTATTCAAGTCACAGCCAAGCAAGATGAGAGAGCCAAAGCTTTTCCAACTCTTCCCTCAGATGTATTCCCACCATCAGAACAGATGTTGCACGCTTCTGCACATGGTCTTTGTGCTTATTTAGAAGCAGCTTTGGACCACTTTGATCTCACATCAGTTGTGTTCAGGAGCAGAACCAGTTTATTTCTGGCCCAATAGGAGCGTATTTGAAATGACAGTAAAATAAGTCTTTTTGTTTATATTGCTGCAGCCCTACAAAGTTTTCCCATTGACAGGAATTATTTCCTCAAACAAGCGGCCAGTTCCTATTTTATAGGGACTGTTCAGGGCAACAAACAAATGGTGGTTTGGCAGCTTAGCAAGTCCCCCTCATGGCAACTAATCAAATTGTGATTGTTTTTGTATAAGACCAGATAAATGTGCACAACATAAACAAAACATGAAGATGAGGGAGAACAATATTAATGCACCTTCTTTTTCCTCTTCTGTGGAGTGAGGGGAGGGATTTTTATTCCAGGATTAGCAGTAGCAAAGGCAAGATTCTGGTTTATTGTTGTTCTTTGTACTATCCTACTATTCAGCTGGAAGGAGGACTAATTGTCTCTTTCATCTTGTTGCTGTATCTAAGCCAGCACAAGTGAAGACTGGCAAGGGTTACTTTTGAATGACTGGAGAATGGAAAATGTGGTGATGTAGAAGTGCCTTGTTTCCTATGTTTTGATAGTATGAAACAACTGTTCAAAACTAGAGACGAGTAACATGAGAATTTATGAACCGAGGTGGAATTTAACCTGAGTTCTTATGTAAGCAATTTATCTATGGCATAATTAGTCTGCTAAAATTTGTTCTGACACACTTCTGACTTTGTAGATGCTCCATTTTAACAGACTATCAGCAACACTAATAAGTTGTTGTTAGCTGAAATGCTTCTTCATTACAAGTCTACCACGTCAGTTCTGATCTCCATTTCATTTGAGTTAAAGGTAATAGCTAAGGTTTATTCTGTCACCCTTACATATCCATAAATGCTACAGAGCAGGGGTAGGGAATATGCAGCCCTCCAGATGTTGTTGGATTTACGTTTCCCTGAGTACTAGTCAGCATGGCCAGTGATAAAAAATGAGAACTTTGATTCAACAAATGGGAAGCCACAAATTCTTCATTCATGATCTCTAGTAAGAATTGGATAACCCACTCTGGGAAACTGTGAATTAGAAATGCTGTCCTTCCTGAATTACCCACAGTGCAGTATTTAGAGTGATTTATTTAAATTACCTTCTCATTACTATGCATGTACATATGTGAGGATTCAGAATTGTGAGGAATTCTAAGATGGTTGTAAGGAATCCTAAGATGGAGGAACTTGATGAATATATGCTGGAATGTGTGTAGCAGAGCCAAGGGCATCCATGGGGGGTGGAGTGTGGGGGGACATCAAGGATGTCAGAAAGATGGGCATGACCAGATGATCAGAGTCCCAGCTTTTTTAGCATGTGTTGCATTCATTATGCATTAAAAAAAAAAGTGAGATTTCAATTTCTGGTCGCATCTGCCATTTTGATATCATTGAATCCTCTGTGGCTGCCCCTGAGTATAGCTGTTTAGTACTGATTTATTTGAAGGATTTATAATCCACTCCCATCCGAGTAGCATACACCTCCCCAAATCTGAAAGTTGGGCTTAAAAACAGAAAGAAAAAACAATCAACATTTAAAACTAAACCCATACATCCACATACAAACTGAATGAATGAAGCGAAGGTGGGTGGCTACTAGCCAACATGGTTGCATGTTTTCCCTTCAGCATTTGTCAGATGTGTATGTAGGGCTATTTGAATGCCATCTGTTTTAATATCAGGGAGAAGTGGTTCATAAATATTTGCCTTATATTGACAATATTCAGAATTAAAGGGATAAAAAAACAGCTTCTTGTCAAAAACTTTTTATTAAATAAATGGTGTTGGTATATGACCATTATGTTTTTATTCTCATTCTCTCTCTCTCTCTCTCACACACACACACACACACACCCAGAGCTATTTTATGATGTAATTTAATTGAGGCTCATTGACAGTCAGTAACAGCTTTGCTTCAGCTTTAGAGATTGACTTTGAGAACTAGGCAGCATTGCCACGGTCTAGATGTCTATTCAGAAGTAAATTGATTGAGTTCAATGTGGCTTTCTTCTAGGAAATAGTGCATAGCATTGCAGCTTTAAGCATCTATTTGTTCTTGTCCACTGAGGCCATCTGGAGAGAAAGATTCTTAGCGCGATATAGAAATGTAATTCCGGCTGACCTAATTTTCTGCAGAATAGATCTGTTATTGAAAATGGAATGAATCTGCTTCTAGATTTAAATTTCTTATGCTTATCTTCACTTACCTGCTACTTGTAGACAGCAGAATTGGTTTTGTAGAAAAACATCACTATTCTAGTAAAACAGGTTTTTAATGTCTTGGTGTAAAGGAGAAAAAAATATATATAGCCCACTTGCACAGCATGTGATTAGCATACAGGAAATGAACTGAGTGGGAGGAGTACAAAAAGTTAATTTAAAAAATCACTAGCTTTCACTCTTTATTTTTTTCAGCTTTCCCTAGATACTGGTTTTCTGCTCAGAACCATTGTTCCATTGTATTAGCAAGATATATTTCCCAGCATTTATTTTCCACTAATTCTTGTTCAATTTGATGGTAGAAAAAATGTTTAAGAATGTCCTTAAAAGAACATGATTTCTGACAAATCTGGTAGGCGGAGGGTTTTTTCTTCTAGTCACTTAGTCCTGAAGTGGCTAAAGTCTGTGAGTGAATATTAGTACAATCATTTCTCCAGTGGTCTGCATCTTCTTTGGCTTCCCACCCTTCAGTTCCATCCAAGACTAGATATCTGGAAATAACTCCTTGCATTTTCCCCTGGCAGTGGTGCTATGGTCATTGCTAAGGGAGAGTCTTGTTCTTGCAATATTGTGTGAAAATTTATGTTCCCACAGAGCCATTTGCAAAAATAGTCTACCCAACCTTTTTGTCCAGAGATTTGGTGAAGGATGTCAAAAACCCATCTCTGTCCACCTGTACTGGAAAATCCAGAGACAGCCTGTCAAGCAACCTTTTTACAATGGAACTTGGCTCTCTTAGCAACAGAGGATACATTTGCTCCCCATAAATGCCTGGCTGTGTGTCTTAACAAAGGAACATCTTTCATCAGAGTCAAACACTTGTGAAATACACCTTCCTATTTGGCTCAGCCTGAAGAAATTTACACATATATAGTGTTTCATTTTATATTTGGGGGGGATGGAGAAGAGAGTTAGTGGCCTGAGCTAGAGGTTTGATATAATAGGTTGGCTTTGTAATGGCATTTAAAGAGAGATCTGGTACTATATACCTATGTAATGGGGAGAAATTCAAGAATACAAACAGCAAGTGTATCTGTTTTGGATGCAATTCTCTGCACAAGGGGCATGTATCCAGAAGCTTTCAGATGTTTAGGTCAACAAGTCCCAGCTTCTGATCTCTGGTTGTGTTGGCTTAGGCTCTGAGTGTGAAGCAATGCAATCTGCCAAATTGGACTGTGTCATAGCAGTAAGAGGCACAATGAACCACATTTGCAATGGCCCATTATTCTCTGCTCAAAACAAGTATACAAACAGTTAAAAGATGCAAACACAAAACAAAACAATCCTACCAGTGGAAGTGCATTTGAGAGAATTGTAAATAAGCAGGCTTATGTATATATGTATAAGGTACATGTGATATATATATCTTGTATATATAAGATAGTTGCATGTATTAGTGGCCATTGTATTTTTTAAAAGTATACATTGAAGAAAATGTACCCATAATTATATTAGTGTTGTGTAAAACCAACATAGAATCATAGAGTTGGAAGGACCGTATAGGCATTGAGTACAATCCCTTGCTCAGTGTGGGTATCCAATTTAAAGTATCTATGACAAATGGGTTCCTAGTTTCCATTCCAGCTTGAATGCAGGCAAAGCAAAGGAATCTACCAATTCTTGGGTTAAAAAAAACAAAAAAAAAAAAAACCTTGCTGAACTGTTCTTACTACTAGGAACATTTTCCCCTAACATTCAGTTGGAAATTACCATCCTGTAACTTGAATCCGTTATTCCATCTCCTGTGTTGCAAAACAAGATGGAACAGGTTTTGACCTCCTTCTATCTGACTCCCTTTCAGGTATTTTAAGAAATCTATCATGTACATTAGGCAAGGTTGTAACTTAAAAAGAATGTTCATTTGCAAGGCTGCTTTTAAATTTGCAACAGCACCAACCGAAAAAGGACAAAGAGTCTTGATTGAGACCAATTTGCAAATTCTTACTTAGTTTTATGGCTAGTAAAGTGTAATTCATCTGGAAGGTAGTAGTTTTCCAGATCCTTCATATTTAACAATGAGTAGTCTCAATTAAATTAATCTGTTGACACCTATAGTATTCCCCTATAAATATCTAAATGTCAGGTTTCTGCTCAAAGCAGAGAAGCAATGATAATAAAATAAACTTACATAAATGCATAAATAAAAAGCAGAACAGAAACAAAGATAATAAAATAAATGAATACATAAATAAAAAGGCAATATTATATCAATTTATTAAAATGGCTGTGTGTATATTCCAGAGACAAAAGAGAATATTCTCAAAATGATAATTGAAAAGCAAACAGGAATGGAAGTGTGATAAAATATTTTGCCTGTGTCTGTTCTGCTTGTGTCATATCTTCTTTTTTTGGGGGGGGGAGGCAAACTCCAGCATGCAAAACTTTCCTGTGATTTTTTTTTTTTCTATTTGTAATCTCAAAAATAGAACAAATTAATTTCTCTTTCAGTCATAAAAAGGCTAATAATGTAAGCAGGTAGACAGATTTCCTCTTCCTAATTCTCTCTTATAGCCTCACCTATTAAAAAAAGTTTGGTGTGCAATAAAAAGCAGTAAATCACTTTACAGCTCTAACTGCTTTGCTTTCAGCAATTATCTACGTTTCCTATATATAAAGTGATTTTTTTTTTTAATCTGCACTCAGTCGTTACCGACTCTGCAGTGACTGCTTGGATGAGTCCTTGCAGTTTTCAAGGCAAGGTGTTTCGGAAGTGGTTTGCCAGAGCTTCCTTCCTAGAGCAGAGCCCAGCTGGCAAGCTCAGGAGGCGGAGTTTCTGTTGCTTTGCGCCCTTTTCGGGCGAGCGCGGTTTCGCGCTTACCAGCAACTGCTCCTGACTCCTTTTGCAAGGCGCCGCCAGCATTTTTCCTCCCACCGGAGTGAGAGTACCCATTTATCTGCTCACGTGAGTTTTCGACCTGTTGGGTTGACAGGAACTGGGGAGGAAACAGGAGCTCACCCTGTTAACGCGAAGGCTGGACTCGAACCGCTGAAGCGTCGACCATTTCTGGCCGGCAACTTTCAGCGTCATTAAGCCGCTGTGCCACCACGTCCCCCCATATAAAGTGATATTTCATCTGAAATCAATGTGCTTTTCCTATAAAGTAGATACGTACATTATCCTTCTAAGGGATAAATTCCCTCCCTTAGAGTTAATGAAGGACATTACTTATGGTCGCTGGATTCTCAAATGGCAAGCAGTAAGATAATGGTGATGATGATGACCCTATGGGTGGTATATGTCTTCCTCGATCTCGGGTCTTCTACCAGAGGCCTGGGAGTTTGAGGGTTCTAACAGTATCTACAGTATCTTAGCTGTTCCTAGCACTACACTCTTCTGGACAGAGAGCTCTGATGTTCTTCCTGGGATCTGCTGGAGCCACTCTCCCAGCTTAGGAGTCACAGCCCTGAGTGCAACCACTGGGACCACTTTGGCCTTGACTTTCCACACCCTTTCTGGCTCCCTTTTCAGGCCCTGGTACTTCTTCAGCTTCTCATACTGCTTCTTCCTGATTTTGCAGTCACTTGGCACCAATACACCTATCACCACTGCTGTCTTCTGGTCCTTGACTACTACCACAATGTCTGGTTGATTGACCAGTACCTGCCTGTCCATCTGGATCTGGAAGTCCCACAGGATCTTAGCCTTGTTATTTTCCATGACCTTCTGTAGAATTTCCCATCTGGACTTGGGAAGGCCTAGTCCATACACTGTACAGATGTTCCTGTACACAATGCCAGCTACTTGGTTGTGCTGTTCAGCGTATGCTGTTCCTGCCTGAATTTTACATCCTGCCACTATGTGTTGGACTGTCTCTGAGGCTCTCTGCACAGTCTGCACCTTGGGTCCTGTCTAGTGCAGTAGACCCCTGCTTCTATGGGTCTGGTGCTTAGTGCCTGTTCTTGTGCTGCTATGATCAGTGCCTCAGTGCTGTCTCTTAGTCCAGTCCTTTCCAGCCACTAGTAGGATTTCCCAATGTCAGCCACCTCAGCTATCTGTCAATGGTACATCCTATGAAGGGACTAGTCTTGCCATGGCACTTCCTCTGCTTGAAGTCTGCTACCGTCTCAGGCATTCTTTCAGCAGCTCATCTTTGGGTGCCATCTTACTGATGTACTCCTGGATGCTCTGGGTTTCATTCAGAACAGTGGCTTTGACACTCACCAGACCTCACCCACCCTCTTTGTGGCTGGTGTACAATCTCTGGTGTTGGACTTAGGGTGGAAACCTCCGCACATTGTGAGGAGCTTCCAGGTCTTCACATTGGCAGCCTCTGTGTCCTCCTTTGGCTAGCTCACTATACCAGCAAGGTATCTGATGACCGGCAGGGTGAATGTGTTGATGGCATGGAACTTGTTCTTCCCATTGAGCTGGATACATATATGTGTATGTGTGTGGAGGGGTGGGGTTCTCTTCAGATTCTTTTCTGTATTTCTAGTAAGGTAGGTCTGATCCCTCAATATCTGCTGCTCTTCCATCTTTGCTGATCTCCCTACCTCCCTAGAACTCTACAGTGTTTTTTGGATCACTCTGGAACCAGCAAATCTTCAACAATGAAAGCCATCTAAATCTATCTTAGTCTCCTCCTCCTCCTCCTCCTCCTCCTCCTCCTCCTCCTCCTCCTCCTCCTCCTCCTTCTTCTTCTTCTTCTTCTTCTTTCCACTTCCCCCTTCCCTCCTGCTCATCAGCTCATTTTAATTTTCAATTTTCTTTCTCCCCTCTTGTGAGAAACTGTGAGTGAGTGAGTGAGAGAGAGAGAGAGAGAGAGAGAGAACTTTAATCCATTTCACTGATGGTTATTTCTCAGGCCTCATTTTATGACCATCCAAATACAACTTTTTTTGTCATGTGACAGGAAGGCAGGAAGTATTTACCTGCACTATTTGTTCACAGTCTGCCTTGATCATTGTCTTCGACATGTAATCCAGTGTCGTCATTACAATTTCCCCACTAAAGACCTCAAAGTGTTTATTAGCATTGCTGTCAACTGAAACAGGTACATTG
The DNA here is from genome assembly GCF_059951505.1 of Python bivittatus. Classification (NCBI taxonomy): domain Eukaryota; kingdom Metazoa; phylum Chordata; class Lepidosauria; order Squamata; family Pythonidae; genus Python; species Python bivittatus. Next base: position 4,666,643 of record NW_028277113.1, read on the forward strand.
CCCCATTTTAAAGAAACCAACTGAACCAACATAATTCAGGCATACTTTGGGAAGTTCATTTCAGTTTTTTGAATTGTTCTCAGCTGTGAAATCTTTAAATGTTCTTTTTTTCCCCCATTTCCTGAAACAGCACATTCATTTGCTTACTCCTTCCCTGATCCACATTTTTTTTGGTTCCGTCATCTGAATCAGTGTCTGGATCTGAATCCAAATTTTTCTAGCTTTTTTACACGTCCACCAAACATGATAAAATGTCCTTGTTGTTCACATTTCCAACATAAATTTGAAGTGCCTTTATACATTCTAGACAATTTCTCTGGTGACATATAACAATGGTACATCATTTTTATAAAAATTCTCCTTAAGATTATAACATAGGGTACATTTCAGTCCTTTCAGCTATATATTTTCCCATTGTTCCATCTGTATATTACAACCAAAAATTTTAGCTCAGTTTATCATATATTCTTTCACTTCTTCTGTTTCAAATTTTAATAAATTTACACATTTTAGCAATTACGTGTTCATCATTTATACACAATTCTATTTCAAACTCAGTTTTACAATATTCAAAACCATAAATTCTTTTGCCTACTTTAAATCTTTGTAATTACTCTAAATAAGAAAACCACTGACAACTATATCCCTCTGTCACTAGTTTCTCTCTCCATTCTCATTCAAGGCCAGAGTTCCCTCCCCCTACCTGGGATTTCTTGCTGTCTTGATTGCTAATAGGGATCTATTTTGCTTTATATGCTGGAGGCATATCATCTAAAAGCTCAATGCAACCTTGTTTGCTGCCCTACAGGGACTCCTACATCTACATGACTTGCTGGCTCTGAGTTCAACAAGGATGGTCAAACAAGAGCATCAGGGCACTAGGGCTGGGATTTTAGTCTGGTATAATTATTCAATCATAGTTTTGAAGAATTCTAGTTAGGTTTCAACCACCTCAAAACAACAGACCCCATATTTTTACATATACATTCTTGTCCTTTGCAATCCATCCATCCATCCATCCATCCATCCATCCATCCATCCATCCATCCACACACCAAGTTTTCTTGACAGTACTTGCCTTTGCCTTCTTCCGAGGGCTGAAAGAAAGTGACTGGCTTTTTGCCTAAAGGCAGGACTAAAATTCATAGCCTCCTGGTTTCTACCTCGTATCTTTAATCACTACACCAAAGTGTTGTTCAGTCGTTAAGTCGTGTCCGACTCTTCGTGACCCCATGAACCATATTGCGCCAGGCCTTCCTGTCCTTCACTGCCTCCCTGAGTTTGCTCAGTTTCATGCTCATTGCTTCAGTGATGCTATCTAACCATCTCATCCTCTGCCATCCTCTTCTCCTTTTGCCTTCAATCTTTCCCAGCATCAGGGTCTTTTCCAAAGACTCCTCTCTTCGCATTAGGTGACCAAAGTATCTGAGCTTGAGCTTCATTATCAGTCCTTCCAATGAGCAATCAGGGTTGATTTCCTTTAAGATTGACTGGTTTGACCTCCTAGCAGTCCAGGGGACTCTTAAGAGTCTTCTCCAGCACCACAGTTCAAAGGCATCAATTCTTCGGCGCTCAGCCTTCTTTATGGTCCAGCTCTCACAGCCATACATTACTACTGGAAAAACCATAGCTTTGACTATGCGGATCTTTGTCGGCAAGGTGACATCTCTGCTTTTTAATATGCTATCTAGGTTTGCCATAGCTTTCCTTCCGAGGAGCAAGCGTCTTTTAATTTCATGGCTGCAGTCTCTGTCTGCGGTGATCTTGGAGCCCAAATAAATGAAGTCTGTTACTGCTTCCATTTCTACCCCTTCTATTTGCCAGGAATTGATGGGTCCAGATGCCATGATCTTAGTTTTTTTAATGTTGAGTTTCAAGCCAGCTTTTGCACTCTCCTCCTTCACCCTCATCAAGAGGCCCTTTAGTTCTTCTTCACTTTCTGCCATTAGGGTGGTATCGTCTGCATATCTGAGGTTATTGATGATTCTCCCTGCAATCTTAATTCCGGCTTGTGATTCTTCCAACCTGGCATTTCTCATGATGTACTCTGCATATAGGTTAAATAAGCAGGGTGACAGTATACAGCCTTGTCGTACTCCTTTCCCTATTTTGAACCAATCGGTTGTTCCGTGACTGGTTCTAACTGTTGCTTCTTGGCCTGCATACAGATTTCTTAGGAGACAGGTAAGATGGTCTGGTACCCCCATCTCTTTAAGAATTTGCCACAGTTTGTTGTGATCCACACAATCAAAGGCTTTTGCATAGTCAATGAAGCAGTAGATGTTTTCCTGGAACTCTCGTGCTTTCTCCATGTTCCAGCGAATGTTGGCAATTTGATCTCTAGTTCCTCTGCCTCTTCGAAACCCAGCTTGTACATCCGGTAGTTCTCGGTTCACGTACTGCTGAAGCCTAGCTTGTAGGATTTTGAGCATAACCTTGCTAGCATGTGAAATGAGTGCAATTGTGCGATAGTTTGAGCGTTCTTTGGCATTGCCCTTCTTTGGAATTGGAATGTAAACTGACTTTTTCCAATCCTGTGGCCACTGTTGCGTTTTCCAAACTTGCTGGCATATTGAGTGCAGCACTTTAACAGCATCATCTTTTAGTATTTTAAATAACTCAGCTGGAATACTGTCATCTCCACTAGCTTTGTTGTTAGCAATGCTTCCTAAGGCCCACTTGACTTCACTCGCTAGGATGTCTGGCTCAAGGTCTGTGACCACACCAGCATGGACATCAGGGACATTAAGATCTTTCTTGTTTAGTTCTTCTGTGTATTCTTGCCACCTCTTCTTAATCTCTTCTGCTTCTGTTAGGTCCCTGCCTTTTTTGTCCTTTATCATGCCCATCTTTGCACTAAACATTCCTTTGATATCTCCAATTTTCTTGAAGAGATCTCTAGTCTTCCCCATTCTATTGTTTTCCTCAATTTCTTTGCACTGTTCATTTAAGAAGGCCTTCTTATCTCTCCTTGCTATTCTCTGGAAATCTGCATTCAGTTGCTTATATCTTTCCCTTTCACCCTTGCTTTTCACATTCCTTCTTTCCACAGCTATTTGTAATGCCTCATCAGACAGCCATTTTGCTTTCTTGCATTTCTTTTTCCTTGGGATGGTTTTAGTTGCTGCCTCCTGTACAATGTTACAGACCTCCGTCCATAGTTCTTCAGGTACTCTGTCTACCAAATCTAATCCTCTAAATCTATTCATCACCTTCACTGTGTACTCACAAGGAATATGATCTAAGTCATACCTGAGTGGTCTAGTGGTTTTCCCTACATCCTTCAATTTAAGCCTAAGTTTTGCAGTAAGAAGCTCATGATCTGAGCCACAGTCAGCTCCTGGTCTTGTTTTTGCTGTCTGTATAGAGCTTCTCCATCTGTGGCTGCAAAGTATGTTATCAATCTGGTTTCGGTATTGACCATCTGGTGATGTCCATGTGTAGAGTCATCTCTTGTGTTGTTGGAAAAGAGTGTTTGCTATGACTAGCTTGTTCTCTTGACAGAATTCTATTAGCCTTTGCCCTGCTTCATTTTGTACTCCAAGGCCAAACTTGTCTGTTATTCCGATTACTCCTTGACTTCCTACTTTAGCATTCCAATCCCCTATGATGAAAAGGACATCTTTTTTTGGTGCTAGTTCTAGAAGGTGTTGTAGGTCTTCACAGAACCGGTCAACTTCAGCTTCTTCGGCATCAGCGGTTGGGGCATAGACTTGGATTACTGTGATGTTGAATGGTTTGCCTTGGATACGCACTGAGATCATTCTGTCGTTTTTGAGGTTGTACCCCATTACTGCCTTTCCCACTCTCTTATTGACTATGAGTGCAACTCCATTTCTTCTAAGGGTTTCTTGCCCACAGTAGTAGATATAATGGTCACCTGAATTAAATTCACCCGTTCCCGTCCATTTCAATTCGCTGATTCCCAAGATGTCGACGTTCAATCTTGTCATCTCATGTTTGACCACATCCAGCTTGCCTTGGTTCATAGATCTTACATTCCAGGTACCTATACAATATTATTCTTTACAGCATCGGACCTTCTTTTCACTTCCAGATACATCCACAGCTGAACGTCCTTTCGGCTTTGGCCCAGCCGCTTCACTCTTTCTGGAGCTACTTGGAAATGCCCTCCACTCTTCCCCAGTAACATATTGGACACCTTCCGACCTGAGGGGCTCATCTTCCGGCGTCATATCTTTTAGCCTTTTAACATTGTCCATGGGGTTTTCTTGGCAAGGATACTGGAGTGGGTTGCCATTTCCTTCTCCAGTGGACCACATTTTGTCAGAACTCTCTGTCATGACCTGTCCGTCTTGGGTGGCCCTGCACGGTATAGCTCATGGCTTCACTGAGTTACGCAAGCCCCTTCGCCACGACAAGGCACTGATCCATGAAGGAGACACCAAAGTGGCTCTCCTATATTTCAATATATATGTCTGGGGGGGGGGGGCACCTGTATTCAGACACTGTTTCTCTTCTCTCTCAAACTGAATGAAAAGAACTTTTTAAAAATAAAATAAAATAAAACTTTAGACTTCTTTTTTGTCAAACCAGACCCTCATATGAGAGAAATGTATAGTCAGCTTTTTGACTCATCTGATTTAACAAGTGAATTTTTCTTTTGCAGAAAACCTCTCTTCAATTCTGAAGTCAGACCTAACAATGATCAGTTTGATATAACAACCCTGCACTTCTAAAATCTTTCCAGCAGTTCACTGGGCCCAGCAATGGAATACTTTTGCTGTTAACTGAGGATGTTTCTTATTTGCACCACATTTGAAACCCATCAAATAGAATGTTCCTAAGTCATTGTTTCTATTTGCTGTTGTGATATAGGAAAAAAATCAAGCTCTTGTGTGCAGTGAAAACTTTTTTTATTGCAGATGTAGGCTAGAAGCTTTAAAATGAGAAATGTGAATCTAAAATACCAGACTGAGTAATAGTACTCTTTATGCCACTATTCATACAAAATTCCCCTTCTTACATAAATTCCAGCAGCATTTAATTTGGCTGTGTATTTCACATACCATATAAACTAATAGGCCATAGCAGAAAGAATATAATGAGATGGTGTTCATAGCTGGAATGCATTTGCAATTTTATGGAATCTATATTGTCCCTTTAAAACAGAGCTTTAAAAAGACTTGTCTGTTTGAGTTGACTTGGAGTATTGTCAAAGCTCAACTTGTAATACAACAATAGCATGCAGTTCTAAATGTGTCAATTTAAACATAAGTCTCAGTGAGTTCAGTAAGACTAATTGCCCAGTAACATGATATAGGATTGCAGCCCAAAAGTATCCAGCCCAACATCGAATCCCAGTGGAAAGTTAAATGAATCATTGAACGCCCAGACACAGGAAGACACATAGATGACCCTATGCAAAAAGTGCCAGGATTTGATCTCTCTCGCTGGCAATGGACAACCGTGAATAGGATTTGCACCTTACATGGTGTTTGCCAGGATTCATTGCATAAATGGGGTATAGCACCTTCACCTCAGTGTGACTGTGGGGCAGCACATCAAATTGTAGGTCACATCACACAAGTTGAGGGCATATACTGGCCCAGTATCTGATATATGTATGTATGTATGTATGTATGTATGTATGTGTGTGTGTGTGTGTGTGTATATATATATATATATATAAATGATGTTGTGCTTCAGTGGTTAGATGGCCTAGACATTGGTATTTGAATATATACCTTTTTAACATTTTTATTTAAAGTGTTTTTAACTTAGGTTAAATGCTAATATTTAATATATGTCCATGTATGAGATGCCATATGCTAATTAAATAAATGGGAGTATTAAGTATTGCTTTGATGTGAGATCTTATCATTCTAAAATCAGCTGATCTTTCCAAGTTATCTCCTACTGATTTCATTTAATCTCTTTTCAGTATGGCTAAATATGGATCTGACCTAGTATGGATAAAGTATATGTCACACAGCTCCAGATTCTGGCCCTGGAACAAAAAGACTGGAGACTTTCTACCAGTGTGCTAAACAGGAGACTAATGAGTTACATGGATCAGAGAGAAGACATATGGCCAGAGGCATCTTCAGGATCCAACATTTCTGCAAAATGATGAGAGTAATGTTGTGTTGTCATGATGCACTGTCATGATGCAAACTCTGCCCCTTTTGTAGATGTGTCTGACCTCACAGTCTATGTAACAAAGGAGTGAAGCTTGGATCACATGAAAGTAATGCTGCTGTTGTCATTTGCCCTTCCTTATTCCTACCCCATTGCAGATACTACTGTCTATGGGACAGTTTCATATGTGGTGTACAAAGTCAGGAGGACAATAATGCTAAACCAAATGCATGAACAAATTTAAGGGCAGAAACACAGATTTAATTTTAAAAGATAACCTGATATCCCAGGACTTCATGTAACTCATCAAAACCTTGTATTCAGCTTCCAAAATCATGTCAGAAGCTGTCACTGAAGTGAGATGAGGGGAAAAAAATATTAAAAAGCAATCCTCAGCCAAGAGCCTTGGTTGTCTAGAGATGATTAACTGATAATTGACCATGTTATGTCAGCCTTTAGCTAGTCCAATGATAAATGATATCTGAAGTTTGGAAAAGTGTGTCTTAAGGACATTTCAACCTGGACTTTCTTTGGACGCTGGACATATTCATTCAATGTTAGAGTTGTCACTGAATTTCACCTGAAATGTTGAAATAATTTGCAAGGTTCCTAGAACAAGTAAACTTTATGAAGACTTTGGGGTTGGGAGGAACAAAATCACTTTATTTTACTACTGATATAACTCAAATGCAATGGCCCATGCACTAAATGGCACCTGTTAGGAGCATATTATACCTATGCTATGAAACTTGTACCTGCCACCAGTTGGTTTCTGGTGCAATTTAAAGTGCTGGTTTTCACCTATAAAGCACTTTACAACATGGCACCTGGGTACCTTCAGGACTGCTTGTTCCAACCAGAATTGACCCAATGTATCAGGTCATCTTGGGGGAGAAACTATTCCTAGTTCCCCATTTTTAGAAAGCAAAGAGAGTAAAAGGATGCTGAAGACTGTACTGTTCTGCAGGCCTCTTTGGTTATAACTTGGCTATCTTTTATCTTGTTTTTTTAATCTTTTTAAAAAATTTATAGTGTATTTGGATCTTTGGGAACTATTTTTATTTTAAGTGTTTCTATATTTATTTTATGCCTACTGTAGATGTTTTCATTTTTCCCCCCATATCATGTAAACCACCATGAGTCAGTTTAGACTGCAAGGGGATATAAATATAATAGCATCATCATCAACATTAGCATCATCTTCATCATAGAAGAATCCCATACATCTCTACTTGGGCAAATATATGATATATGATATATTAATAAACATTGTCTTCTTACTCTACTCTGTGTGCTATTTGCTTCTCAACAACACCATTTGTCCTTTAAGCTGCAGCCCAAGTCTTCTTGAGACAGTATCCCCCAAGCTACATCACTGATCACTTTTCACATTCCCAAACTGGAATCTTCTCACTGACCTTTAGGACTGATTCTTCCTTCCCACCTCTCTATCCCTCTTCAAGGCAGGTGTTTTTCCAAATTAGGAAACCTCCCAAAGGAATAAAGTTCACTCTCAGGACTCATAGCAAAGACCATAATGCAGCATCTAGAAATCATAGCACTCCCAGACACACAACCAGAAGTATGGATCCAGTATGTAGATGACATCTTTGTCATAATAAAAAAGGAACAACTAGAGAAGACACATGAAACTACCAACATCTTCAAAGGAATAAAATTCACAAGGGAAGAAGGAAACAACAACACACTACCCTTCCTGGATATCCTCATCAGCAGAGGAAGTGATGGTAAATTAGAAATGCAACTCTATTGAAAAAGAACCCACACTAACCAAGTGCTCCATTTCCAAAGTAACAACCCAACCTCCCACAAGAGGGACTGTGTAAGAACATTATTCAGATGAGTACAAACACACTGCAGCAACCCAGAACACCAGAAAAAGGAAACAGACCACCTATACAACATCTTCCAACAAAATGGATACCTACACAACTTTATCAAAAAGTCCCTAACCACTCAACCCACTACAAGGACAAACAACACAAACTATGAAAATGGTAACACTACCATACATCAAAAACATGTTAGAAACAGCCAACAGACTATTACAACCACATGGCATTACCATAGCACCCAAACCAACTAAAGCCCTCCAAAACATCTTAAGCAAATCAAAAGACTCAGTAGCCCAAGAAGAAAAAAAAAAACCAACAGGCGTTTTCTACAACATATAGTGTAAGGACTGTAATAGCCATTAGGAATGACAGACAGGCAGAAGACAAGCAGAGTGCATCCATGAACACCAACTAGCAGTCAGAAGACACTATGAAAACTCCTTAATCTCACAAAAACTGGGAAACGATGAGTATCCTGTATCAATCTAAATCCAAAAACACTGGAATTCCTGGAAGCTTGGCATTCAGACAAATCAGCCATCAACAGACACATAGAAATAAACCATATTTACACACTATTCAAAAGAGACAATAAAAAGCTAAGAAGGAAACAAAAAAACTAGAACACTTCCTCTCCAGCAGCCAACATCCAGATAACATTAACAGGAGGCAAACAATCAAGCAGAAAACAATACCCTAATCAAGGAAACACCAAGGAGAAAACCACACCCCCACCAACACTGGCAGGGCAAGCTACTGTATATAAACAGGAAGCAAATTCTATACTCACTTGCACTGAAGATGTTACCTAGTTAGGTAATGCAACTTCTACAAGCAAACAATCAAGCTTAGAGAGCACCAAAGACTCCACAGTTCAACCCTGAGCTACATATATTCTCCTTTATTGGAATATAGTTAAAGGCAGCTTAGCTAAGATAGGGGGAGTCTTAAAATCCCCATTTCTCCTTCAATTGCTCTATCCTAAAGGGGAATTTTGACTAGGTCTCTCTTCTTGATTATTGTTAAAAATGAAAGCTGGAAAGATAATATTTCTCCCACTTCCTTCAGCCTCTTGAAACTGATAGGCCAAATGAACTCTCCCTGGTGAAGTTTGGAAAGACTGGTAAAATAAGAATGGAGCAAGAAACAAATTTTAGGTTTAAAAAATGTGCTTAAAAAAATAATTTTTAAAAAACATTGAGAAAAAGGGGAAAATTTGCAATGCAATTATTCTTGCAGTTTCTTCCTTCAATGAAGAAATTGGCATGAGATTCTTGATTTTTGGAACCATGATATGAAGGCAGATATTAAGAACATTAAGGAGACAAGAATAAGACTGAATCTTTCTTTCTTTTTTTTTTTAAAGGCTTGGCAAATTTAGCCTTATTTTCTCCTCTTCCTCTCCTAGAGTACAAAGAACAGGAATTGCAGGATTTTGGTATCAGCTTCCCTGACTACATACTTTCCATTTACTATGTATCTTCACACTTAGAACTTAATTAATAAGTTCTTTAACATAAGCTAATGTTTCTTTAGCATACATTAAACAGTTTAATCTAAATGAAATGCATTGCTAAGTACTGTTCAGAACATATCATTTAAAGTGTTAACCTTTGAGTGAAAAATCTAACAAGTTTCATGTGGAATGAAAATATCTATGGCTAATTATCAAACATAATTTCAAATGCTGGGGAAAGTTGAGGTAAACTTTTCCTGCAATATCATTTACAACAAGTACACAGATAGGCGTCTACTTACTGATAATCAAATCAAATCAAATCAAAATTTATTGTTTAGCCCTAAGGCCTTATCAAAATAAAAGTTAAACACTAAACATTAATAAAACTCTTTAGAAAATTAATATAACAGATTAAATAAAACATGAATAAAAATAAATAAGTATAAGTAGGTATACATATAAGTGAAAATACAAATCAT